>NC_064630.1:218197399-218524899 GCF_023864275.1 Schistocerca cancellata | reverse complement strand
CAATGACTGTTAGCAGAATATGGAATCGGTGGGTTCAGGAGGGTAATACGTAACGCCGTGCTGGATCCCAATGGCCTCATATCACTAGCAGTCGGGATGACAGGCATCCTACCCGCATGGCTGTAACGGATCGTGCAGCCACGTCTCGATCCCTGAGTCAACAGACGGGAGCGTTTACAAGACAACAACCATCTGCACGAACAGTTCGACAACGTTTGCAGCAGCATGGACTATCAGCTCGGAGACCATGGCTGCGGTTACCCTTGACGCTGCATCACAGACAGGAGCATCCGTGTTTGGCGACATCACGGTGAACGCACATTGGAAGCGTGTATTCGTCATCGCCATACTGGGGTATCACCCAAAGTGATGGTATGGGCTGCCATTGGTTACATGTCTGGGTCACCTCTTGTTCGTATTGACGGCACATTGAACAGTAGACGTTACATTTCAGATGTGTTACGACCCGTCGGTCTACCCTTCATTCGATCCCTGCGAAATCCTACATTTCAGCATGTTGTCGGTCCTGTATGGGCCTTTCTGGATACAGAAAATGTTAGACTGCTGCCCTGGCCAGCACATTCTCCAGATCTCTCACTAATAGAAAACGTCAGGTCAATGGTGGCCGAGCAACTGACTCGTCACAATACGCGAGTCACTACTCTTGATGAACTGTGGTATCGTGTTGAAGCTGCATGGGCAGCTGTTCCTGTGCACGCCATCCAATGTCTGTCTGACTCAATGCCCAGGCGTAACAAGGCCGTTATTACGGCCAGAGGTGGTTGTTCTGGGTACTGATTTCTCAGGATCTATGCACCCAAACTGCGTGAAAATATAATCACATGTCGGTTCTAGTATAACATTTTTGTCCAATGAATACCCGTTTATCATCTGCCTTTCTTCTTGGTGTAGCAATTTTAATGGCCAGTAGTGTAGTATTGAATCCCTGCTAAATCTGTCAGACCGGGAAGGTGCTACCTATGGTGTCATCGCATACGCAGATGACACCCTAATAGTTGTCTGCAGATTCCAGGGCGAGACTTGAGGAAAACGCGAGTGGTCTGCTTGCGCAGATGCAACAAAGCGACCAAAGATGTTCATAAAACCACAAAAATATTTCTGAAGGGAAGATTTTCGTTTGCTAGAAATCCTTCCCTGGGGCTATACAGAATACCTGTAAAACACAGCACCAGATATTTAGACAGTCTTCTAGATGGGAACAGCAACTTTCCAGAATATCAAAAAATCTTTCCCTCAGAAAGAGCCAAAATTACACATAAGATTGCCCATGGTAGTAATGCGCACTATAAATTGTCGTTGCATATACATTTAATAGAGAGAAACTTCATATACATATACAAGAAAAAAAAGTAAAATAAAAGAACAAAAGAATGCTGAGGCCACCCACACGGGTGTGTGTAGCCTCCAGGGTTGTCGAGGCACGCACATACCATCATGGGTGACGTAGAATCGTGTAGCAATAACAGGTTTAGAAGTAGAATTAGTAGTAGTTAGCCCGCATCTCGTGGTCGTGCGGTAGCGTTCTCGCTTCCCATGCCCGGGTTCCCGGGTTCGATTCCCGGCGGGGTCAGGGATTTTCTCTGCCTCGTGATGGCTGGGTGTTGTGTGCTGTCCTTAGGTTAGTTAGGTTTAAGTAGTTCTAAGTTCTAGGGGACTGATGACCATAGATGTTAAGTCCCATAGTGCTCAGAGCCATTTTTTAGTAGTAGTTAGGTGGTAAACCTCGAGTTCTTCCGAGACTACCAGTAACATATCTAGTAATGTAAGAAGTAAGTTAGTCACCTGTAACTTTAGTTAATTCCATTTATTTGACGTTTTCTTTTAAATTTGTTTCCTTTTTTCCAATGTTATGTTTTATTTCTACATTAATATTACCAGTGGTTGCTGTTAACATGATTTATTAATAAGCACGTAGTATAAAACATTATATATCACCATGATTGAGGAATATGTGTGACCTGTTTAGAGTTTGCAGATAACAGGTGTAAAATTCGTAGCAATAAATTAAACTGACTTGAAAAATTCGTGGTTCTGGTACCAGGAGGCAATCATTTCACCTCAGGAACGGTATGAGCCGATTCAGGTAGTGGCAGCTCGAACTCTGATGGACCCTGGCTCTCGGGTAATCTCTACATCCCAGAATCCCAGCTACCCTGCTGCCTCTGGTCAACTATGCGGAAATCGGGGACTGTAACAACATATCGATTTGTTGGGGAAAGACCCCGTCTCTCCACTACTACAGACACGAACGAAATAGTCCGCCGCTCGTGGTCTCGCGGTAGCGTTCTCGCTTCCCGAGCACGGGGTCCCGGGTTCGATTCCCGGCGGGGTCAGGGATTTTCACCTGCCTCGAGATGACTGGGTGTTTGTGTTGTCCTCATCATTTCATCTTCATCCAGGAAAGTGGCGAAATTGGACTGAGCAAAGGTTGGGAAATTGTATGGGCGCTGATAACCACGCAGTTGAGCGCCCCACAAACCAAACATCATCATCATCACGAACGAAATATATTTTAGCACTAAAGGAATTTTTATTTTTATTTCTGCTTACAAGGCTGCTCCAATGTCTCATTGCCTACTGGAGGCTGTTCTAGCACCAGTTGTTGCTGGTGAACAGTCTCCATCTACCTGGCTGTAAAGTCAAGGGCCTCTAGAATGGTTGCTGTAACAAGACGATTTTTTTTTAACATTGACGTATACACAGAAAAAGATTATACAATTACTACAGATACTTTTTTCTACAATTACGTGACTGTTGATGGTGTGTATTTACTTCTAGAGGCCGTTCCACAGCATTTTGCAGTTTTTGTAAGTTTTTTACAGTCTCTTGCACTCCTGGCATGTAGGCTGTAACGGATCAAGCATGAAATAAAATTATGAAGATGAGACCACCGCTGCTACTACTGCTACGACTATGAGCACAAAATACGGATTTCTTATTCACTACTGGCCATTAAAATTGCTACACCAAGAAGAAATGCAGATGATAAACGGGTATTCATTGGACAGATATATTATATTAGCACTGACATGTGATTACATTTTCACGCAATTTGGGTGCATACATCCTGAGAAATCAGTACCCAGAACAACCACCTCTGGCCGTAATAACGGCCTTGATACGCCTGGGCATTGAGTCAGACATTGGATGGCGTGTACAGGTACAGCTGCCCATGCAGCTTCAACACGATACCACAGTTCAACAAGAGTTGTGACTGGCGTATTGTGACGAGCCATTTGCTCGACCACCATTGACCAGACGTTTTCAATTGGTGAGAGATCTGGAGAATGTGCTGGCCAGGGCAGCAGTCGAACATTTTCTGTATCCAGAAAGGCCCGTACAGGACCTGCAACATGCGGAGGTGCATTATCCTGCTGAAATGTAGGGTTTCGCAGGGATCGAATGAAGGGTAGAGCTACGGGTCGTAACACATTTGAAATGTAACGTCTCTAACAAGCTGCGTGGTGTCTGTTGTTCTATGTCATGTCTCCCTACCACTTTCGCGCAACGACGCTCTGAGCGTGTTTTTTAGGGAATTGACTAGTTTGAACCTGGGACCTGTTCCTGGTAAGGAGACGCCAGACCACACATGACATGTAGATTTCAGAAGAGTTCAGTGAGACTAGCGATGATATAATCAAATACTTAATGATTTCAGCGTCAGCTCCACTGCACTCCCTGTAAAAGAATCTTAATACTAACAAAATTTAGTGGAAGGGGTTCAAGGCTTTCCTATTTTTAGTTAGCTGGTAAAATAACGTAGAAAAAGCAGTTAAGTTTACCATTGGAAATTTTATTCTACTCACAAAACATTGTTTACAAATTGCACTATTGATAAAAGGAAATGTTTTATTACAAGATGATAAAAACCAACTGCGTTCAACAAAAATGTGAACGAATATTCCCTGAATGGGTTTCCAAGTTCTACAATGGATCGAAGGATGACCTATGCCATATCACATCTATAATCTAGGTTTAAATTAAGTTTCACAAAAGAGAAAACTATCAAAATGGTCTACAGTGACCCTCAATTATCTTTAATTACTTATCTAACTTGTCGTAAATTACGGTGGCTGATGTGGCTTTTCAATAATTATATAACAGAAACATCATCGCATTTCAGATTTTAACTTACGTAGCAAATGTAAATACCATGAACTTCAATTGACGATCGACACTAGTATTACGTAAAAAGGGGATGTAACAGATGAGACTTCTGCAGTTCTGAGTGAAGCCTTATGCGCTCAAAAATGCGGCATCGTGTGCATTCATTACCTTGTCGGTGTTCGTCAGGGGGCGGCGGCCGGCGCAGCTCCATACAGCTCGCCGTCTCGGAAGCAACTCTCTCCTAACTTCTCCTTACTACAATTTACCGAAGTTGGTTTAAAAAAAACTATCTGGCTGTGTTTTCATCTGACCAATCAGGGTCTGAATGTTAACCTTAAGCTCCACCTACAAAAATTCTGTCTATCCAATGAGAAACATTATACTTTTCGTGGTGGGGCAAATTTTTTAAAGTTTGCAACGTAACAGAGACGCGAAAAAGTCTCACGCTAAAACTTGCAGCTTGTGTGGCCCTTTTAGTGTTATCGTAAGACCTATACTGTTCTTCTGGAGGGCTCTAGCTTTTAACATGGGCGGGGGGGGTGGTCCTGATGGTTAGCTGGCGACATGGGTGTCCGTCCCTTATTGTAGGGCCTTCTAGCTTAACACGGTTCTGATCTCGGCTTCTGTTCTCGTTTCTCCCCTCGGAACTGCATCTGTCCCACAGTGGGAAGGTATGACATGCATTTAGGCATTCTTGTGTTAGTCTGTGGTATTCCATCTGCTCACTCGTTACTCGTATCACTTTGGTTAATTTAATGTCATGATTTATTCGGAGCTATGTGACATACTACTGGATTTGCTTATCATGTCAGGGTTTTCATGGAAGGTGTTGGATTTACCTGATACCTTACACGTCCACTGTTCAAAGTGCCGTCAATGCGAACAAGAGGTGACCGAGACAGGTAACTAGTGGCACCCTATACCATCACGCCAGGTTATGACGAATACACGCTTCCAATGTGCGTTCACTGCGATGTTGCCAAACATGGATGCGACCATCATGATGCTGTAGACAGAACCAGGATTTATCCGAAAAAATGACGTTTTGCCATCCATGCACCCAGGTTCGTCGTTGAGTCGTTGAGTACACCATTGCAGGCGCTCCTACCTGTGATGCAGCGTCAAGGGTAACCGCAGCCATGGTCTCCGAGCTGATAGTCCATGCTGCTGCAAACGTCGTCGAACTGTCAGTGCAGATGGTTGTTGTCTTGCAAACGCCCCCATCTGTTGACTCAGGCATCGAGAAGCGGCTGTACAATCCGTTACAACCATGCGGATAAGATGCCTGTCATCTCGACTGCTAGTGATACGAGGCCGTTGGGATCCAGCATGGCGTTCCGTATTACCCTCCTGAACCCACCGATTCCATATTCTGCTAACAGTCATTGGATCTCGATCAACGCGAGCAGCAATTGCGCGATATGATTAACCGCAGTCGCGATAGGCTACAATCCGACCTTTATCAAAGTCGGAAACGTGATGGTACGCATTTCTCCTCCTTACGCGAGGCATCACAATAACGTTTCACCAGGCAACGCCGGTCCACTGCTGTTTGTGTATGAGAAATTGGTTTGGAACTTTCCTCATGTCAGCACGTTGTAGGTGTCGCCACCGGCGCCAGTCTTGTCTGAATGCTCTGAAAAGCTAATCATTTGCATATCACAACATCATCTTCCTGTCGGTTAAATTTCGCGTCCGTAGCACGTCATCTTCGTGGTGTAGCAATATTAATGGCCAGTAGTGCGGTTACAAGTCATTCTTGGCTGGGGCTTTCCACCGGAAATTGACCTCAACAGGAACATGCTGAAGAATGTACCATGGTCCAGGCTCAACCTCTTCCTGTGTCTCCTTGCACTCAGCAATAAAATCATGGAGATCTGCTGTTACAATCCAAAAGAAACGAGAAATTCACTATAGAATTTACATTCTGTGGCCAATATATTAGAAGCACTACAGTTTTTAAGCAAATTTTGATTTATCTCTAAAGAAATTGGTTTTTTAAATACATACATTGTGAGTAAATGATTATATGTAATCTACTTCATAACTAAGGTGATATAACAAATAAATAAAATGTAGTATTTGTTATAAATGTTTTATTTCAATTATTACAACAAAAATTAAAATATCGTGTTGAGCCACCTTTTGCAGCTATGAGAGTCTTAATATGACGTGAAATGCTGTAGATGCAGGATTGTACTGTGTCCTGTATTTGTGGATGATGATGATGCCATTCACGGATCATCTTCTCTAACAGCTGTTTTTTATGATATCTTTTGCCTATTCCCTCTTCACTAGCTCACATACATTTTCTATTGGGTTCATGTCGGGACTATTACCTGGCCAGTCTAACAGAGGGCTATTTTGTTCCTCCAGAAAGGATTTAAAGGAGCTAATTTGAAAGCATCTGAACGCATTGTTCGCAGAAAGTTGAAGGCTATTGATTTCAAGACCTGTCGACCCGCTAGAAAACGAAAGAACCACAATGAAAGCAAAGCGTCAGAAGTGGGCTAAACAGTGGTGTGATAAGGATGTGGACTTCTGGAGATAGGTAATTTAATTTTAAAATTATTATTTATGATATGATACCAACCTACGTACATTTATTCATAGTATATTAATTGTGTTTCTTGATTCTTACAGGTATGCTTCAGCGATGAAGCACTCGTAGTGTAGCACTAGGTATGTCGATGTGTTGTTAGGAGCGATCTGTACTTCAGTTTCCCACCAAAAATAAAGTATGCTAACCTAACCTTCCTCTCCGACAGCTGGACAGAGACTAACCATTTCCCACCATTACTAGAGGCAGGTTGGTGGTGGGGGTGTGTGACCTTATAGGAGTAGGGGGAGAGGTGGGGGAGCTATGTTAGTGGAGGTACCCCAATAGCCCTATTTCCCGTCAAAATTTGAATTTCCTGCCACGACGTCAGCGTGATTTTGTCCCGTTTAGAGGCGCCATCTTGCACCTCATAACTTGAATACAGCTGGTAACAATGCAAGTTGTCCCAGAAACCGCCTAGCACCACTATTTCCGTCTTTTTTGCTGGTGGTGAATCCACAGGAGTCTTCAGGTTCTAGAAACGTCTTCCTCACGGAACCATAATTTAGACGGCGCACTGTTCCGTACATTTTCACCAACTCATGGAATCTGATCTTCCCCGAAATCGACGTCTACCAATTTTTCCATTCATCTGTATAGAATTCGCGTTAGTATTTTGCAGCCGTGACTTATTAAACTGATAGTTCAGTAATTTTCACATCTGTCAACACCTGCTTTCTTTGGGATTGGAATTATTATATTCTTCCTGAAGTCTCAGGGTATTTCGCCTGTCTCATACATCTTGCTCACCAGATGGTAGAGTTTCGCAGGACTGGCTCTCCCAAGGCTGTGTGTAGTTCTAATGGAATGTTGTCTACTCCCAGGGACTTGTTTCGACTTACGTCTTTCAGTGCTCTGACAAACTCTTCACGCAGTATCATATCTCCCATTTCATCTTCATCTACATCTTCTTCCATTTCCATAATATTGTCCTCAAGTACATCGCCCTTGTATAGGCCCTCTATATACTCCTTCCACCTTTCTGCTTTCCCTTCTTTGCTTAGAACTGGGTTTCCATCTGAGCACTTGATATTCATACATGTGGTTTTCTTTTCTCCTCATATTATTAATAAATCGAAATTAATAATGCAAATAGCTGCGGTTTAGTTTGCAACATTAATTTCGATTTCTTATTATAATACGAGGGATGAAAAAAGTGTTTCAGTTCAAGGAGCAAATCAAAGCAGTTGTCGCAAATATAACCTTCACCTAATATTGGAAAGTGAACGAAAGGACTTCTGTGAAGTAGATTCTGCAGATGGGTTGTAGTCACGGAAATACAGGCCCAACACAAATATACGGCTGGGCATTAAAACTGCACCTTCAGGAAGGATTGTAAGTAATATTACTTATTACATTCTTCACTCCCTGCTAGCAATAACTACCCAGTCATTCTTTCCCAAATTGCACAGTCCCATTAAATGTACAGTGTTGAGTCAAATGAAAACCTTAAATTTGAAACAACAACTCGAAATTTCGCCCCATTATCCTGTAAGTTGGTAAATCGGCTACAAACAGCGTGCAAAATGGCCTGTAGATGGCAGTATAGTGCAGATGCATACATACCGTCGCAGTATCAGTATAAACATGACGGTCCCACTTGCGACTGGCACCAGGGAAGAACAGCGTTCTGTTATTCGGTTTTTGAGTAATGAAGGTGTGAAACCTATTAAAATTCATCGACGAATGAAGGTTCAGTACGGTGATGCATGTTTGCCACAGCAGCAAGTCTACGAATGGAGTAGGAAGTTCGCAAATTGTGTGACGTAAGTGGAAGATGCTCCCTGTCCAGTTCAGGCACAACGAGTTGTGAGTCCATAGAACATTGCAACAATTGAAGCCATAGTGAAGGAAAACCGCCGAGTGACACTGAATGACATTGCAGCATGTTTACAGATTAGTCATGGGTCAGCACACCACATTGTGCATGATGTGCTCTAGTTCCAGAAAGTGTCTGTAAGATGGGTGCCACGGCAGCTGACTCTTGAAACGAGAGAACGACGTGTTGATGCTTGTGAAGAAATTCTTCGGCGCTTTGAACGAGAAGGTGATGGCTTCCTTGCAAGAATCGTTACTGGGAGCGAAACCTGGGTTCACTTCCATTAACCGGAAACGAACTCGTTGTGCCTGAACTGGACAGGGAGCATCTTCCACTTACGTCACACAATTTGCGAACTTCCTACTCCATTCGTAGACTTGCTGCTGTGGCAAACATGCATCACCGTACTGAACCTTCATTCGTCGATGAATTTTAATAGGTTTCACACCTTCATTACTCAAAAACCGAATAACAGAACGCTGTTCTTCCCTGGTGCCAGTCGCAAGTGGGACCGTCATGTTTATACTGATACTGCGACGGTATGTATGCATCTGCACTATACTGCCATCTACAGGCCATTTTGCACGCTGTTTGTAGCCGATTTACCAACTTACAGGATAATGGGGCGAAATTTCGAGTTGTTGTTTCAAATTTAAGGTTTTCATTTGACTCAACACTGTACATTTAATGGGACTGTGCAATTTGGGAAAGAATGACTGGGTAGTTATTGCTGTTTAGCAAGAGTAATAGAAGGCAGATTTCAGACTACCTAACAGATCAAAGCGAAAATTTCTGTTCCGACACTGACAATGTTGAGTGTTTATGGAAAAAGTTCAAGGCAATCGTAAAATGCGTTTTAGACAGGTACGTGCCGAGTAAAACTGTGAGGGACGGGAAAAACCCACCGTGGTACAACAACAAAGTTAGGAAACTACTGCGAAAGCAAAGAGAGCTTCACTGCAAGTTTAAACGCAGCCAAAACCTCTCAGACAAACAGAAGCTAAACGATGTCAAAGTTAGCGTAAGGAGGGCTATGCGTGAAGCGTTCGGTGAATTCGAAAGTAAAATTCTATGTACCGACTTGACAGAAAATCCTAGGAAGTTCTGGTCTTACGTTAAATCAGTAAGTGGCTCGAAACAGCATATCCAGACACTCCGGGATGATGATGGCATTGAAACAGAGGATGACAAGCGTAAAGCTGAAATACTAAACACCTTTTTCCAAAGCTGTTTCACAGAGGAAGACCGCACTGCAGTTCCTTCTCTAAATCCTCGCACAAACGAAAAAATGGCTGACATCGAAATAAGTGTCCAAGGAATACAAAAGCAACTGGAATCACTCAACAGAGGAAAGTCCACTGGACCTGACGGGATACCAATTCGATTCTACACAGAGTACGCGAAAGAACTTGCCCCCCTTCTAACAGCCGTGTACCGCAAGTCTCTAGAGGAACGGAAGGTTCCAAATGATTGGAAAAGAGCACAGGTAGTCCCAGTCTTCAAGAAGGGTCGTCGAGCAGATGCGCAAAACTATAGACCTATATCTCTGACGTCGATCTGTTGTAGAATTTTAGAACATGTTTTTTGCTCGAATATCATGTCGTTTTTGGAAACTCAGAATCTACTATGTAGGAATCAACATGGATTCCGGAAACAGCGATCGTGTGAGACCCAACTCGCTTTATTTGTTCATGAGACCCAGAAAATATTAGATACAGGCTCCCAGGTAGATGCTATTTTTCTTGACTTCCGGAAGGCGTTCGATACAGTTCCACACTGTCGCCTGATAAACAAAGTACGAGCATATGGAATATCAGACCAGCTGTGTGGCTGGATTGAAGAGTTTTTAGCAAACAGAACGCAGCATGTTGTTATCAACGGAGAGACGTCTACAGACGTTAAAGTAACCTCTGGTGTGCCACAGGGGAGTGTTATGGGACCATTGCTTTTCACAATATATATAAATGACCTAGTAGATAGTGTCGGAAGTTCCATGCGGCTTTTCGCGGATGATGCTGTAGTATACAGAGAAGTTGCAGCATTAGAGAATTGTAGCGAAATGCAGGAAGATCTGCAGCGGATAGGCACTTGGTGCAGGGAGTGGCAACTGACTCTTAACATAGACAAATATAATGTACTGCGAATACATAGAAAGAAGGATCCTTTATTGTATGATTATATGATAGCGGAACAAACACTGGTAGCAGTTACTTCTGTAAAATATCTGGGAGTATGCGTGCGGAACGATTTGAAGTGGAATGATCATATAAAATTAATTGTTGGTAAGGCGGGTACCAGGTTGAGATTCATTGGGAGAGTCCTTAGAAAATGTAGTCCATCAACAAAGGAGGTGGCTTACAAAACACTCGTTCGACCTATACTTGAGTATTGCTCATCAGTGTGGGATCCGTACCAGATCGGGTTGACGGAGGAGATAGAGAAGATTCAAAGAAGAGCGGCGCGTTTTGTCACAGGGTTATTTGGTAACCGTGATAGCGTTACGGAGATGTTTAACAAACTCAAGTGGCGGACTCTGCAAGAGAGGCGCTCTGCTTCGCGGTGTAGCTTGCTCGCCAGGTTTCGAGAGGGTGCGTTTCTGGATGAGGTATCGAATATATTGCTTCCCCCTACTTATACCTCCCGAGGAGATCACAAATGTAAAATTAGAGAGATTAGAGCGCGCACAGAGGCTTTCAGACAGTCGTTCTTCCCGCGAACCATACGCGACTGGAACAGAAAAGGGAGGTAATGACAGTGGCACGTAAAGTGCCCTCCGCCACACACCGTTGGGTGGCTTGCGGAGTATAAATGTAGATGTAGATGTAGAGCAAGGAATGGCGCCATTCCTCATAACCAAAACCAAAGAAGTTTCGAACAGAACCATCACCAAGGAAGGTTATTCTGACTCTCTTTTGGGACGAAAGATGGATCATTTTGGAGCATTACATGCCTAGAGGGACCACTGTCACCAGTGCATCAATCCAGATCCCCTAAAAAACCATCTGGTCTGCAATCAAATCAAAGCGACGTGGATTGCTGTCAGCAGGTGTCCTTTAGCAACATGACAATCCAAGGCCCACAGTACCCGTACAACAGTTGCAACAATCACAGACATGCATTTTGAGTGGCTTCTTCATCCACCATACTCACCAGACCTTGTCCCAAGTGATTTCCATATGATTGGACCACTCAAAGACGCAATGGCAGGAAAGAAGTTCTGTTCTGATGAAGAGGTACGCCACACGGTGCATGAGTGGTTGCGCGGACTACCAAAGGAATTTTTTTTTCTAAAGGAATTTATGCACTTTGTAAGCGCTGGAGGACTTGCATTGAGCGTAGGGGAGATTATGTTGAATAGTGATACAGCTTTGTACCACTTCTGCACAATAAATAATATTTAAAAAAAATATTAATGTTTTCATTTGTTCACCCTCGTATTTCATTGTCAATAAACCGTTAATTTGTAATATTAATAAACGATCATTGCGTATGGTATAAAATATTTTGCACATTATTATATGCTGCACAATATAGTAGCACAGTAGCTAATCAAAAATATCTGGACACCTATTAGTCGACACGAATATGGCAATTTTCACTCCCCTCCTTTATGATGACTTTTCAATAACGCGTCTTAATGAAATGAAAAGTCGTGTGGCTAGGGACTTCCGTCGTCTTGTGCAAGTCTTTTGAGATGACGCCACTTCGGTGACTTGCACGTCGATGGGGATGACGTGATGATGAAAAGAACACAACACCCAGTCCCTGAGCGGAGAAAATCTCCGACCTAGCCGGGAATCGAACCCGGCCCTCGTTGCTTAGCATTCGGCCGCGCTGACCAGCTATCGAGGCGGACGCGCATCTTGATGTTTATCGTAGAATGAGACCATTCTTTGCCAAGAGCCGAAATCAGAGGAGACGGTAATGTTGGTCTCTGGGGTTCCGAGCGCAGTCGGTGTTCTAACTTATCCCATAGGTGTTCCATTGGATTGATGTCGAAACTCTGCGCTGGTCAACCCATTTCCAGAATGTTATTGTCCACAAATCATTGTCTCACAGACAGTGCTGTGTGATAGAGTCCATTGTCATTCTGACATAAACAGTCATTCTCTCCACGCTGTTGCTCTACTGCACATAGTGTAGAATGTGTTGATATCCTTCAATTTAGTCTTTTCATAAGCGCAGTATGGGGACCTCGCCGTAACGACGAAGAAAACGCCCATACCGCAACATCACCTCTTCGGTGCCCCAGTGTTGGCGCTACATGTGATAGCAGGTAATTTCCTCCAGTGCCTGCCATCGGACTGCCACAGAGTGTAGCATGATTCATGACTCGAGGGAAGGAAGAAAGCCTGGGTTTTGAGCCGTGGTGCGTCTTTTCTGGCACACCAGCTCTTTGGCATGTCACTATCGATTACCCTGCTGTACCATGATCTTGGCCCCTGTTGTGATCTGAGGGCTGTTTTGCGGTCGTAGCAGTTGGGGTCGGACTCGCTACGAGCGGAAGGACGTGTTCGCGGGGACGAAGGAGGAAAACACCAGGGCTTGCCCAGCAGCGGCGCGGCCGGTCTAGCTTGCATGACGGTCGCCAGTTCGTCGCATTGCTTTGGTGCCTGTTTTCTCGGAGAGAGCCATCCCTCGAGACCATCTCGAACAACGCTCTCCATCGAAGGTGTAAGTGATTTTGGTGCCTTCGTTTCGTTGAACGATTTGCGTTGCAGAGAGTGTACTTGTTGGTTGGTTGCCCTAATGTACGTGTTACTGAAGTAAGAGCACCCAGCAAGGTGTGTGACCGCATGGGGAACAGCAGCCACTACCTCCTTTAAAAAATCAATGTTCCCAAATGATGTAGTAACTGTACGGTATGGAAGATATTAGGTCATAGTCTAGTTGTAATTTTCTGTATATCAAGCTTACACAATTGTCAGCTACATTGCAGACCTATGCAAGGAAATTAAAGTGCACAAAACCTACTATCGTTGTGAAGTGGTGCATTTGAATAACGTGATATTATCTTGAATTTTTTTTTAATTTCATCTTTGTACACGTTATCGGCCTTAATCATATGTGGAGATATTGTTTGGTAAACTGTGGGAGTGTAAAAGTCTGATACTATATCTTCAGAATTGTATTTTTGAACAGTTCTTAGTTTTAACGTTTTACAGAATTGATATTGCTGTAAACCTCGAGTCACTTCTATTGAAAGCATTTATTGGTTCTTCATTTATATGTTGTTCATTGATCTCTTAACTTATATTAATTGATGTTTGCTTGGTGTTTGGCGTGTGTTATGCGGTCTGTTTGTGCCCAATGTTCTGCGAGTTGGGGTGTGTGGGAGCAGCGCCACGTTCCGCTTGGGTGCACAGAAGTTGTGACGTGTCGTCTAATGGGAAGTGACTCCCGGTTGGGCCCTGGCGTTTAGGTGTTGTTTGAACGGCTGGTCTGCTGCTTCCGGCATTTTAAGTTAAGTCACCTTTTGCCCAGGGCTGCCTGGCGTCACTGCCCGTCTGGTAGACATTTAACGTCTTTCATGTATAGGTAAAGAAAAGCGGTTTTTTAATTTGCTTGTGAATCAGTTGTATTAATGAACTTGTTGATCTCCTTGTGTTATTTGGGTTCGTAACGAACTGGTGTGCTTGTAAATCACTTTCATATTGCAGATTATTGCCTAAAAAAACTATTTGTGCCACCTTTTAAAATCACCTTCAGATTGTAATTTATGTTTCTTAAGTATTGAAATCTCCGTTGCTCATCTTTTAAGTCACTTGTTCTGATTGTATATTTTGATATTTTCTTAAACACAGCCACATGTTAATTGCCTCTTATCTGTTTTATAAAACCTTGTTTTGAATAAGTTGCTAATTATTGATTTGCTAGTTATGTTAAGGAGTAGGGGCGTTGACCTTCCATGCTAAGTGTACCCCTCAGCCCGACGTCCTAAGTCACAGGTTTAAGGTTCGTCGACGTCGAGGTCATTAGAGACGGAGCACAAACTCGGAACGTGACGAGGATGGGGAAGGGAATCAGTCGCGCCGATCCAAAGGAACCATTCTGGCATTTGCCTGGGACTCATGATTCGAAATCATTCGTGTCCAGTCGTACACTGCCCAGTGGCGTCGCTCTTTCCACCACATCAAACGTCGCTTAGCACCGACAAAGGCAATGTGTGGCTTATGAGGTGCCATAGAGTCACTGTACCGCGCTCTTTTCAACTCCCTGTGCACAATCATGGCGCTATGTGAACTGCTTGTAGCACTTGGGAACTCACGAGTAGTTCTTTCCGCTGATTTCGTTGTTTTTTTATTTTTTATTTTTATTTTTTTATTTTTTTATTTTTTTATTTTTTTAATTTTATTTTATTTTTTTTTTTTTTTTTTGCATCCACCATTCGCAATGCTCGATGTTCCTTGTCCGTCAGTGCATGGAGTGTGCCTGGCCTTGGTTTAGCTGCTGTTACTCCTTCACGTTTCCATTTCATAATCACACTGTCAGTCGACTTGTGCAGCTTCAGAAGGGTTGAAACATCCCTGCAATATTTCTTAAAAGACACCATAGTCGTCGTTGACTGCACAAAATATTTATTGTAACTATTTCAATTTCGGCGTTATGGCCATTTTCAAGTACCACTGCAAAAGTTACCTAAACACAAAAATACAAAAGTGGAGCACAGGGTGTATATACATAATTGAGCAAACATTTCATTAAGAAAATAGCTCAATTACAAAAATTGGAGATAAATGTACATTACTTACATTCTGTCAGAATATAAAACTATCTCCAATGAGTACACGTCGTCGTCAAAACGCAGCCTTTTGACTGTGAGAGTCCCACAAGATCCGATGAGTACGACACTTATTACATTGTAATATGTTGTTAAATATAAACTGAACTGTCGATATTACCAGATGTTACCATTGTTCTAATAATCTATCACACATACAAGTTCAGGTGCACTGGCAACATGTGGAGCTAAGTCAGTTGGCGCGAAAATACGTTTACTAAAGATACTGCCTGTGCACGTAGCAAAGATGGTGCACACCAAGGATACAACTTATAAGCTTTATATCGTAAAGTCTTTTCATCTGTCACCATCATACAGCTTACTAAATCGTGCTATGATTGTAATGGGCAGTAGGATAGGATGGGAATATTTATTTATAACATAATAGGGGATAATACATATGTTATCTGTTAACAAGCTCTCACGTTAAGTGCTCGTAAATGAGATGAACACAGAGCTCTGATATATAATACTTTGTATGCGTATAAACTTTACGGATGTGAATAGCGAAAAACGCTCGCCAGCAATCCAATTCACTGTGCAGCACCACAAATTCTGACAAAACATCACAATGCCTCCGTACAAACACAGGATGCATCTTTCAACCAGGCTCTATTACAGCAAAGAAGACTAAGTAAATATGTATACTATTCCATCGAAATTGTTTAAAATGTTTTCGGTAAGTGTCTAAAATAACTGTACAGTTCTATGAATTACTGTTGAAGTAGATTGATACAATAAATCACATTCTTCGGATACAATGAAATGAAATGTCAAGGCTACAGTTCATTTATAAAACATACAAAAATAAAATACATTGGAGTATGCTTTTCTTCCCTCGTTATAGTCTATAAAATTTTTTTACAGTAAAATACACCAGGATTTCTGATAAAATTTGTTACTTATGATTTGAGGCAAAACTGGTCAGATACATCACAAAAATTGGCGACCTTAAAATACAGAAAAGAAGAGAATAGATACATTGCAAGTGGTAGCGGATATGACATTACACAGTTACTAATATAATTTTGAGGTATCTACGTATTTTTTAAATCTCTTTACACGCTTGTCTATACAAAATGTCAGGGTGGTAAACTCCCATCAGACGTCAAGGTATTGCGCGTGTAAGCCATTTTACAATCTATCATTTGTACATAAGACGGAGTGGAAATTATCTAAAAATCTTTTATTTTTTAAATCAATTTGATCATTAAGTAGGTCATTGGGACGATTTTTAATACAGTTGTAAATCTTTATTTCTTCTAGAATATTCATGATTCTACTTTTAGGCACAGTATGCACTATTTTAAGGGATGAATATATGTTGTTGACCATATGTTTATTCTCAATTAAGTGTTTGCTAAAGGTAGAGGTACTGCTTTCTGTCTGCCTGATGTGTTCTTTAAACCTGTCGTTAAATGCCCGCCCAGTTTGTCCAATACAACATTTTGTGCATGAGCCACATTCTATTCTGTAAACCCCTGTTCTTACGAACTGGTTTGTTCTTTTAAGAAATATTATACGACTGTGAATCTCAACCATGAGAAGTTAATCAACCTGCAGGATTTGTTACTCATGTGACATCCAATGTTTAGTCCACGTTCTAAGTCGCTGACATCTCGTGATCATGTCATTCTGGTATCACTGCTTCTCTGCTGGCAACACGTTTATCCCCGCCTCCTTTTGTACAGGCGGATCCGGGTACCTTAGATCAGAGAGACCATTCTAGCCATGTGATATTTAAGTGATTCACCGACGTTTTGTGACCTCTTACAAAAACGTCCATTTTTAATTTCAACAGTTAAGAAGGAAAGACAATCTTACAGTTCTGTAGCATGTATAGGTAAAATAAATTTAATAAATGATGTTGTATAACATGTAAGTTATTTATTATATCCGCCCTGTTGATATATCCGTGCAATTTGTCAAGTTCTTTGAAACTAGTAGCATCATTTGTGGTAACCGTCGATGGCGACAGAACAGTGAAACAATATGTATTCCTGTACCGGATACAGCCGGTAGATAGGGCACTGCTCGCAAACGCGCCATTGAACCGGGTCCGTGTTGACCATCTCTAATGCTGAGAAGTCGAACCATGGCCTCGTTATAATGCCGATGCTCATAGTGTATCTGGATATCTATCGTTGTCTCACACAGCTGCCAATATCAGCACATAATTACGTGCAGCGCCGATGTTTGCGTCTTCCATGTACCATACTTCAGAATATTTTGTGCAGTCAGAAAGAAAGCAGAGAACTTTAAGATAATCCTCATTTATCTTTCTGTCTCAATGGTACATTTTTAATTAGATTAAATGTTTCGATCGTTCTGAATGATCTTCAGATCTAAGTGGTCTTGTCATCTCAGAACCTCACATTAATGTTAAATGTTATTCATTCCTATTAGTGGTAATACGTTACAAAAGAAAGGAAATATAGTGTAAGTAGGCTGTTTAGGTGTTTCTATTGGTGACGCCGTGTAGCGCGTTCCATATTAAAATCGCTGACTGCACTGTGTGCAGTCTGTGGCTGGTTGGACTCATTGTTGGATTATTCGCTAGTGTAGTGTTGGGCAGTTGTATGTGAAAAGCCCGTAGCGTTGGGCAGTTGGAGGTGAGCCGCCAGCAGTGGTGGATGTGGAGAGAGAGATGCCAGAGTTTTGAGATGTTAATATGAGCGGACGATCTGGACGTGTGACGTGTGTCCACCAGAAAAAGGAAATTAGTAAAACTGGATGTCACGAATATATATCTATAATGACTTTTGAACACTATTAAAGTAGATACATTGTTTGTTCTCTATCAAAATCTTTCATTTACTAACTGTGCCTATCAGCACTTAGTGCCTTCAGTAGTTAGAATCTTTTATGTAGCTGGCAGTATTGACGCTCGCTGTATTGCAGTAGTTCGAGCAACGAAGGTTTTTGTGAGGTAAGTGATTCATGAAGGGTATAGGTTATTGTTAGTCAGGGCTGTTCTTTTGTAGGAATTACTGAAAGTCAGATTGCGCTGCGCTAAAATATTATGTGTGAGATTAGTGATGATCAGAATAAGTAAAGAGAAAACTGTCTGATTACGTTCTCAAATAACGTAGTTTACCAGCACAGTCATTGTTTCCACTCAGAGGGGAAGTTTCAACAGAAACACTTGCCTCATTTTAGTATGCCATAAAATTCATTGTAAAAGATAAATCGTTATACTCTGATAGTTGGTTCTGAGTAGTAGCCAAGATAAGTTAGCAATGCAACTGCTTATATCTGAATATGATCCAGAGTAATAGGAACATGTAATTCCCTAAACAGTTGCTGACTCTCTCAAGACGGTTATAATAAATGACAAAAAGCTTTGTTACAAAATAACTACAGTTCTCAAATGTGGGGTCACTGGAAACAAGTACTGTGCTTGTAGTTCTTGACAAACGTTTCCGCTTCAACAGTAATACTTGTTTTCAACCCAACAAGGTTTACGATATTCAGCAAGAAATTATGATGAATGTTATACGCACCTATTACAGGTAATACGTTACAAAAGAACTGTAATATAAAAACACTGGCCTCATTTTAGAGGGTCATAAAATTCACTGTAAAAGACAAATGGTTATTTCCACGCTAAACGCGGTACCGAAGCGGAACCTCACGGTCCGTAACACTTTTCCCCGCACTACAGCGTGTTAACATTTTGCTCGGCTGTTATAAGAGTGTTAAATTATACGGGCAATAATCCGGCTGTTAGCGCAGGCGGGTGTTTGTGTTACGTTCCGCCGCGGCCATAAAAAGCGTTTCCCAATTAAAGCAAGTCTCGACCAACCAAAAGCAATGGAGGGAATCGGATTAGCTGAGCGTGACCGAAGATCAGCTGTTTGTAGAGGTGTCGCGTAACACACTCGCAACACGGTTATAAGCGTTCGACAGCGCGCTTACAGTGATTTCGTTACTACCAAGCCCCATCCAAGCGGTATTTACCGCAAAAACGTGGACTGTGTTATATTTTAGGAGCTTATTACGGCTACCCGCTACCACACATCAACGGCTGCACTGAACGTGCAGGATAGTTTAACGACATACATAAATTTATTGTGAGCTGTGTAAGCAGTAAATTATGACCACTTACCTCGCGGAAGGGGAGCAGAAGTTGAGAATGGAGCGAAGTGGTATTGTAGCCTTACCCTATCCTGTTCAACTTATACACAGAGAAAACAGTAAATGCAAGTATAGAGAAGAACTTCAGATAGGATAGTTTTCTAGTGACGTAGTAATTCTATCAGGAAAGGTAAAGGAGTTGTAAGCTTAGTAAATATAAGGAGTTTTCAAGCAGATGTGTGTTTAGTTTTTGAAGTCAATTTTAATATCCAATAAATTTATTACATCGCTTGGAAGATGCTCAAAGGTTTTTATGATTGAATATCTCTGGAGAAATATTGCGACATGCTAGGCAACACTGACCCTACGACTCATCTTAGAAGATAGGTCCAGAAAAGGTAAACCTACGTTTATAACATTTGTAGACTTAGATAAAGCTTATAGAAATGTTGACTGAAATACACTCTTTGAAATTCTGAAGGTGGCAGCGGTGAAATACGGGAAGGGAAAGGCTGTTTACAGTTGTACAGAAACCAGACGGCTGTTACAACAGTCGATGGGCATCAAAGGAAAACAGTGGTTGAGAAAGGAGTGAGAGAGCGTTGTAGTCTCTCCCCGATGTTACTCAGTCTGTTCATTTACCAAGCAGTGAAGAAAATCAAAGAAATATTTGCTGAAGGAATGAAAGTTTAGGGAGCAGAAATAAAATTTTTGAGGCTAGCCGATGGCATTGTAATCCTGTCAGAAACAGCAAAGTATCTGGAAGAGCAGCTGAGCGGAATGGATAGTATTGTGAAAAGAGAATATAAGAATAAAGACAGTAGCAACGGAATGTAACTGAATTAAATCCTGTGATGCTGATGAGCTCCGATTAGACACTATAAGTAATATATAAGATTTACTGTTTGGGCAGTAAAATATTTGATGATGGTGGCAGTAGAGATGGTATAAAATGTAGATTGCCTGTAGCAAGGAAAGAGATTCTGAAGAAGAGAAATTTATTAACATCTAATACGGATTAAAGTTTAGGCAGTCTTTGCTGAAGGTATTTATTTGGAGTGTCGCCTTGTGTGTAAGTCAGACGTGGACGATAATCATTTTCGACAAGAAGAGAACAGAAGCTTTTGAAACATCGTGCTGCAAAAGAGTGTTGAGGATTAGATGGGTGGACAATACACCTAATGAGGGACAACTGAACAGAACAGGGGAGAAAAGAAATTTGTGGCACAACTTGGCTAAGGGAAGGGATCGGTTGATAGGACACATTCAGAGACGTCAAGGGATCACAAATTTACTGCTGGAGGAAGCTGTTTGGAGTAAAAATCGTATGGAGGGAACAATAGATTAATGCAGCAAGCTGATTCAAAAGTATGTAGTTTGTAGTAGGGATTCGGAGACACTGAGGCCAGCACAGGATAGAGTAACATGGAGAGCTCCTTCAGAGTAGCCTTTGGGGTGACTACCGCAACAATAACCACCTTACTCCTTTCTGACTCACACTAAGACTGACTGATAGCGTAAGTCAGTTGTCCTTTATTGACGTATTAATGAATGTAACTGTTGATTTAGAGCTGTGATTTATTCTTGAGAACGAACATCATAAGGGAGTAAATGTACAGTCCTGTAAGGATGTTAGCACTGTGTCCATCAGGCACTCTTTGATGCACTTAAACATGCACTAATCAGTGCTCCCTCCTTGCTGTTCAGGGTTTGATTGTCCTTTTATAGTGCAAACTATTGCCTTCAGTTCTTGAATCGCAGCTGTAATCCTCCAAAAGTATGACAGTGACAGGAGACCAGTCACATGTGTTTCTAGAGATATATCTGCAGTTTGGAGCACAGCATCGTAAGACAGTGAAACATGGATGTTGGACTGTGGGAAAACCAGAAAAGAAGAAACTCGAAGCATTTGAAATGTGCTACTACAGAAGAACGTTGAAAATAAGGTGGAATGATGAGGTAAGGAATGAGGAGGTTCTGCGTATAATTAGAAAAGGAAGGAAAAATGTGGAAAACACTGGCAAGAAGAAGGGACAAGATGATGGGACATCTCTTAAGATGTCAGGGAATAGTTTCATGGTACTACAGGGAGCTACGGAGGGAAAAAACTATGGAGGAAGGCAGAGAGTGGATCACATACAGCGAATAATTGAGGACGTAGGCTGCAAGTACTACTCTGAGGTGAAGAGACTGGCACAGGGGAGGAATTCGTGGCGGGTCGAATAAAACCAGTCAGAAAACAGATGGTTCAAAGAAAAAAAGATCTATGCCTGTGAGTTAGAGGCACAAACGATCCTTTCGAATTTGGAGAAATTCCAGTTTTAACTTGGACATCAGGAATTATTCTTGGAAACCGATAACCAGGCTTTAAGCTGGGTGCTTGCAAGACTTCGTAAACTTGATAGGGCTGTTCGCATTTATGACTTTAAGTTTTCGGTAAGTATTCAAGGGGATCAGATAATCAGATCATGAATGGCTTGAGTCATATGTTTTTTAGGCTAGTCACACACACCCAGAGCATACGAAGTATAGAGCTTGGACTTTTGACGATGTTACCCAAAATACCTTCACCGTTCGGTAATTTAAGGCGAAAACGAAGATCAGGATCCCGTGTTAGAGAGAGGCTTGCCTCACTAACTTATTAAACGACTCCTTCGCCATCGCACCCGTCGTGATGTAAAATTAAAAGTCTGTCTCCCCAGGGAAATTTTTCCATCTGTTTTTGAATATTTTCATGAAACTTTGTTTGGAGAACGTTTGGGATCTAAGAAACCATAAAAAAATTATGGAATACCTCACAAAGACTGCCTTAAATAAAGATGTAAGAACGCTGGTCAATGAATGTAAGGCCTGTAAAGTCATTAAGCTTTATTCTGAGGCTTGTTGTGATCTTCTTTATTCAGCCTGTAAGAGATGCCAACGAAAAAGCATTCTATGGATCATATGGCTACGCTTCCCCGCGCCAAAATGGTAACAGTTATATATTTGTTGATGCCGATGCATTCTCCCGTTTTGTGTTGCTTATATACCGGAAAGGAATGGCAGCCAAAATAACTATTCAAGATTTGGCTGACGTTCTTTTCTATTTATGGCCTCTTAGGGCTTTAGTTGCACATTGGATATACTTCATTATTGAAAACTAGAGCAGTACCTGGTGTTGCTGTGGTATGTATTTATTCCAATTTTCTATCACCCCAACTCTCACCCCGTCTCTCTGTCCATCTCCTCCTTCACCTCCTTTCTGTCCACCTCGTACACCCCCTTCCTCTGTAAATCTCCTCCTCCCCACCCCCACCCCTCTGCTGTCTGTCTATCTCCTCCTAACCCTTTCTCTGTCCATCTCCTTCACTGCCATATCTCTGTTAGTCTGCCCTCTTTCCTTCGTCATTTGTTCATCTTCTTCTCTCTCACCTCTTCCTCGCCTTACCTTTGTCAATTTCCTCCTCCCCTACTTTCATCCATTCCCTCCTCCTCACCCTCCATCGCCTTCCCTTCTCTTTCTGCGTCTATCTCCTCCTCTTCCCTCTCTCTGTCCATCTCCTTCTTTCTCTCTCCACTTACTCCTCCACCTCTGATCATCTCCTCCTCCCCCCTAGCTATCCTCTCTCTCTCTCTCTCTCTCTCTGCCTATTTCTTTCACCCCCAGTCTCTCTCCATCTCCTTCTCTTTCCTCTTCTCCTCTTCCTCCTCCTCCCATCTGTGCCTGTCTCCTCCATCCCCCTCAGTGTCTATCCATCTCCTCCTCTCCCCTTCTCTTTCCATGTTTTCACGTTCCCTCCAGTGGGAGGCTGGTTGTTCTTACCCCTACAGTGTTTCTTTCCAGATAGTAACTAATGTGTGTACCAGCTTTGATGGAAGTCGTTCTAGGGGTTAAAGGGGGAAGCTTCTTACCCATAGCTTTGTCTACATACGCACATGTAAAATATACACTCCTGGAAATGGAAAAAAGAACACATTGACACCGGTGTGTCAGACCCACCATACTTGCTCCGGACACTGCGAGAGGGCTGTACAAGCAATGATCACACGCACGGCACAGCGGACACACCAGGAACCGCGGTGTTGGCCGTCGAATGGCGCTAGCTGCGCAGCATTTGTGCACCGCCGCCGTCAGTGTCAGCCAGTTTGCCGTGGCATACGGAGCTCCATCGCAGTCTTTAACACTGGTAGCATGCCGCGACAGCGTGGACGTGAACCGTATGTGCAGTTGACGGACTATGAGCGAGGGCGTATAGTGGGCATGCGGGAGGCCAGGTGGACGTACAGCCGAATTGCTCAACACGTGGGGCGTGAGGTCTCCACAGTACATCGATGTTGTCGGCAGTGGTCGGCGGAAGGTGCACGTGCCCGTCGACCTGGGACCGGACCGCAGCGACGCACGGATGCACGCCAAGACCGTAGGATCCTACGCAGTGCCGTAGGGGACCGCACCGCCACTTCCCAGCAAATTAGGGACACTGTTGCTCCTGGGGTATCGGCGAGGACCATTCGCAACCGTCTCCATGAAGCTGGGCTACGGTCCCGCACACCGTTAGGCCGTCTTCCGCTCACGCCCCAACATCGTGCAGCCCGCCTCCAGTGGTGTCGCGACAGGCGTGAATGGAGGGACGAATGGAGACGTGTCGTCTTCAGCGATGAGAGTCGCTTCTGCCTTGGTGCCAATGATGGTCGTATGCGTGTTTGGCGCCGTGCAGGTGAGCGCCACAATCAGGACTGCATACGACCGAGGCACACAGGGCCAACACCCGGCATCATGGTGTGGGGAGCGATCTCCTACACTGGCCGTACACCACTGGTGATCGTCGAGGGGACACTGAATAGTGCACGGTACATCCAAACCGTCATCGAACCCATCGTTCTACCATTCCTAGACCGGCAAGGGAACGTGCTGTTCCAACAGGACAATGCACGTCCGCATGTATCCCGTGCCACCCAACGTGCTCTAGACGGTGTAAGTCAACTACCCTGGCCAGCAAGATCTCCGGATCTGTCCCCCATTGAGCATGTTTGGGACTGGATGAAGCGTCGTCTCACGCGGTCTGCACGTCCAGCACGAACGCTGGTCCAACTGAGGCGCCAGGTGGAAATGGCATGGCAAGCCGTTCCACAGGACTACATCCAGCATCTCTACGATCGTCTCCATGGGAGAATAGCAGCCTGCATTGCTGCGAAAGGTGGATATACACTGTACTAGTGCCGACATTGTGCATGCTCTGTTGCCTGTGTCTATGTGCCTGTGGTTCTGTCAGTGTGATCATGTGATGTATCTGACCCCAGGAATGTGTCAATAAAGTTTCCCCTTCCTGAGACAATGAATTCACGGTGTTCTTATTTCAATTTCCAAGAGTGTATTTCACAAATATTTAACACATTTCACACGTATTCGTACACATATTTCACCAGTATGTCTAGTGAATTTCGCCCTGCAGTTGCATTTTCAGGTAGCTCAACGTTTATGACGTCGCACTTCCTGAACTACGTGCTGTACCATTATATGATTTTGCAAGTACATCCAGTGGTGTATGTGCCTAATGTCTGCGAAATGTGTTCTGAATACAGTTTGTAAAAAAGAAATAATTAATTAAAATGTCATGCGTGATGCAGCGGTTTTTAACGCATCTAAGTGTTTATGACGTCGTATCCTGAACCATGTGGCGTACAATGATACATTTTTTGTACATATTTTCTGCGGCATATGTGGATATTGAAACTCCCTGGCAGATTAAAACTGTGTGCGGACCGAGACTCGAACTCGGTACCATCTGAGCTATCCAATCACGACTCACGCCCCGTCCTCACAGCTTTACTTCTGCCAGTACCTCGTCTCCTACCTTCCAAACTTTATACAGAAGCTCTCCTGCGAAGCGAGTTCGAGTCTCGGTCCGCACACAGTTTTAATCTGCCAGGGAGTTTCATATCAGCGCACACTCCGCTACAGAGTCAAAATCTCATATGTGGATATTGCCTGCGAAGTGAGTTGCAAACAGAGTTAATGATAAAAAAAAGTAGTACATTAAAACGTCATGCATGATATGGCAATTTTCCAGGTATTGTAAGTAGGCTGTTTGTGTTTTCTTATTGGCAACGTTACGTAGCGCTCTGTACGAAAATCACTGGCTGTGCTGTGTGCAGTCTGTGGCTAGTTTGCATTGTTGTCTGCCATTGTAGTGTTGGGCAGCGGCAGCTGGATGTGAACAGCGCGTAGCGTTGCGCAGTTGGAGGTGAGCCGCCAGCAGTGGTGGATGTGGGGAGAGAGATGGCGGAGTTTTGTAATTTGTCATGAACTGCTATATATATTATGACTATTAAGGTAAATACATTGTTTGTTCTCTATTAATATCTTTCATTTGCTAACTATCCCTATCAGTAGTTAGTGCCTTCCGTAGTTTGAATCTTTTATTTAGCTGGCAATAGTGGCGCTCGCTGTATTGCAGTAGTTCGAGTAATGAAGATTTTTGTGAGGTAAGTTATCTGTGAAAGGTATAGTTTAATGTTACTCAGGGCCATTCTTTTGCAGGGATCTTTGATAGTCAGATTGCGTTGCGCTAAAAATATTGTGTGTCAGTTTAAGCACAGTCGTGTATAAATTGTTCTAAGGGGACGTTGCATATGTCGACTCTTAGCCGAGGATACCTCACTGGAATCTTGTGATTTTTTCTTGTAGTTTGTGTAATTAGTGTAGATTTTGTTTATTGCTAGCGTGTAATTGTAGAGAGAATCTCCTTTGTAGTTGCAGCCTTTCATTGTGGTACAGTAAAACAGTTGTGGCATGCATGTAGATTTGCACCAAGTATTTCGCTGCTGCAATTAACTAGATATTATTTTCAGTGGTATGTTAATGTGTTCTCTTATTTTTGCTCTTCAAATTGTGCTTTTCTGTGTTATCGTGTGAAATATTGTGACAATAATGACGTGTAAAAAACGTAACACTAGGTTTCAAAGTAAACTGAGAAATAATAGTGACGACGAGCGTAGCTTATCAGCACCACTGGGTAGTGAATTAACAGACAGAAGTAGTAATTTGGTAATTGTGCATAGGGAGACGGAGCGGGCGGCAAATAATGGTGTAGACAGTCAAACAGGTAGTGAACAGGGAAGCATTATCGATCGATCGGCCGGCAACAGCTCGCCTCAGGAATCCGAAATGATAGGACACAATTTTGCAAATACTGTAGATTCAGGTTTTGCGTCCTCACCGTTTTCTCAAATGAGTCAAGACACATTTTCTTCTTGTCAAAATGTGAATGTTGCCGGTGAAAATGCACTGCCAAAAAGCATAGAGAAACAGATTGCAGACACTAATACATTATTTTTGCAATTAATGCAACAAATGGAACAAAATCAGAGACAAATGGGACAAAATCTTCAAAAGTTAGACACAATGGAACAGAATCAGAGACAAACACAGCAAAAGCTTCAAAAGTTAGACACAATGGAACAAAATCTTCAAAAGTTAGACACAATGGAACAGCACCAGAGACAAACACAGCAACAGTTACACACAATGGAACAAAATCAGAGACAAACACAGCCAAAGCTTCAAAAGTTAGACTCATTTGAACAAACTCTCGAACAAACACGTGAAGATTTAACTGCTGAGTTACATAACATTGAATCGAAATGTCAAAAAGTCTGTAATGACGTAAAAACACAAATTTGTGAGCATTTCCAACCTATTTTTTCGCGTCATGAAAATGCATTACAGAATCACGAAGCAGCCATAAAAGAACTGCAAACCATTGTTCATGAAAATCATGAGACCTTGTGGGCTAAAATTGACTCAGTTGCATCTACCGATTCGGTTACGCAACTTGCAAAAACTCAGGATAGCTTAAAGGACACAGTTGAAAGACACATGGAGGAAATTAGTTCATTATCAGAGAAAGTAGTTGAACTTTCGGATCAGCTAAATAATTTATCTACGAAGGTAGATGATAATCTGAATGACACAAAACCGGTAGTCTTTAATGACACAGAAGAGAGCGAACGAATTAGGAAACTGAAACAAAATCTGAATCAAATTGATACGCAACATCAAAGAGAAATCCGGGAAGTACAAGATCAGCTGACACAGGTAATACAAGAATTACGTATTTTAGAGGACACTCGCGCTCCAATACGGGAAGAGGGACGTAGAAATACGGAACACCCACAAATTAATAACACAGGGCACTTCGGAAATTATGAAAGAAATTGGCAAGGTACACAGAATTTTGAGATGGAACCGCCGAAACGACGTAACAATGACCGACATGCGACTCGCCGACATCATGATTTTGATTATAAGCTGTTCATTACTACACGTAAATTCAAAACGTTTAAGAACTCTGCCAACAACATTCATCCACAAGCGTTGCTCCATCAATTCTCTCATTGTTTTCCTCCCAACTGGTCATTGGAGCACAGGTTAGAATTCATGTGTGGCTACTTGGAGAATGAACCAGCTGTAAGAATGCAATCGGTCATTCACGATTGTCACAGTGAAGGAGAATTTTACCATGCGTTCCTCTCAGCATATTGGTCACAAGCTACACAAGACCGAGTAAAACATAGCATCATGATGATGAAACACTTTGAACAATCTGAATTTTCCAGCCTTGTGAAATATTTTGAAGACATGTTGCACAAGAATCGGTACCTGTCAAATCCATACAGCCCCTCAGAACTCATCCGCATTTGCTTAATCAAATTGCCTGAACATTTACGACATATTATTTTAGCAGGACATTGCAAAGACGACATTGAAGCTTTTCAGGGACTCTTACAAGAATTAGAAATTGACACAGACAGTCGCGGGATGCGAAAACAGGAAAACGATCACTACAGGTGACATCCGTCACAATTCCGTGACGACAGAAACAATAACTGGACACGACAAGCCTATTCTTACAACGTAAATTGTGACCAAAACAGACACCACCCATACGACAACCACTGGAAGAGGAATAGTTACAGAGAAAAATCGCATTTCCGTAGTAATGAATGTGACAGAGACAATCATAGAAACAGACAATATGGCAACCAGAACTATTATTATCACGGGAGACAGAATAACTTCAGACGCAACGGTCCAGTGCGCAGTTACGACTCAGGGAGCAATTCTCCACCACGTGACCGACAAGAAAGAAACTATGGAATCTACCGACATGACGACAGACGATATGATCGTAACGACAGACCTGAACTGCATCAGAACTGGTGAGATTCTCGTCACGGTGAATTTGTAGAAATTAGGTCTCCAAATCCCAATAACGACGCGCGCCATCAAAGGAACAGACAATGACTCGCACTGCAGGCTGCCGAGTGCGCCAGCTGGCTCAGGGAAAAATAACATTGACGCTAACCTTGAGCAAAATTCCCGTATTCTTTACAGACGAATACCGCATGATAATTGCATTCAAGTTGAAACTCTGCGTACTGAGAAGAGCAAAAGGTTTACACCACATTTCACACGTAAAACCGTTTATTGAAAGATAATCTGCTTTTTAACTTTGTCTTTGCCAAAAACGTTTCACTTCACGTTACTAGTATGCTTTAGAAACTGTTACCATGCAACAATGTTTAAAGTTAAATATCCAGTCAAGAACAAAGAGAACTTATTTAAACAGAAATTACGAATGCATTGTTAGTGTGAACAGACATCACAGTGTTATTGTGTGTGTGCATTCTTGCTTGTTAGTTGCACGATTACGTAACGACTATAAGGCTCACATACTTAGAACATTTACCAGTACTGCTAATGAGATTTTAATGCAACATTTTGGTGTACTTGAAAATACATTCTGAATTAAAGTACTTTCTGGGAGATACCAGATGACACAGTGGTTAGTTAATGTGACAGCTACACGAGTATATCATGACGTTACTAATGTGTGACACAATTTACATTGTTGCTTTTGCAGAGTATCTGTTTTATATCTGCACGGTTTTTCTGAATTCTTCTGGAAAGTAAAACATGTTTTAGTAGTAACTTTTGTGGTATAGCTACAATGAGACAGCCTTTTCCGTAGCACAACAATACGTTACAGCACAGTACTTTCATCATCACAACAATAAGCATAATAACTAAGATATCTATACGCAAAGCATTTCACTTTTGTTTATCATGAGGTAAGTACATTGACTTCTGCAGAACTTAGCTTTTGGAGGACAATAACTACGACACTTCCACAGAGATTATCTTACAACAAGATGAACATTTAGCGCTACAGGACACGTATTTGAGTGATTAATTTTGTACTTAAACCATTTATTTTTCAAGATTTTTGAAATACAAAGAAAGTTTTCTGTGATACGTTTCATTCCATTGCTGTAATCTGTAACACCTGAGGGTATAATTACATTAATCCTCAGGGGGGTACACGCCTACTTTGTGTACCATGTGTTTGGCAAGCACAAGGAGCCCTAGCTAATATGGTATTTGCTTATACAACTTTACACATCGGTACCATATTTCTCTAATACATAAATTACACAGATATCTGATCATTTAACTGAGAGAGAGAGACAAACTTTTTTACTACATCAGTGACAGATGTTTACGCAATTACACAGTTGGGTAACTTCACACTTATGAAATTGTATTTTGTCTGTACTTTGTGAACTGTTCATATTTTTTCAGAACCATTGTGATACTATGAGAGCTTTGAATGATGTATTTTCTATGGGATCACGATTTTTAAAGTACGTTTGAGGCAGATGACACTTTTGACATGAGCAGAGAATTTTTTTTAGGTTTTGAAATTATTGGAGGAAGCTACGACGATTTTGAGAGTTGACTGAGGTGTTATGATGTTATTATTACGATGAATATGTGTATTATGCTGTTGCGGTATGTTTATGATCAATAAGCTGATGCTATATGAATTATTTGATTATGCTACATATCTGTTGTGAGGAAATATTGAAGAAGTGTCGACGAATATGTATATATGTAATAAGGTAAGGAATAATGAGTAGTGTTTAGGGACTCTAGTTTGTGAAAAAGGTTGTTGGAAACCAAGAATCGTACTTTAAGAGTTATGAAATGTATGTAAATGCGTGAATGTATTACAATGCCAACGAAAGTTTTTTGGACATTGTTATATCAATAGCATTTTGTTTCTACAGATTTGTAACGCAAATTCTTGACTTGTGAAATATTTTTATATGAGACTGTCACTGTAGCGGAAACTGCTGTCGTAAATATTTCCGTAAGAAAGTTAAGTGACCACCTGCACGTAATGCGTCGTGGGCACCCAGCGTGTCAGACGCCGGGAGAACAAGTCATTAGTGAGTGCCTTTCAGAAGCACAGGTAGAAAAAAAAGGGAGGCCATTATCCTCGCTATTGACATTTCTTAAATACGACACACTCAAACTTGAAAACATATGGTAACACTGTGGAGCTCTTAATTTATGATATTTACTGAAATGCCTAATGAAATTACAAGAAATATTTTTATGTCTATACACCTGATTATGACAAGTGTCTTTCTACGAGAGTTGAGAGAATTTCTACTAACTTATGAAATGTCACATGACTATTGAATGATATTTTTATGCTTTGCCTTTCATAGTTGCTTATTTCATTTGATATCTAGTTTCCAGCTGTGTTGCAGCATTGGTTTTATAAAATGAAATAAAATGCATTTGCTAATGTGAAAACTTTCTGTCAACAGATCTATTAGATAATTATTTTATGATACACATTCTTCGAAAAAGGAGCTCTTGGAATGGAAAGAACAATAAGAAGGGACTGATAACAATAACTGCATATATAATTTTCTTTTCGAGTACTTGGTAATTTTTTGTAGAATTAGTTTTTGTGGTGCACCACTTTAATTACATAAACATTAAAATGTGAATAGACATTTCCCTTTTCTGCATTGTTGTTTTTACTGTAATATTTTTTCTGCTTGAGCTATGTCATGTTTAGATATAAGTTATTTCTGCTGCTGTTTGCCAGGCATAGTGCTACTAAATTTCACTTTGTATTACTCTGTTAAGCTAGTTTTACTATTGATTTATTCTTATTGTTGTTGCACATTGGCTCATATTATTTGTAATGTTGCATTGCTTAGTAATTTAGATTTACTGTAGCTTGCTTTGTGATTTTCCATTTTTTTTTGTCATTGCTGTTTGCGTTAATTGTTTGTGCTGCTGCATTGCCTCGTCCCTTATTTTAGCATATGAGCTCAGTAGATTTAAGTTAGCTTAAGAGGGGGTAGCCTATAAGAGAATGAGTTGCAATGAATTGGAAGAAATGTATTGAGAAGTTATACGAAAAAAGTACAGAAAGCAGGTATAGGTAGGACTTTTGGGAATAATGATGAACCAAGGGAGATCTCCATGCAAAATACTGCAGTAAAACAAACCCTGTCCTTTCCTCTTTGCTGCTTTTTCCCAATATGTAATTGTGTGTTGTCCTTTCCTTTTGGTGTTATCCCACTATGTGTTTGTGTACCCTTGTGTATTTGTTTTCTTCCTGTCTCTGTGTAGTTTCATTGAATTTTTTCTTCTTCTACTACTAAGCTATATTCACTATGATGAAGAATACTGATATCCTCAAATATAATTGGCATTAATAATATGTTATTTACCTTGTAAATATGCTTAGACATTATTTATTCTATTCCGTTTTAATGCTCATGTGTGAAGTTGATGCTTCGAAAGTTATTCTGATCTTTTATGTATTTACTTGTCATAATTCCTGTAACACTGATGTATATGTTTCTTTCTATTCTGTTGTAAAGCCTGTACTACAAATTTTATCTGTATTGTTATGTTCTTTAATGATGTATTTTGTACCTTTGTTATTGTATTCTCATGTTATAATTTTGTAATTGACATCAGTTAATCAAATTAAGTAACTTGTAAGCATTCATTTCACTGCACACATTTCTGTTGGTCACAGTAATGCACAAAATGTGAGAAGTTGTGACTGTTAGTGTTTGCACGTGTGTTACTAATTCAGCAAGGGACTGGATAACAGCATTGCTGGTTCTAAGGACAATTCCAAAAACTTTGTGAGTGTAAAAGTGTTGGTTTATGGACTTGCTATATTGTCTGCAAGACTTCTAAGGACAATTCCAAAAACTTTGTGCGTGCACAAGTGGTGGTTATGGACTTATTATATTAACTGCAAGACTCTTCAATGGTGATTGTGCACCCGCACAGTCACAACAGATGGCTGCTGGCCATCTCTAAAAGGACTACAGTGGGTCTGCATCTCTGATGACCCACCAATACCACCTCTACCAGGACTACAGTGGGCCTGTCCACAATTTCTACAAGGACTGCAGTGGGTCTGCACCTCTGGTGGCCCACCAATACTGTAATCTCTACCAGGACTACAGTGGGTCTACTCTGTGATGACCTACCTACCAATATTCATCAACTTCGACCGACTCTGCTGTGGGTTTGCTCTGTTGTGGCCCATTTCCTGTCAGCATGTCAAGAGTCAGCACTGTCTTTCTGTTGGAAGGACAACACTACTTCTTCAAGACTGCATGGACATCCACTACTTCCGTGTGCATTGTCTTTTACTGCTCAGACTTTGATAAAAGAAACGGCAGTTTTACTGTGATGAATGATCAGGACTGTCTTTATGGACTGTGAGAAAATTTTAGCTTTTGACCAACGTTGTATAAATAAGTGTGTGCATTTGATATCTTTGTTATTGTAATTATGAAAAATTTTTTCAAATCATTATTGGCCGCTACCCAAAAATATTTTGTAAAATTTTTTGTGGGGAGCATGGGGGCTATGTAAGTAGGCTGTTTGTGTTTTCTTTTTGGCAACGTTACGTAGCGCTCTGTACGAAAATCACTGGCTGTGCTGTGTGCAGTCTGTGGCTAGTTTGCATTGTTGTCTGCCATTGTAGTGTTGGGCAGCGGCAGCTGGATGTGAACAGCGCGTAGCGTTGCGCAGTTGGAGGTGAGCCGCCAGCAGTGGTGGATGTGGGGAGAGAGATGGCGGAGTTTTGTAATTTGTCATGAACTGCTATATATATTATGACTATTAAGGTAAATACATTGTTTGTTCTCTGTTAATATCTTTCATTTGCTAACTATCCCTATCAGTAGTTAGTGCCTTCCGTATTTTTAATCTTTTATTTAGCTGGCAATAGTGGCGCTCGCTGTATTGCAGTAGTTCGAGTAATGAAGATTTTTGTGAGGTAAGTTATTTGTGAAAGGTATAGTTTAATGTTACTCAGGGCCATTCTTTTGCAGGGATCTTTGATAGTCAGATTGCGTTGCGCTAAAAATATTGTGTGTCAGTTTAAGCACAGTCGTGTATAAATTGTTCTAAGGGGACGTTGCAGTATGATCAGTGTTCATGACATCATACCTCATGAACTGTGGGTCGTTATGGACATTCCGCAACATACGTGCTCACTGTGCGCGAAAATCGTTGTGAACAGAGTTAGTAGCAACGAAGTAATGAATTTAAACGTCTTGCATGATACAGTAGTTTCTCACGCATCTCAGTGTTTATGAATTCGTATCTCCTGAGCTATGTGTCGTACAATGATGTAGTTTTTCTGGTGTTCAGTAGTATATGTAAATATTGTCTATAATGTGTGTCACTAATATAGTTAGTAGTAAGAAAAATAATAAATTAAAACGTCGTACTTCATGCGGCACTTGTACTGCACGAACAGCGAGAATATACGAAGTGATAAACTGTTTTATTTTCATCATTTTGTGTGAGTCATCAGAGAGGAAAAGTTTCTTAAGGGCTTAAAACTTTGCGTAAAGTTTGTTGCAGTAAGGGCAACGGCCTTGTCGCAGTCGATACACCGGTTCCCGTGAGATCACCGAAGTTAAATGCTGTCAGGCGTGGTCGGCACTTTGGTGGGTGACCATCCAGGCCGCCGTGAGGTGTTGCTATTTTTCGGGGTGCACTCAACCTCGTGATGCCAATTGAGGAGGTACACGACCGAATAGTAGCGGCTTCGGTCAAGAATACCATCATAACGACCGGGAGAGCGGGGTGCTGACCCCACGCCCTTCCTATCAGCATCCTACTCTGAGGATGACACGGCGGTCGGGTGGTCCCGCTTGGCCACTCGTGGCCCCGAAGACGGAGTGCTTTTTTTGTTGCAGTAAACCAGTGCCACGTTGTGTTGGACCATCCACGGTTCTGTAAGTTCTGATTCTGACTGACTATGTTGATCCTAAGTTGGTAAAGATGTGTCCTTCCACGAGTAGCTCAATGAGAATGAATATGATGTTGTGGGAAATTCCTCTGTGATAAAATCGCTAAACTGTGTGTTTCATGCTGTTTTAGTAACTAGAAAACCTGTCTATCACACTTGGTGATGGAGTAGAATGCAGTTATTTCCGTTGTGTTATATAAATCTGCAGCTATTAATTAGGACTATGAGTTTCATTTCACTGGTGCTATTTTACTGTTGAAATGTCTATAGGACACTCCCACAGTGCTAATAATAGTTTTAATCGTATATCTGGTCTTCAGACCATGAAATCGTCATTGCAGATACGCAAATGTGTGCTCAATATTGGCCAATAAACGGGTCTGCCAGCCTTGAGTATATAATATAATGTCGTGTCTCGGCAGCCTCCGGTATGAGGGAGGTAAGGAAACGATGAAAAATTAATGAGAGAGATTAAGAAGTAGCATGAAGGCGGGAGTAAAAGTGAACTGCCAAATCAAAAGGAAGCTTGTGTGAGACAACGTCGGGACGCTGCTGACAGACTCGCTTTTGAGATAGGTGGAATACTGGACAGCTTTGACGAATTTATAGAAGTGGAAGAGGCTGAATTGCGAGAGGAAGCTTAGACGCGCTTGGAGAATAAATATTTCTTGGTCTGGCCGTGAGTCCTGAGGAGGTGACAGAGACGAAGTGAAAACATTTTCTCAATAGAATTTCAAGAAAAGAAAATAACCTCCAGTGAATTCCATTTGAATTCTCGAAGCACCTCCGTAACACTCGTGCGTTGATCGAATCTACCGGTACCAAATGTAGCAATACGCCTTCGAGAGGCTTAGTTTTCCTTTAATCTGACCTGGTCGGGATCCCAATACTCAAGAAAGTGTCGTACTAGTGTTCTACACGTGATCTCATTTATAGATGAGTAACAGTTTTCTAGAATTATCTCAAGAAATCGAAGTCAACCAGTCACCTACCCTTCAAGCAACCTTACGTGCTCCTTCCATTTCACATCGCTATCCCACATTAAGCCTCCATATTTAGTCGACCTGGCTGTGTCATGCAGCATACCTATAATGCTGTATGCGAAGGTTAGAGGATAGTTTTCTTACTCATCTGCATTAAATTACATCTTTGTATATGCAGAGCAAGTTGGTATTAAACACACCAAATGGAAATTCTTTCGAAATCATCTTCTCTCCTGCAGTCGCTCAACGACATTTTTCCTCGTCATCAGAAGTCATAAAAAATGGTTCAAATGGCTCTGAGCACTATGGGACTTAACATCTGTGGTCATCAGTCCCGTAGGACTTAGAACTACTTGATCCTAACTAACCTAAGGACATCACACACATCCATGCCCGAGGCAGGATTCGAACCTGCGACCGTCAGCAGTCATAGTCTGCTGCTCAGGCTGTCTGTCAGATCATTTGTGTACTGTATGTGGAGAACGGACGTGGTCCTATCACACTTCCCTGGGGCACTGCTGCCGACAACTTTTGTCTCTGATGAACGGAAGCCATCTGGAACAACGTGGAGGGATCTATTACTTACGAAACTTGAGAAGTCAGCGAGTCATACCTTCTTTGACAGTCTCCAGTGGAGCACCGTGCCAATCGCTTTTCGGAAATCCGGGAATATGGAATCTACCTGTTGTACAACATATATGGTTCGCAGGAAACCGTGCGATAGAAAGACAAACTGAGTTTTGCAGGAGCTATCGTTTCTAAAGCAATGCTGAATTGTCGAAAGAAGTTTTTCTGTCTCAAGGAGATTTATTACATCCGGAGTAATGACACATTCCGCCGCAGAGACATACGATATCTTAAAGGCTGCGCCAAAGATTAAATTGAGAGGAATGTAAAATATAATCTCTGTAATGTTCATATTGGATTCTCTTTTGTTTCATACTCCAAGAAGGAGTTAAGATACACTTTCTGTTGTTACCTTGTAGGGGATGGACGTAATTTTTGGTGTGTGCGGAAAAGCAGCCATCTTGTTAGTATTAATGGTTTGTGCGACGAGCAGAGCAAGTCTTATTGTCTTGTGAATAAAAAATAATGAGAAGTATAAAAGTTTTACGAAAATTAATTAAAGCGACGTAGCATTGTATTTCTTGGTTTCCACCGTGGCACTCTGTGCTGGGCAAGAGAACCACGACAAAAGCAGTCTAAGTAAGGGGCGAATTCGGAAGTGTTTGTCTGTGGATCAGCACTCCTGTCCTGCATTCAAGAACTACGTCAATATTCTCTCCTTCATACTTTGTTGGACTAGGACTCCTGTAAAATGGTGGAGAAACAGTCCAGCGGTTGTTTCCACGATAAATACCCCATTTTAATTTTTGTCACCTGAGGACAGAGTTCGAACCGGATAGGAAGCTTCCCTTTAACAAAATACTGCGCTGCAAACTCACAGTTTCGTTCTGCTAAAGTAATCGATTGTAAAGGTTGAAAGATTCCTTCTGTTTAGTTACGCATCACTACCTTTTTGTATCTCACGTCCTCTGTTTCCTTGTATCTATGCTAGAGCGTGCCGGACGCGTGTGTGGTCAAGTCGCCACATTGACACGTGCTTGCCCGCTTGAAACATTGCCCGGAAGAATTGAATTTAAGGGGCCGGCCCGACGTTTAGTTAAATGATATGATGATTATTATGTTAATATTGCGCAACGGATAACGCGGGGGAGGGCTCAAACAACCAAGTGGGCAAGTCAGTAAGGGCCATGCTCTATCATGATCTATAAGGACACCACTTTCTTGGTAACATTGCTCTCTACACAGGACTGCTGTTCGTAATGATCATTAAATTCTAGACATTTCTCTCGACACAGGACTGGGGTTTGTAATGACCACTAAATCCATGACATCCAGTTTATAGGTCATTTATTGTCTAGAGCCCAGAAATTTTACAAACTTAATATGACATTTATTATCTATCTTCCCCAAAACTTTAAAAATTTAATAATTTCAGCACCAAAGTCAAGTCAAATATCTTCTAGTTTTGTCTCGCTCTGAAGGTGCTTAAACTAACAGGCATCTCGTTTCTACTTAAGCACTGGGAAAGAGGATGGGACAACGTTGCTGCCCTTGTGGCGTGTCAGCTGGGACAGTGATCGAAATTCGCGCCCAAGATTACTACTAGCACCGAATAACAAAAAATCTCTTTGGCGGAACAAAGCAAACACAAACATCTCCCATATTCACAAAAGAAAGTAAATTCTTAAAAATAAAACATCCTGTGAAATACGGCGCGCGCAAATAATCAGTTAACAACACACGTAAGCATCCTCACCTTAACTAATTTCCAAGAACGAACTGGTAGCTCGCTGGTAGTGCAATTCGGCACCACTGGGATGACCGATACCAACAGCTAATTTCTTTGTACTCACCCTTCTGTTCGTTCTTGCTTTCCATACTATCCAACCATTCACACGCTCAACCTATTCTTTATCGAAGTAGTCAGGACGTGCTGCTGGCAAATGGGGATTAAAAAGGAACCGTGAACAAAATTTATGAGATGGCCCAGAAAAATTTTACGTCACACGCTTAGAACCTTAAATATGTCACACACGCATCTCTTACCAGGTTTCACACGGAATCGTCATCCAAATTACTCATCAGCCGCTACGTAAACTAGGCGGGGTGAGGCCCCAGGTTACTTTAACATGGCAAAAAAATGCTGCTTCTAAAAGTGAAACTATGCAATTTTTTAGAGCTATCGCTGCTCTCGTGTGGTGAAGGCACCAAGTGTTTGCAGCACTATAAAGGGATAACACGAGCCCCCATGCTCGCCTCTGAAAAAGAAACCCTAACTGAAACCTTTAAATCTAAAGGCAAAATTTCTAAAAAAAAAAAAAATGAATGAATGGCCGCAACGACACGGTGACTATTTCAATCCTGAAAAAGAGCGGATTAGTAACAGTGTAAAACATAATACCTCATCCAACGCTGAAATTGGCGGCAAAGACGGAGGTTGCCCTCGATTCCGTCCGCTCAGTTCAGCCGCTGCCCCAAGAGTGACCATATCATGGCGGCTCTCAACGGCCGTTCCCTTACATGGAGGGGAGGGGGACCTGTTACCAACCCTGGACTACACCCTGGCAAACAGGTGCATCATCTCTGTCTTTACTCCAGGCTTAGGTTGGCACTAACCGACCTACAGGGTGACCATATCTCTGCCTTGGCACTACCAGCAGACGAACTCTTAATACAAACCCCAAAATTAATCAACCCAAGGCAACGTAGTGGGATTAGGGAAACGAAGTGCTTTTATGTACTTATGAAGTGCTTTTATGTACTTATGAATTGAATTAAATAAACAGGTAGTCCACTTTTTTAAACTAAAAAAAATGTTGAACGTATAATGCAACAAAAGAACTAATTGTAATGAAATGGAACAACTGCTCCCTCTCAAGGTAACCTCAAATTATGTTGTCAACAGGGATAACACCATCCAGAGAGGCTTCTTGAAAGGATGGCAGACCGCAGCCAAAAAAGAAAGAGGGTCCTCTAGCAATGAATACCTCAGCACACTATGTGACTTATGTAGGTCACAGAGATGAACCCTGCGGTCTTCCCGGAAGGTCTCACTGCAGCCAGCGCCGGAGCTGAGAACGCTTCCGACCGGGCATGAAATATTCAGCGGTTTTAATGCCCGCCTTCCGGCCACTTGGTCCGCACCCAGCCCGAGTTCCGTGCGCCTTCTGTCCCGGCAGCGGCAGGCGGCTGTCGCGACTCGAGCGGTCCCCAGCTCAGCTCGCTCCCACGCTGAGACGTCATCTACAGCAGCCCTCTCAGGCGCCACTCCTTCTTTTCTTTACGCCTCGCTGCATGAATTCCAGATTTATATTCAATTTCCTTTTTCTCTGCAAAGGCTTTGTCGTGAAATATTTCTCCTTCCTCAACGGTGAAAATGAAAAGAAACACGAGTTTCCCTTGGCTGATCTGCTTCATTTATCTCCATGATTGTATCTATATCTCATCGAGAAAAGGCTTAGAACGGATAAAACAGCGAAAGACCTATGTTAATTAAAGAAGATAACGACTGCTATATAAGTAAAAATTTCGTTTTCTGCAATGGGGTTTTGAGGCCAGTGTAAGTGAATATCCTTTACTTATGTGTGTGTTATCATAAATACAAATCTGCGAATGTGGACTGACAACTTAAATGTGCTACTAGCTCAAAGTCACATCATTTACATGAGATTGGAAAGAATCCTGTGTGTGTGACAACAGAGCTCATTCATAAGCAAATAAATAAGTAAACCAACAATTTCACTCTCTGTAAACTTGGCCAGTGCGAACTGTCTGAAAACACGTAACTGTATAAAAAGACTGTAATGTCAACCTGTAAAAGAATGTAATTGCAACACACAAAAATTTATGGACTGTCATATGGCCTTGGGAAAATAAATACAGTAACACAACCTACGTTGCGCAAAGAAATGACTCAGTCACGTCTTATGAATCTAAACCTGCAAAATGAAGTACTGGCAGAAACACTAACACAGCAAGACTCCGCAACAGCTAAAAAAAATTAATACTAAAAACTAAATACAGGGAAACTGGGTTCACAGTCTTGACACAGAGTGCCAATGAAACACATCACCCAACCTTGAAATATTGAAGTTTCGGTTAGGAAGGAACTTATCAAAGAAAACACTTATAGTCTTTAATATGAAAATTCATTTACTCTAATAACTTCCATGGTACAGTAAACTAACTTAGAAGATCAATCAATAGAATAATTATCAAGAATTCGATTGTGACGATTGTGAAGTGGACCAACAGCACAAGTGAACAAAATAAAAATAAATCGTTTACCTCAACAAACAATACCTTATTCTTCATTTCAAAACCTTTTTTTATGTTCATTCATCCTCCTAATAAATCTGCAACTCACATAGTTCCAAAAGACCGCTCATGCATTACACTGTACACTCAACGAAAACCGCCTGCTGCAAATCGCAGCTTTCCACTACTGATGTCAAAGAGTCTACGACTCCAGAATGCTGCCGTTGCAGACACAGATACTGTTGCCTAAGAACTGTTTCTCTGACTACAATTCTTCAAATATATCATCTTCCTTTACCAATATTAACGCACCCAATAACATCATCAAAAATAGCCATCTTACACCATCCTTTGCAGAACTATTTCACTCACTCATTCTGGACGTGACAATTATTAAGGGGCTGTACCCTCGGTCCATATGAAATATTGCTTTTGGGAAGTCTGACGAGTTACGGTAGTTTAGGTAGATGTTCATCGGTTCACGAAATCACAAAACATGAACGTAGAGCTCAAACTTAATCAGTAATTCAGTTCCATAAGATAGTGTAAGATGAGAGAAACGCACAAGGAATGTCTTTTGGCCTCACATAACCCTAAAAAGATACTTTCTGTGTCGTCTTCCTTTAAAGTAAGTAAGTATACAAGGCGATTCCCCTAAGAATCAACAGGCACATTTTTTCTAGTCTTTCGGCAGATGTTTGCACTTTCGTTTTTGCAACGCGTAGCTGGAGTGAGCCTAAACAAATACCGCTCATGCAACGCCAGAGTCGATTGACACCGTCGGTTTGTTTCTCGTTACAAACAAAATGATTTTTAAAGTGGAATTTTACATACCCATTCGACATATCTGTCCCAAATTAGCCTACTGCCATATTCGTTTTATCGACGTGTGCTAACAGAATGACCAGCACTCCACTTCCGACACCACTGCCCCCGCCCATACTGACTGCTACCGCGGTGCGGAAAGGCTGCTCAGTGGCTGCTGGAGAACTGATTATTTTTCGTGTTTTAGTGTTCTTGTTAATGCATATTAATAAAAGAAAGAACGTACTAGACTAATTTGGGACCGCTCTAATGAATGAGCATATAAAAATGCGATTTTAAAATAATTTTTCTATAAAGGGAACAAACCGACGCTTTCCGTCAGCGCTGGGCATCGTATGTGGCACGCGATGACTGACTCCAGCTACAAGATGAAAATACAAAATTGCAAATATCTGCTGAAGTATCAGCGAAAATGCACCTGGTGACCCATAGGAGAGACTCCCAGTATCATCTAGCACAATTTATTCCTTAATTGACAGAAAAATCAAATTATGAAAGATATTAAAATTGTATGGTATGTCAATTGAATTGAATTGTACCACCATTCATCCTCACTAACATTGCACATGGTATCATTCACTAAAGTCTCAGATGTCGCCACTCTCCCAACATACCATATTTGACACTTACACTATGTGGTCAAAAGTATCCAGACACCTCGCTGAAAATGACCTACAAGTTCGTGATGCCCTCCATCGGTAGTGCTGGAATTCAATATGGTGTTGGCCTACCCCTTGGCCTTGATGACAGCTTCTATTCTCATACGTTCAACCAGGTGCTGGAAGGCTTCAGGGGGAATAGCAGACCATTCGTCACGGATTGCTGCACTGAGGAAAGGTATCGACGCCGGTCGGTTAGGCCTGGCACAAAGATGGCGTTCCAAAACATCCAAAAGATGTTCTATAGGATTCAGGTCTGGACTGTGTTCAGGCCAGTCCATTACTGGGTGTTATTGTCGTGTAATCACTACGCCACAGGCCGCACAGGTGCACAATCATGTTGAAAGATGCAATAGCCATCCCCGAATTGCTCTTCAACAGTGGGAAACAAGAAGGTGCTTAAATCATCAATGTAGGCCTGTGCTGTGATAGCGCCACGCAAAACTACGAGAGGTGCAAGCCCCCTACATGAAAAACACGACCACACCACACCATAACACCACCGCCTCCGAATTTTACTGTTGGCACTACACATGCTGGCAGATGACGTTCACCGGGCATTCGCCATACTCGCACCCTGCCATCGGATCGACCCAGACCCATTGTGTAAGTGATTCGTCACTCCACACAACGCTTTTCCATTGTTCAATCGTCCAATGTTGGCGCTCCTTACACCAAGCGAGGCGTCGTTTGGCATTTACTGGCGTGATGTGTGGCTTATGACCTGCCGCTCGACTATGAAATCCAATTTTTCTCACCTCCCGCCTAAGTGCCATAGTACTTGCAGTGGATCCTGATGCATTTTGGAATTCATGTGTGATTGTCTGGATAGATGTCTGCCTATTACACATTACGACCCTCTTCAACTGTCGGCAGTCTCTGTCAGACAACAGACGAGGGCGGCCTGTACGCTTTGGTGCTGTACGTGCCCCTTCACGTTTGCACTTCACTGTCACATCGGAAACAGTGGACCTAGGGATGTCTAGGGGTGTGGAATTCTCGCGTACAGACGTGTTACACAAGTGACACCCAATCACATGACCAAGTTCGAAGCCCGTGAGTTGCCGCAGAGCGCCCCATTCTGCTCTTTCACAATGTCTAATGACTATTGAGATCGCTGATGTGGAGTACCTGACAGTAGGTAGCAGCACAATGCACCTAATATCAAAAATGTATGTTTTTGGGGGTGTCCGGATACTTTTGATCACATAGTGTATGCTCCCTTCAGATAATTCTGAGTTTCACTGGCTTAGATAAAAGATAAGGAAGTTAGAATAAAATGATCCTGCACATTCATCTTCATCATTCAATGTTAGCATTCAATAGGTCCTCCCCACGTGAGTTATTTTCGCAGTATTCTATTATTGACTCAAACCGTCAAAGTTACTTGTTTGCCGCGCTGGGTATCCGCACGTTATAGGGCGCCTTGCCGCCGTTCGCGCGGCGGCTCCCCCCCCCCCCCCCTCCCCCCGTGTCAGAGGATGTTCGAGTCCTCCCTCAGGCATGTGTGTGTGTGTTTGTTGTTCTTAGAGTAAGTTAGTTTAAGTTAGAATAAGTAGCGTGTAAGCCTAGGGAGCGATGACCTCAGCAGTTTGGTCCCATAGGAACTTACCACAAATTTCCAAATTCCCTGTTACTAGCATGTTCTATTCTCCTCTTTCTTTTCTTTAGATGGTTTCCAATATTTCACAAAATGGTATAACTTGGTTCGACCTCAACTACGCAGCGATAGGAATCGCATTCAAATCGACTAACTTGTCAGAAACAAGCTCGTATCATCAAGATAATCAGGTGGGAGTACTCACTGCAATAAAACTCCAGAAACGTTAACAGCTGATGAACCGTCTCTCTAAACAGTCTGCATCTTACTTTAAAACAGGTCCTCTTCTTCCATCGTTGAAATTATTAACGGCGAATGAATCTTCTTTCACAAGATACAACGAGCATGAGGACGGATTTAGTGTTGGTAATATATACTGATCCAAACAGTAGCTGATCCTATTTGTGGTTAAGGACATCTGCCGACTGCTATCGTTGTGTTGCACTCGCTACATGCAACAATGAAATGTGACCGTCTGAGGAATTTGAAATCCTACTGCATGCTCACGCAATTGAGTACATTCTGAACGTCCAGATTACGAGTGATTCAATTAATGTTTTTATAAGTTTTATTAAAACGCTGCAACAACTCCAGGAATAGCAGTTTGTAGAGTGGGATGCATGGTATTGAAGACTATTGAAGGGCATTCTAATACTGCACTTGTCTACGTGTATGAAATTAGTACTTCGAAATCCAAAGATTCTGTTAGCTTTATGCGAATATGGGTGGCTAGGATTTCGCATCGCTGATACATGCACCGCTGGCAAACAGCTTTCACTTGTTAAGCGGCAATTATCGGCTGTTCCGTGGCTATTGTCGGAACAACCAACCAGTGATAGTAAAAGAAAATGTAGGGGTGGGACAAGTTAGCTGCTGCGAAGCCTGCGCGCGGACGCTCTCTACGCATACCACAATAAATGCAATACGTTGTTTGTCGATGGCTGTTGTGGAATCGATTAGTGCAGCATTCCGTGTGGCACGGCAACGTGTCTGCAAGACATTATTTGAATGCTCATGACCGCGGACGAGCAGTTGCACGGCTGCAAACCGATCGTAGTGTCAGTACTGTCTCCACAGTAAAGGGTGTGTCCAAAAGCGTCATCTCTCTATTAAAAAAGGCCTCTGACGGCGGAAATGCTACGCGAAAGCATGCCTGTGGCCGTAGTCGGACTACCACACCGCAAGAGGATCGATACGTAGCCCTAGTGGCGAAAAGGAACAGACATCTCACTCATAGACAGATCGCTGCAGATCTTGCAACAGCAACGATATACGTTCTCTGCCATAACCATTTCGCCACGACTAAATCATGCTGGTTTTTATGGTCTAAAGACTGTTAAATATATTTCACTTCAACCACACCATCACCGAGAAAGATTTCGTTGGTATGGGGGCCATGTTGATTGGTGTCAGCAACAGTGGTCCACAGTGATGTTCTACGACGAATTCCACTTCACTGTGGCAAGTGATTCTCGCGTCATTGGTACGCCCAGGGCATTGTGGTATGGGCTCGCAATATGCACAATGGACGAACACCGCTGCATGTCTTTCCGTGACGCACCGTTACACCTTAGCGGGAGGCTATTCTGGATCATGTTCATATGTTTAGAGGTGCGGTAAGTCTCGACTGTGTGTTTATGGGCGACTGTCCCCGACTACTGAGATGGGAAGTGAAGATACTGGACATATGGAATGGCCTAAGTACTTCCCGGAACTAATCCCTTTAGAACATGCCTGGGATGCTCTTGGCAGACGTTTTTGGCAGCGAACACGCCCTCCCCTAATCATAAAAGAACTGCAAACCACCTTAAGAAATGAGTGGGACGATATCCCTCAAAAATTCCTCAATAGTTTGGTAGCCAGCATGAATAACAGGAGAAAAATTTGCATTAGAGTCCGAGGAGGGCATCTCCCTTACTATTAGTCTGATATCGACCATTATCTTGGGGGGTTTGACCCGTGTCAAATGAACGTTATTTGCCTCTCCTAGTCTGCTTTCTCATAAGGTAAATATCTATATTACTTTTCGTTATAAATATACAGCTCCACATCTATTACGTAGTGGGCTCCAAGTCGTCCATAATTGTCTATTATTATTCCTGACCAACAATGCTTCAAACTTGGGAAACCGTTTTCCGCTGTCGTTTTTACGTGTTAAGATCTGAAGCGGTTCTACTAGACAATCAAATATCTGTTTTCTGGTCGTCAGTTGTCTGACAGAAATGGCTTCTGTAAATCAGCTTTTCCGGTTTCCGATTTAGTCAGAAAAATTGCTGTTTTTCATCAATTAAACATTGGAGGTAACAAATTCGTGTTCAGTCTAAAATTTCTACTTCTTCTTCACTGCAAAAGAAGTAACTCCATCCAGGCTCGGTAGACTGCTGAAAGACGTCATGTTCGCCGTGGCGCTGATTCGAAACCAAACTCATCACAAGGCCCACGAGAGCTACAGGTATAAGCTGGGAGATGGAGGACGCCGCACGGAATACGTCTCTGTATTCGACGAAGCCACTGGTGTCATAAGAGGACTTGATTTAAGGAAAGGTGGATACCGCTTTGTCTGACACTTTTGTATGTCACAGCTGCAAGTATTTTTAACATGGTAAAGGTTCTTGTAAGTCTATCACTAAGGTCAAATTTTGTTCCTATTACTAGATCTGTTGAAGCAGATCACATGATTCCAAGATGGTTATTTTGTTCAACAGTTTTCTATGTGAACGAGGCATCTGAACTCTCAACAATACTTTTATTGAATCAAAGTGGATGTTCTACCAGATTTTACTGCGACCGAATTAGGGCATCACGTCATTCCAAGCATTTACACATGAAGATCAGAAGCGCTTTCGTCAGTTGTAGTGCAGCACACACTACGGCCTGAGGACCGAACGGTTGTGATGATATTTTGGTGCCACCAGAGCTGTGATTCAATAAAAGTTCACGAAACTTCTTCACAATGATATCTTCACGCACATTTTCAATGTACAGTCGTGCTCAAAAGTACCCGAACGACCTGAATTGCATTTCGCCTGATTCGCATGCAACCCACATAACACAGCTGTCTAGCAGGTCCTCTAATCGCTCCTGGGTACGGTCGTTTGACTATTGAAAATGGTCCCAACAAGTCACCACTAGAAAACACTGCTCTGTATCGCAATAACTCAACATGTAAAGTAATACCACGATACTACAAATATCAGGGAACACCTTATCACAGGGAAGACTGTCCTTAAGGCTTGTAAGCTCACATTTATTACAATAAATGACGTACCTGAAATGTTACCACTCTCATTATTACGTCAGATAGGTAATGCACGTAGTAAGTTCGTCGTATTCATGACTTCCTCTTCAAAGTAACGTACCGTACTTATGATTTAACGCAAAATGAGATTAAAAATTTAAGTTATCCACGAGCAGCTAGTTGAGGATATCTATGAACTTCAAATGACACGACGAACCGTCTCGTTCAGCATATGGATTCAAACCCAGGTCATGCAGACTAAGCAAAGATTTCGTGACTGACGGAAACTAACAGTCATTCCTGATTAGGCATACAGAGAGTGATATACCTCGATTTTAGACAGTATCAGTTAGCAAATACCAACTTTAAATTACATAACGCAAGCATTTTTAATGGACGCGAATTATTACCCAGCACCTATTGTCCCTGTTAACGAACTACGAGAGATGTTAAATATTGCTTATTAACAAGTAACTTACTTGAATTGCCGTGAGGTAAAGCTTTGTGTTGGACGGGGATTCGAACCCAGAAGCAAATCGGATAGATATCGACGCACAATCAACTGTGACATTTAGGATTTTTTCGCCAGTAGCTAGATGTTTTAACTGAAATGAATTTGTTTCCTTGCCAGCACTCCAACCCGACACCTATCGCTGTTATATTCCAGAGAAAACGAACGTTAAATATGGCTTTGTTGCACCAGCAGCGACATGTGAGCATGTTTGAACTAGAAATAATATGACGAAGAGTTCAGTGCTGACTAGGAATAGAATTCCACACATATCGTTGTTGACTACACACAAAGAGGCATCAGCTACCGAATTTTTCTCCAGCTCGGACTAACATCTTGAACTTACAGTGTTCTCGTAAACATTTCTGTGTCTCACTGGGAGTCAAAAACGTCACATGTCGTTAGTGTTGACAACGAATGAAAATACATTAAAAATCAAAATTATTATCCACCAGCTGATATGTGTTTTCATGCTAGAGCTTGATAATACATAATGAAATCTTTAGTGCCAGGCCAGGATTCTAACCCATTCACACGCAATATGTGCAGATGTTTAGGAATCTGCAGTTTTGAACGAACAACAAATTGTAGCCGAGCTGTATTGTCACGAAGGGATCAAATTCCGCGTTAAGGACGGTCTGATTTGCATTCCCAGTTTAGAACCAATTTTATCGACATCAGAAGCTCAGATAAAAGATGGAATAATTGTCCTGCGAGCCTACATAGTGTTTGTTTCGTCATTAGAAATAAATAACTAGTATAAGAAAGGTTACTAGCGATAGAGTTCCTATATGTCGCCACTCCAGACTTCATTGTGGTTCAACCTAACGTCTACTTGGTAGAGAAGGAAATTTTAATGTTAATTTCAGACCACAATGCCATTATATCTTCTTCACTTGGTGTAGCCAGAAGAGAATGGAATCTGTCTCTCCCTATCTAAAATCATTGACAGAAGTTGGAATCGAACCCAGACCACAGATATACAAACATATCATCAGTCCAACAGACCACCAAATCCTCTTCTCTGTGTCTCATTTTTCTATCTTAACGACGTTGCGCCACACTGGTTGAGAATTGTGACAAACAGGCTCCATGTAGTAATTTGCAGCATGTTCAGTAAATTCATTTACTTGGTTGACCGAATCACCATGAACTAGCTGCCTCGGCTACCCAGTGCATACATTCGACTTTATTTTGCAATAACCGAAATAAAATCACGTAACTGCCACCTACACAGAACTGCCAACAGTGTAAGTTGCAGAAATTGAAATAGGAAGTGTTTCTTTCCACTTGAGCGACTCTATTGCGCTATCTCTTTGTTGAAAAGGTCGTGCAGTGCAAATGTGGTATTTCATAAATAAAGTTTTGTATCCCTAGAAAACCAAAATTTGCTTGTCAGCGGCGGGAAGAGGAGTTACCTGTTGTGCAGCATTGTAAGTTTTTCATCATTGCACTATGAGCCGAAAGTATTTTGTTGCGATGTCCTTATCGATGTTTGATCTGACTGCTTGAAGCTCTTTCACAGAAGGGATAAAAGCGGTACACCCAGTGAGACTGAAACTGCGAACCGTAACAGACGCTTTTTCACACGTCAGCACGTTACCACATAGCCGGCGTAGAAGTACGTGTCTTAGTTTCCTCTTACGAGATCAATAGTGCCTAGAACTCGTAAACCGCTATTTAAAGGACGAGATTAGTTGCGATTTCACGTGCAACGACTTTCCTCGGCTGTAAACCGTACATTTACAATCTTTTTTAACACCTCAAGCGATAATAACTCAGATTATTCAATGGAAATGACAGGTAAAATCAAGTGAACTTTGAGGCTTAATTCCGTGCACACCAGGAAGTAACTCGTCGATCACAGAGTTGCCAAATATACGTTGCCTTGTTGCCAAATCTCAGTTACAGTACCAGCAGGAAGAAGACGAACCGATGTGATCCTACAGCGGGCTGGGAAGTGACCAGAGCTGGTGTCTCCAAGTCGCGGCTGCTACAGCCTGGAATACGCAATGCGTCTCAATCGCATTTCTGTAACTAGGTTTAGGGACTGGAGCGTAGTTACTAATAATACTCAGAACCGACTGCTAACTAAGAATCATAAATCAGTAACTCTCATAGTTGATATTATATTTCTTTCGTAAGTGTACTCAAAACTAAGAAACTCATTCACAGACGTTTTCGTGCCTCGCCGATAGTCGAGCACAACAAACAAATAAGAATTAAAAAAGAATATGTGTGTGTGGGTGTGATAGGGAGAGAGAGAGATAGGAAACAATTGTTGTGAAGAAATTGAATCATGGTATGTAAAGGAATCTTTCATTAAAATGACACGTTCCACATCATTACGAAATATCGTATTCATGATCTATGAAACAAGAATTGATCTAATCTAATCTAATCTAGTCATATCATATTGATGACTAGCCATGAAGAGTCATGAATTACCGAAACTTTTGCCAATACCAGTAACCAAATCTAAGCTTGAAAATAAAAGACGACAATTTTTGTAATAAACTGGGACTCCTATCAAGACCCTTTCGTCCCTGTTAACTAACCACGAAAGATGTCTGATCTACCTCCATTCTGAAGTAACAAAGTGTGCATGCATTTAAAGATGAAGTGCATATTGTGAACTGCACACCTACCGTGCATCCACGAACATATCTTAAATATCAGTTGCTTACTCACCAACGGTAAGATGTGAGCGTGTTTGACCAGAAATAACGACAGCTATTGCGATTGTTGGCAACACATGAAGAGACATTAAAAATGGACGTTAATTTTCACTAACAGGACGGTGTGTACGTGATAGGGCTTGAAATGAAATTATGAATATTTTTGTATTGGATCAGGATTCGGACCCACATACTTACCTTTGGAGGAGACCTAGAGAAGATTGTAGTCTTGGGAAAAGGAACGAAATGATTGAACTATACTGTTCCGAGAGATTCAGATCCTCGAAAGAGGAGATACGAATTCGAATCACAGTCCAGCACCAAATTTTTCAACGTCTCTAGTTCAATCAAGTACAAGTAAAATAAGAGCCCTGTTCCTTTAAATAGCTATCGCTTCATCAGGTAAAATAAAATTTTCTAATGTAAGTAAGTTTATTGGCGACTGTATTTCTGTTTACCATGACTTCCGCCTTGTCATTTCCCAACTAAACCGGCTCTGTCCAGTTGGTAATGAAGGAACGAGATGTTTAATGCGGATTGTGGATTATAACGTCTTTCTCTTGCGGTTACCAGAGGTAAAGTAAATTTGTTTGTGCCTCTTAAAAGTAAATGCCCCAACCCACGTATTGCACCTGTGATAGTTCGTTCCACCAGACCATTGTGGCCAAATTTACCAGCCCCAGGAGTGTGCTGTAACGGATGATGTGCTTAGCTTACAAAATTAGTCACGGTGGAAAAAATGGTTAAGTAGAAGCAAGCTAATGACGCACAGATTATGCTATTCTCATTGCTGCAGGATGTAAAGACTCTTCTAGACATCATAGGCTCGATGTGAAGCGATTTTGAAATTTACACAAATTCAGCAAATTTCTTAGTTCGAGAAAATCCACTGGAAAGTGTGAAGTTACCGGATAATTCGATTATTACCGTCATTATTACTATCATTTTCTCCATACTGCTGCTGGAACACTGTACTTGAAGTTCAGGTGATGCCTTTTGGTCACTGTAGAAGTAGTTTCTCAAGAACAGGTTCTTTCCCTGTCTACGGAATTCTTTTCATGTTAGTATCAAACATCAGCAATTACTCATACATTACATTAAAAGTAAAGTGATTGATGGAGACGTTGCTTGATAACAAAAACGAGCTACCTTTATTCAGTTACTTGCGCCTAGAAATGGCTATCGAGTACTGCCAATCCAAAAGGCAAGAGATCTTACTGCCTGCCGATATACGTCGCTGTCAGTTCTTCCATATGATTTGGTCGACGTGACGTGTTTCAAGTTGTGTATGACAGAGAATGTTTTAGAAAATCAATTGTTTTCCATTGCAATAAACAGAAAGATTTTAATTCTAAGCTATCCAAGTACAAAATTTTCGCAATATTAGTTCAAATTTAATATTCGCTTCTATAATGTAGGAAAGTATTTCACGGTTGCAAAACTCGAATCCGACTCACTGACCTTACACTTAGTCGCCGACCATCGCCGACCATAAATTCCAGCTCAGATTGACACCAGTTTAGGTAACATAATGTAGCGAAGACTGTTTGCCAGTGCTCTTTCTCACCGGAAAATACGCAGTTCACTCATTGGGCTCCATAAGTACACTGTAACAGTAATTTCTGTGTGTATGCAATGCATACGGTTTGTAGATTTTAGTGGTGCTCTCTCTTCCACTTTTGTATACAATATGCCTGACCTAAACGGGCCCTTTATCGTTACAGGCCCTGGGCAGGGCTACATCATACTGACATCAGTAGGCGGCCTGGGTGGTTTCATTCGTTGTCAACACTAACGATATGTGACGTTTTTGACTCCCAAGTGAGACATCGAACTATTTACGAGAACACTGTAAGTTCAAGATGTTAGTCCGAGCTGGAGAAAAATTCGGTAGCTGACGTCTCTTTGTGTGTAGTCAACAACGATATGTGTGGAATTCTATTCCTAGTCAGCACTGAACTCTTCGTCATATTATTTCTAGTTCAAACATGCTCACATGTCGCTGCTGGTGCAACAAACCCACATTTAACGTTCGTTTTCTCTGGAATATAACAGCGATAGGTGTCGGGTTGGAGTGCTGGCAAGGAAACAAATTAATGTTTCGTCTCGTCATTTCAGCTAAAACATCTAGCTACTGGCGAAAAAATCCTAAATGTCACAGTTGATTGTGCGTCGATATCTATCCGATTAGCTTCTGGGTTCGAATCCCTGTCCAACACAAAGCTTTACCTCACGGCAATTCAAGTAAGTTACGTGTTAAGAAGCAATATTTAACATCTCTCGTAGTTCGTTAACAGGGACAATAGGTGCTGGGTAGGAATTCGCGTCCGTTAAAAATGATTGCGTTATGTAATTTAAAGTTGGTATTTGCTAACTGATACTGTCTAAAATCGAGGTATATCACTCTCTGTATGCCTAATCAGGAATGACTGTTAGTTTCCGTCATTCACGAAATCTTTGCTTAGTCTGCATGACCTGGGTTTGAATCCATATGCTGAACGAGGCGGTTAGTCATGTCATTTGAAGTTCATACATATCCTCAACTAGCTGCTAGTGAATAACATAAATTTTTAATCTCATTTTGCGTTAAATAATAAGTACGGTATGTTACTTTGAAGAGGAAATCATGAATACGACGAACTTACTACGTGCATTACCTATCTGACGTAATAATGAGAGTGGTAACATTTCAGGTACGTCATTTATTGTAATTAATGTGAGCTTACAAGCCTTAAGGACAGTCTTCTCTGTGATAAGGTGTTCCCTGATACTTGTAGTATCGTGGTATTACTTTACATGTTGAGTTATTGCGATACAGAGCAGTGTTTTCTAGTGGTGACTTGTTGGGACCATTTTCAATACTCAAACGACTGTACCCAGGAACGATTAGAGGACCTGCTAGACAGCTGCGTTATGTGGGTTGCATGCGAATCAGGCGAAATGCAATTCAGGTCGTTTGGATATTTTTGAGCATGACTGTATATGTGTTCCCTTTAAGAACGCTAAACTTCTTAATTCTGTTTCATATCTGACTATTTTCCTTTGTTTATTTTTGTATGGTAAGAACTGTGCACATTGATAATATGATAACATCACCAAGTGAAACATGTTCTGGTGGTTTGCTGCAATTAAGCCGCAGGACCCACGTTATGTGACGTCATACATTTTCTCCTTTGTTATTTATGTTAGAATACACTTTCATAAACGGCATCCGGTCTCGGGCTTTGATAATGAAGCTTTCAAGCATCTGCCCATTGATTTGTGGCCTTACTCTATACCCACGGAACAAACATGAACCACTGTAATGAAGCTCACTATTGTTACACCCGTAATTTAAATGGAGAAATAGAGCAATAACTACCCCGTTTTTAACAATTATAATTATTTTTGGTGAAGTAATATGTAATGTGATATTACTAAGAGTTGTGGTATGGTCATTATAGTAAAAGAACCAGTATTTTAAGTGTAAAATTTATCTTCGTTACTTCGAATGGCTGTGAACTGTTGCTTGAGTATTGAGTAAATGAACGTTTTTTTATACTTCAAGTCCATTAAAAACAAACTAGCAAAAACAAAAATGTAGAGAATAACTTTTAAGACTACATGAAAATTTTCAGCCTCATAACTTTTGTATTTTGCTTCCTTTAAGAGAATGAGGTCTGCCATTTCACCACTGAATTTTGATACAGGTTCCATCGTGCAAATATGTTGCTATTACAACAAATTCCATCGCTGATTTGCAAAAACAGCAAGTGCGTCGGTTTAGGTAGATATAACAGTTTCGGTTACTTTCTGTCAAGTTCTTATTGTTCGTTATAACAAACCATCGATTGGTTTTTCGGCTCGCACACAAGGGCTCAACACTCTAGTATGCACGAATAGGTCAGTTTCACATTTATAGATAATAAACACAGTTAAGGGTGACATACTGTACTTCGTTTCTTCTACGTTTGAATCCGATGTGACTACCACAGCGCCTTCTCAGCTAGGCGTAAGCGTCTTCAATGTGGTACTCAGAAAAAAGTTACAGGTATCTTCAACCACAAGTTCTTACAGTAACAGATTTTGCGAGCTGCCACAGCTCCAAGCGTGCATGTCACTTACAGAAACACAATGGAAACAGGTGAGTAAATGAAAACTAACGATCCTCCGTCTAAACAGATCGTTGTAGCTTGTAATGATGTTTTGGTAAGCATTGGGATACTAATTTACATAAATTACGTTTGTTAATAAAATATAATTTGAAATAAATTTGGCGCTTGACATCAGTAACAAACAGAAATATGCGAGAGCTGCAAGAGTAAGACCAGAGTAAATTACAAAAATGGTTCAAATGGCTCTGAACACTATGGGACTTACATCTGTGGTCATCAGTCCCCTAGTACTTAGAAATACTTAAACCTAACTAACCTAAGGACATCACACACATCCATGCCCGAGGCAGGATTCGAACCTGCGACCGTAGCAGTCGCGCGGTTCCGGACTGAGCGCCTAGAACCGCTAGACCACCGCGGCCGGCAGTAAATTACTATTGCTTCATTTCCATGAAACATATCAATTTCCGGCCATGGCTAGGTTGGTTGCAGCATCTTTTACGAAACGTCCTCTGAAGTAATTTTCTTTCTTACTCCACACTTCTACATCTACATCTACATACATACTCCGCAATCCACCATACGGTGCGTGGCGGAGGGTATCTTGTACCACAACTAGCATCTTCTCTCCCTGTTCCACTCCCAAACAGAACGAGGGAAACATGACTGCCTATATACCTCTGTACGAGACCTAATCTCTCTTATCTTATCTTTGTGGTCTTTCAGTGAAATATAAGTTGGCGGTAGTAAAATTGGTCTGCAGTCAGCTTTAAATGCTGGTTCTCTAAATTCCCTCAGTAGCGATTCACGAAAAGAACGCCTCTTTTCCTCCAGAGACTCCCACCCGAGTTCCTGAAGCATTTTCGTAACACTCACGTGATGATCAAATCTACCAGTAACAAATCTAGCAGCCCGCATCTGAATTGCTTCCATGTCATCCCTCAATCCGACCTGATATGGATCCCAAACGCTCGAGCAATACTCAAGAATACGTCGTATTAGTGTTTTATAAGCGGTATCCTTTACAGATGAACCGCATCTTCCCAAAATTCTACCAATGAACCGAAGACGACTATCCGCCTTCCCCACAACTGCCATTACATGCTTGTCCCACTTCATATCGCTCTGCAATGTTACGCCCAAATATTTAATCGACGTGACTGTGTCAAGCGCTACACTACTAATGGAGTATTCAAATATTACGGGATTCTTTTTCCTATTGGTCTGCATTAATTTACATTTATCTATATTTAGAGTTAGCTACCATTCTTTACACTAATCACAAATCCTGTCCAAGTCATCTTGTATCCTCCTACAGTCACTCAACGACGATACCTTCCGGTACACCACAGCATCATCAGCAAACAGCCGCACATTGCTATCCACCCTATCCAAAAGCTCATTTATGTAGATAGAAAACAGCAGCGGACCTACTACACTTCCCTTGGGCACTCCAGATGATACCCTCAACTCCGGTACTCACTCACCATCGAGGACAACTTACTGGGTTCTATTACTTAAGAAGTCTTCGAGCCACTCACATACTTGCGAACCAATCCCATATGTTCGTACCTTAGTTAGGGGTCTGCAGTGGGGCACCGAGTCAAACACTTTCCGGAAGCCAAGGAATATGGCACCCGTCTGATACCCTTCATCCATAGGTCGCAAAATATCATGTGAAAAAAGGGCGAGTTGCGTTTCGCAGGAGCGATACTTTCTAAAGCGGTGCTGATGCATGGACAGCAACTTCTCTGTCTCAAGGAAATTCATTATATTCGAACTGAGAATATGTTCGAGAATCCTGCAACAAACCGATGTTAAGGATATTGGCTGTAATTTTGACGATCCGCTTTTTTCCAGTCGCTCCGGACTTTACGTTGGGCAAGAGATTCGCGATAAATGCAAGCTAAGTAAGGGGCCAATGCAGTAGAGTACTCTCTGTAAAACCGAATTGGAATCCCATCAGGCCTTGGCGATTCATTTATTTTCAACCCACTCAGCTGCTTCACAACCCCAGGGATGTCTATCACCATGTCCTCCATACGGGAATCTGTACGAGACACTTAATGACAGAAGGAAAATTCACTGTCTCAATAATTATCCCAGGGTTGCTTTACCTCGGTGTAAATTATTAAGACTAATGGAACTTTGACAGGTGAACATATGTAGGAGTAGTCCACATTATTGCCAAACAGCAATCGATCTATTGACATAAAAAAGTGTGAATGATTACGCTTTAACCTACAATCGACTCTGAGATATAAAGAGAAGGAGAACGTGCCTAGATTTAGGAGCAATAGGAAATCGGCCGTGATCTTTTGAAGGAATCATTTCGGAATTTGCCTTAAGTAATGTAGGGAAATCGCAGGAAACCTAAATCTGAATGACCAGATAGGAAATTGTAATTGATGCGCAATCCAAAGGCAAGGCCAGTGTCCTAACAATGTACTACTTCGCTTAGTGATGATGGTGCAGGCCCACGCCCGGATTCCCGGGCTCGATTCCCGGTGGGGTCAGGGATTTTCTCTGCCTCTTGATGACTGAGTGTTGTGTGATGTCCTTAGGTTAGCTAGGTTTAGGTAGTTCTAAGTTCTAGGGGACTGATGACCATAGATGTTAAGTCCCATAGTGCTCAGAGCCATTTGAACCATTTTTTGATGGTGCAGGTGTTGAACGATAGATTCTTCTGTGTGAGTGGCAGCCATCTTGCAGTAGTCAGGTCTCGCATGAGCAGTCGACTACGTGCTGTGAAGCCCGCCCTGTTAGACGTGCGCTCTAATGCACTGCTTTTCGGGAGGGAAGGCGTACCGGTCCCCGGCACGAATCCGTCCGGTGAATTAGTGTGCTGGGGTGGGTCCACTGGGGGCCGAACTCCACAATAACCCTGCGTTCGGTGTGGGCCGGAGGTGGGGCGAGTGGACTGCTGTAGCCTGTTGTGGGGTTATGAACCACTGAGGGCTACGGCGGGGACCGAAGCTTCTCTGTCGTTTCTAGGTCCCCAGTCCTACACAATACAATACAATCTGCTATGGATTTCTGGTAGTCATTTTGATCAAACAAAATTTCTGGCGAGGTCCAAGTAGTGGTTGAAGCATCACATCTGAGAACTAGCGGTCACGTATGACCATTAGGAGGAACACATTGATAGTTATACGCAAAATTTGCTCCGAGCATATCCATACAGTTGACTGCTCATCTTAGATTCCTTGTATCACGAATCCAATTATTTGTTGTCAACTTCCGTTGCTGTTGTGTGACACTCTATTAACCCTGGATAACAGAAACATGTATTTGCCAAGAATTTTTCTAAAAAGATTCCTATGTAATTTTAGATACTGTTTAGTTTCTATGGTACCAACAAAATTGTTTCCTCAGACCTATCTGTTGTGCATTAACGCCGATGTAGAGGGCAACAAAAAGCCTGGGATCTACTCCCTCGAACCTGCGTCCGCAATATTTAGATACTCTTTAGCTTCTACAGCACCAACGAAGTTGTCTTGTACTGGATTATAGTTGTTATGTTCTCAGACCATCTGTTGTGCATTAACGCCGATGTAGAAGGCAACAAAAGCTACGGATGGACTCCCTCGAAACTGTATTCGCAATGGGCTTCTGAAACAAAGTGACAGCACCAATGTTTCATTGGAGAGGGTACATAGTGTCAATGTTACGTGGCTTAAGTACTTCGTAGCGATGTTATGTTGGGAAATGTGGGAAAAGGTCACACAGAAAATGTCATTCGTGCCGGACTGTCAGTTGAGTCGACCGGCTGGCAAGTGGCCGTATATCACACCAAACTCCTCTGCAGTCGGGCGGCCGCTCTGGCATTGCTGTCGAGCGGCTGGCGAATGGCTGTAACTCGCGCCAAAATGGTGCTATGGTAGCTGGTGCTATGGCAGGTCGCAGCAGTCATCATTTTAGCGAGATGTCACACCAGACTCCGATTAAATAGGGAACAGATAACATAGGTGCCTCCTCAGAACTTCCCTGCTGTTCGCTGCTTACGTTATATGAGAGTGATAGTATTCGGTTACCTAAAGTTGCTCTCTGAATTTCAGAAGACTGATGACTCAAACTATGAACGCAGCTGGCACTGCTTTGCTGACGAAGGTGTTTCATACAGTGCTGGTGACTAGGGCCGTTGAAAAAATTTCGATATATCGGTATTCTTTCCAAAAGCTATTGATATACACATGGGCCATAAAATGTGCACCGACACATTGATATATCTATACCGAAAGGGCAGCACCGACTACCGATATTTTTATTTTATATATATATATATTTTGGCAGCTTTTGGTGAATATTTGAAATTGTTCTTTTGAAACTGTGGTAGAACATAATTTTACTTTCACTTTGTGAAGGAGTCTTACTACTTTTTGACGTTCATCACGTCCAGTTTTTCTCTTTGACTGTGTGAAGCAAATGGAATAAGATTTCCGATGTGAAGAAGTAGCACATCACTTGCCTTAACTAATTTAACGAAATTAAAAAAAAAATATTGGGAAGTCGACATGAAGTGGTCCGGACAAATCCGATAGATGACGAAACCGAACGACGGACCCATTGAACACCTTTTATTGTGCCAGTTACACATAGTTACTATAGTTAGCAAAGTGGACAACACCAAGCGTGAATATGCATTGTTTTCCTTTCAGTTCTTGCTCTAAGGGGGTTAAAAAAAGGCTACTAGCTTGTTGATGTACAGAGAGTCTAATAATAAATCAATATTTAAATATACAACTCTAAAAACGGCAGTATATTTACGGAGTACAGCAGATATTTTAAAGGCCGGTATGCCGATATTTCTTCCGTCAATATGTCGATACATCGAATCTGCCTTCGATATATTAAATACTGATAACGATTCCAGAATGAGATTTTCACTCTGCAGCGGACTGTGTGCTGATATGAAACTTCCTGGCAGATTAAAACTGTGTGCCCGACCGAGACTCGAACTCGGGACCTTTGCCTTTCGCGGGCAAGTGCTCTACCATCTGAGCTACCGAAGCACGACTCACGACCGGTACTCACAGCTTTACTTCTGCCAGTACCTCGTCTCCTACCTTCCAAACTTTACAGAAGCTCTCCTGCGAACCTTGCAATATCCTTTCTTTCAGGAGTGCTAGTTCTGCAAGGTTCGCAGGAGAGCTTCTGTAAAGTTTGGAAGGTACGAGACGAGGTACTGGCAGAAGTAAAGCTGTGAGTACCGGTCCTGAGTCGTGCTTCGGTAGCTCAGATGGTAGAGCACTTGCCCGCGAAAGGCAAAGGTCCCGAGTTCGAGTGTCGGTCGGGCACACAGTTTTAATCTGCCAGGAAGTTTCACCGATAATGATGTTCATTGAAATATTGATGTATCGGATTCCCAATAATTTTAAAAATATCAACAGCCCTAGTGGTGACTACTTTGAAGGAAAGTAAAACTTTAAAATGTGTGTCAATTTGGCATACGTAATTCAGTTCCAAACCTCACATGAAATAGTTTCTAGGGCAACAGTTCCCTAGTTCTCAAAGTCAGCTTTAATCTTATGGCAAGATTATAGAAACTAAGTTAGGAGTCGCCCCAGTGTTATGAGTTAAATGTTGTCATCAGTACGGAGGATTAAAATTTTGAAACTTTCGAACGTATATCGAGAGTCATATTGGTATCTCAGTTTTGTGATATCTGCTTTGTTGCCTGAAAGTGAAAAGTTTTGATTCGAGGTTCTAGGCACATCGAACCGTGGGAGGAATTTTGGAAAGTCATCGTGTAGCTTTTCTCTATTAAGGCTTATTCTTTTGGCACAAAAATAGACTTGTAAAAGTCACAAAAAGAATAAATTCTGCGTGATGATTCGCCTAAAACATCAATCCATGCAGATATAGAATAAAAGGCCACAGAAATGTCATTCAGCCTTCTGTAACAACGTTTTAATTTCTTCTACTGTAACTGATATTCTGCTCTGAACACACGGTGTTAGGTAACCAGGTTTTTTCACCTGTTTTGTTTTTTAAGAGATAAAAATGAAGCAGTGACCACGACACTTACTTCTGGAGCTAATATTTCTCTACATATCGACCCTGCGGTTAGACACATTTGTTTCGACGATGGATAATTTCGCGAAGACATTGTCTGTAGAAGTCCGCAGTTTGGCTATTCGGAACACTTTTCCTTCTTAAAACTCATCTCGTTGCCGTTCTGAAAATGGCGGCCACGCAATGAGTTTCTCATTCGAGGAGAGAGGAACATGCCACTTGGTGCCATGTCAGAATAATACAGGACGTGACGCAATATTTCATTGCACAAAGGAGCAGCCTGGGTGGTTGTACCTCCTAAAATAGCTTCCGGAGGCGTTTCGTCCTGACGGCCTCTCACAACCTTTGCAAGAGATTTCGGTAGCAAGCTCCTGTAACCGTTTGCCCCTCAGGAGTATAATCTGTTAGTACCACACTATGGCAGACCAAAACAAGATATTAAGACTTCCTTGTTCACCACCGGCCGATGTGGCCGAGCGGTTCTAGGCGCTTCAGTCTGGAACATCGTGACCGCTACGGTCGCAGGTTCGAATCCTGCCTCGGGCATGGATGTGTGTGATGTCCTTAGGTTAGTTAGGTTTAAGTAGTTCTAAGTTCTAGGGGACTGAGGACCTCAGGTGTTAAGTCCTATAGCGCTCACAGCCATTTGAACCATTTTTGAACCTCGTTCACCTTCACCTCTCATATCGTTAACAACTCACCTTATTTGCTACATATTATGCCTTTGATTATTGATAAACACGTATGAACCGTGTACGTCATTGTAGTCATGACTGATTGTTCTGTAACATGTCACACTAACGGCCAATTTCTGTTTGTTGTTACCGACGAATAAGACTCAGTGTCACTTCTAACGCCTCAACACAGTCTCAGTATCGTACAATTATTTGTTGTTTCTCAAATACGAGGGCGTACTGAAAAGTTACTTCCGAATTTGTTATTCTGTTCTCAATATCGGTTGAGGTATTACATGTTAGGCACATTACTCAGTCGGCTTTTCCGTGTCACTGACTTAAGTTGCAACCCTTTGCCACTAGAGGGCTCCTAAATTGTAACGTGAGACGTGGTGGTGTGTATCGTAACTATGGTGGTGAGTATAAGACCGTCAGAAAACTGAAAGAGTGAATTCGAAGAGTTTTTCCACAGGTGGACGCACCCCCCCCCCCCCTTTTCATTATGACAATGCCGGACCACAAAAGCGCTGCGACATACACAATCGATCGCGTTGCTTTCACTGTCATCGATTATCCTCCACATAGCCCCGACTTGGCCCCATACGATTAGCATCTGTTTAAAAACCTTAAAGAACATCTTCGAGGACTTAGCTTTGACAGTGATACAACGGTGAAAGCAGAGGTGAGGTTGTATCTTCTTCAACAAAGTAGAACATTCTACCGTGACATCAACTAACTGGTCTCTCGTTGGGAGTAATGTGTTCGTCGCCAGGGTGACTATGTTGAGAAATTAATATATAGACGTGAAGAATAAAGTTGTAGAATTTCAATAAATTTTAGTAATTTTAGAGAATATTTCTCATGAACAAACAGCGGTCTGTCTCAAAGTACTTTAAACATAAATCAAATACAGTTTCAGTCAGAATGTGACCACCTTCTGACCATTTCTACTGAAATATAAACAAAATGAATTTAAACAGATGTCTGATAATAGTAGCAACATATATAGATACATGATATATAAGTAAAATTACAAGAAATTGTAACCATGACTATAGGCGGTGGCAGTGAATTCGTCTTCTGAGGAAGAATCTACCAAGCAGAATGGGGTTTCTGTGAGCCAAGGGACTGTCCGCCAAGCAAGTACATAGCTAAATTCGTCACTTGTGTGATTAGAGTTGCGTTTCATTGAAGTTTTTGTACAATTTGATACGGACATTCATCAAAAGACAAAAGAAAAAGAAAAATCACAAACAAAGACCGTTCTGTCCACCCTGTCTATTCAGTGACTGCACACTTTCCCCGCCTAGGGCATATATATACATCTACATCCACAGCCATATTCCGCAAGCCACCTGACGGTGTGTGGCGGAGGATACCTTGAGTACCTCTATCGGTTCTCCCTTCTATTCCAGTCTCGTATTGTTCGTGGAAAGAAAGATTGTCGGTATGCCTCTGTGTGGGCTCTAATCTCTCTGATTTTATCCTCATAGTCTCTTCGCGAGATATACGTAGGAGGGAGCAATATACTGCTTGACTCCTCGGTGAAGGTATGTTCTCGAAACTTCAACAAAAGCCTGTACAAAGCTACTGAGCATCTCTCCTGCAGAGTCTTCCACTGGAGTTTATCTGTCATATCCGTAACGCTTTCGCCATTACTAAATGATCCTGTAACGAAGCGCGCTACTCTCCGTTGGATATTCTCTATCTCTTCTATCAACCCTATCTGGTACGGATCCCACACTGGTGAGCAGTATTCAAGCAGTGGGCGAACAAGCGAACTGTAACCTACTTCCTTTGTTTTCCGATTGCATTTCCTTAGGATTCTTCCAGTGAATCTTAGTCTCTCATCTGCTTTACCGACGATCAACTTTATATGATCATTCCACTTTAAGTCACTCCTAATGCATACTCCCAGGTAATTTATGGAATTAACTGCTTCCAGTTGCTGACCTGCTATATTGTAGCTAAATGATAAGGGATCTTTCTTTCTATGTATTCGTAGCACAATGCACTTGTCTACATTGAGATTCAATTGCCATTCTCTGCACCATACGTCAATTCGCTACAGATCCTCCTGCATTTCAGTACAATTTTCTATTGTTACAACCTCTCGATATACCACAGCATCATCCGTAAAAAGCCTCAGTGAACTTCCGATGTCATCCACAAGGTCATTTATGTATATTGTGAATAGCAACGGTCCTACGACACTCCCCTGCGGCACACCTGAAATCACTCTTACTTCGGAAGACTTCTCTCCATTGAGAATGACATGCTGTGTTCTGTTATCTAGGAGCTCTTCAATCCAATCACACAATTGGTCTGGTAGTCCTTATCCTCTTACTTTGTTCATTAAACGACTGTGCGGAACTGTATCGAACGCCTTGCGGAAGTCAAGAAACACGGCATCTACCTGAGAACCCGTGTCTATGGCCCTCTGAGTCTCTACTACAGAGTAGATTTCTATTCTCCAGAAAAGTCATTATACTCGAACATAATAGGTGTTCCAAAATTCTACAACTAATAGACGTTAGAGATATAGGTCTATAGTTCTGCACATCTGTTCGACGTCCCTTCTTGAAAACTGGGGTGACCTGTGCCCTTTCCAATCCTTTGGAACGCTACGCTCTTCTAGAGACCTACGGTACACCGCAGCAAGAAAGGGGGCAAGTTCCTTCACGTACTCTGTGTAAAGTCGAACTGGTATCCCATCAGGTCCAGCGGCCATTCCTCTTTTGAGCGATTTTAATTGTTTCTCTATCCCTCTGACGTCTGTTTCGGTATCTACCATTTTGTCATCTGTGCGCCAATCTAGAGAAGGAACTGCAGTGCAGTCTTCGTCTGTGAAACGGCTTTGGAAAAAGACATTTAGTATTTCGGCCTTTAGTCTGTCATCCTCTTTTTCAGTACCATTTTGGTCAAAGAGTGTCTGGACATTTTGTTTTGATCCACCGACCGCTTTGACATAAGACCAAAATTTCTTAGGATTTTCTGCCAAGTCAGTACATAGAACTTTACTTTCGAATTCATTGAACTCCTCTCGCATAGGCCTCCTCACACTACGTTTCGCTTCGCGTAATTTTTGTTTGTCTGCAGGGCTTTGGCTATGTTTATGTTTGCTATGAACTTCCCTTTGCTTCCGCAGCAGTTTTCTAACTCGGTTGTTGTACCACGGTGGCTCTTTTCCATCTCTTACGATCTTGCTTGGCACATACTCATCTAACACATATTGTACGATGGTTTTAAACTTTGTCCACTGATCCTCAACACTATCTGTACTTGAGACAAAACTTTTGTGTTGAGCCATCAGGTACTCTGAAATCTGCTTTTCGTCACTTTGCTAAACAGAAAAATCTTCCTACCTTTTTTAATATTTCTATTTACGGCTGAAATCACCGATTCAGTAACCGCTTTATGATCGCTGGTTCCCTGTTCTGCGTTAACTGTTTCAAATAGTTCGGGTCTGTCACCAGAAGGTCTAATATGTTATCGCCACGAGTCTGTTCTCTGTTTAACTGCTCAAGGTGGTTTTCAGATAAAGCACTAAAAAAAATGTCACTGGGTTCTTTGTCCCTGCCACCCGTTATAAACGTTTGAGTCTCCCAGTCTATATCCGGCAAATTAAAATCTCCACCCAGAACTATAACATGGTGGTGAAATCTACTCGATCACTCGTTAGATGCGAAAGCTGCAACAAGAATTTTATTCTTCAGGATTTTAACGCTTTTTGAGGGAAGGGATAAGTTTTTAATTGTAAGTGTAGTATGCTGAAAACGAAAATAAATTTCAGACTGGTCCAAGCGGCTCTGATGTCACTATACCAATGCGACTTACTTACTGACTCAGCCTCGTATTTTCCTTGACTAGGACGTGTTGTGTGTTAAACTACGATGAACATGTTGTGTCGTGGGAAAGGGAAGCACTGGAAATAGTAGGAATGGGAGATAGGAGACTGAGACTTTTTGGAAGAATCATCAGCAAGTATATGTCCACAAAGGAGATACTTCACAAAACCCTGATTTGACCAATATCTGAGTACTGTTTGGCAGTCTGGTACACTCACTGTATACGACTGAAACAGGAAATAGAGAAGATTCAATAAAGAGCGGGTTCACTTATTAAGCGTCACGGTGATGTTCATCCAATTCCAGCAGCAGGGGCTACAAGAGAGGTGCCGTTTACTGTTAAAATTCCGTTCCTGAAAGGGTCCTTCTGCGGCATATTGCCTACCCGTCCGTGTCATTAACAACCATGTTATGCCTAGTTCAATGGGAGTTATGATTTATGCCTGTCAGTTTGTACGAAAGAACTTGAATGTCTATGACCGAATTTATGTGAGGTAGACAAGCAATCTACCACGTAACGTAGAGTTGCAGCACTTGGCTTGGCTCACCAATGGTATGGATCAAGTAGCTCACGTAATTATATTTTGCCCACGTCTGCCATGTGTATAATGCTGGCTGACCGGAATTATTTATGAAAAGGAAACCCTCATATTAATTTACGCTTTCATGGATTCAGTCCGACTACACGTAGACTAGGCGTGCTATTATAATGTCTGTTAACTTTAATATTGAATTTAAACATCTTCGTCGTTATCTTCTGCTAGGAAAGAATATTCTGGAAGAGAATATTCTGAAAGCAGATAAATGTCAGGTGAAGTGGAATGTTTGTAAAACACTGATACTACCAATTAATTATAATTAACACCCCTCAATCAAAATGTATGGTCTGTCATAGTAACAGTAAGATGAAATAACAGTCCCTAATGACGGCGATTGAATTAAAAATTTCAAGAAGGGAAACCAGTGTAATGAACTCGAGGATGAGGACACGAAAAATTGTAAAAGTAGGATAGTTCTTCATTAATCATACAACGAAACCGCATGTAACTGAGCAAAATAAGAGAAACAGTTAATTCTATCACTGTTGAAACTGTATGATTGAGCCAGAGAGGCTACAGACATAAAGTCAGAGCCTTTTAACAAAAACTGATAAAATATGTAATCATGAAAGTGATCGAGTGATGTTATTCGATAGTTGGTGTCCTACGCGGTGGGGTAATCTGGTCTCACAAAATCGTTATTTCGTCTACGTGTGGTTCGCTGCTGGATAAATTTCACACTAAATAAGAGACTGGAGCTGATCTAGATCAAATTTCAGTTTCATTGAATTCAATGAATGAAAATTCTTAAGCAAAATACGTTACGTTGTTAATGGAAGAAAGCTCACTGCAGATCACGTGTGACCGCCATTGGCAAGAGCAAAGTCAAAGCACCAGTTCAAGCATTGCTCTTGGGAATTACTTGAGAAACGTAACGGGACGAACTACAAAACACTACTGGATAAACCGCGAACAGAATGAAATGGTTCTAAAACTACGAATAAGAAGAAATCCGCTCCAAGCGAGGAAAACTTACGCCAAGGCGTGTTCCAACGTGCGGCAGCGGGACTTCCAGTGTCGATTCAACATGGTGATGGGCGGCGATTGACCATGCAGACCGTTTCTAAGTTAAAGGGAGTAGGGCTGTTGTTAGACTATCGGTATATCGATACCTTCGATATTATACCAAAGAGATCGATGAAAGTCGTTTATGTTCTTCACCGATACATCGATAATTCGAGATAGAAATGGTCATATTGAGTTACGATATATTTATTATTTTTTTCACACTTTTCGGTAAATATTTGAAGCTGTTCTTTTGAAATGATAGTAGAACATAATTTTGCCTTCACTCTGTGAAGACGTTTTACTACTTTTTGAACTTCCATGACGTCCAGTCTTTTTCTTTAACAGCTAGTATAGATGGCACAAAGAAGAACTCCAGTTGTAGTGCGGGGTGGGGGGAGCGGGGGGTGGCCCTGTGAATGGAATAACAAGAAATCCGATGTGAAGAAATAGCATACCATGTGCGTTAAAAAACCATTTTTATTGCAACTAGTGTGCTATATCTTCCCATTGGCATTCTTAAAATGCAGTTGCTAAAACTGTTGAACAGAAATCTAAATTACAAGACTGATCTTTGTGGTGGGCGGAGGCATTCGAGGAAATGCTGACGTAATCGGCGCTCAGCGTTACCGACAGAAACTGCACCTTTAACATCACCGCGCAATTTTTCAACTGCTAGGTTCCTGGCGTTTGCAGAAATGAAAAAGCAAGGAACTCGACACGAAGTGTTCCAGACAAATCCGATATGTGACGAAACTGAACCAGGGACCCCATGGGACACTTTTTGTTGTGCCACTTACATGCATTTACCATTGTTAGCAAGGCGGTTATCACCAAGCATGAACGTTTTCCTTTCAGTTTTTGCTCTAAGTGGGATAAGCAAGCTGCAAGCACGTTGATGTACAGAATATCTAATAATCAATCAACATGTAATATACAGCTCTAAAACTGGCAGTTTTTTTACAATGTGCAGCTGATATATTTTTTGGCCGGTACGTTGATATTTTTCCGGTGGTATATCGATAACTTATCGTGGACCGATAATGATATTTTCTTAAATATCGATGTAACGGATTCCCGATATTTGAAAAAATATCAACAGCCCTAGGAGGGAGATGGACATCACCTAACGCTCAGTGGAAGGAGAAGCGGAGAGCACCCTGATTGGCACAGAAAATACAGCCAAGAGCAGACTGCCGCAACGACCATTCCTTTTTCGAGGCTGGTGGGGTGGCTCTCACGGCAGAAGTTTCGTTCGCAGCGTAATGCATTGGCTCCAAAATGTGCACTTTGCTAGACCTCTCTGGGAAAAGCTTTCGATATTGGTACTACACATTCAAGACGCACAAGAAAGGTTCTGCCTCCATGACCGACAGATTTAGACACACATACTTGCAGATTCTAATTTTGCAGAGATTATCTGGTCATATGTAGAGGCTACGGGGACAATGCTGGTTACACATAAAGTTAGCACACCGCTTGTTCTCTTAATAAGCGAACAGACACAGAAATGGCGTCAGTGAAATTTGTTGTTGTTGTGGTCTTCAGTCCAGAGACCGGTTTGCTGCAGCTCTCCATGATACTCTATCCTGTGCAAGCTTCTTCATCTCCCAATACCTACTGCAACCAAATAGCTCTAAGCACTATGGGACTTAACATCTGAGGTCATCAGTCCCCTAGACTTAGAACTACTTAAACCCAATTAACCTAAGGACATCACACATCCATGCCCGGGGCAGGATTCGAACCGGCGACCGTAGCAGCAGCGCGGTTCCGAACTGAAGCGCCTAGAACCGCTCGGCCACCACGGCCGGCTCTACTGCAACCTACATCCTTCTGAATCTGTTTAGTGTATTCATCTCTTAGTCTCCCTCTACAATTTTTACCCTCCACGCTGCCCTTCAATACTAAATTGGTGATCCCTTGATGCCTCAGAATATGCCCTACCAACCGGTCCCTTCTTCTCAAGTTGTGCCACGAACTCCTCTTTTCCCCAATTCTATTCAATACCTCCTCATTAGTTATGTGATCTACCCATCTAATCTTCAGCATTCTTCTGTAGCACCACATTTCGAAAGCTTCTATTCTCTTCTTGTCAAAACTATTTATCGTCTATGTTCCACTGCCATACATGGCTACACTCCATACAAATACTTTCAGAAACGACTTCCTGACACTTAAATCTATACTAGATGTTAACAAATTCCTCTTCTTCAGAAAAACTTTCCTTGCCATTGCCAGTCTACATTTTATATCGTCTCTACTTCGACCGTCATCAGTTATTTTGCTCCCCAAATAGCAAAACTCATTTACTACTTTAAGCGTCTTACTTCCTAATCTAATTCCCGCAGGATCACCCGATTTAATTGGACTACATTCAATTATCATCGTTTTGCTTTTGTTGATGTTCATCTTATATCCTTCTTTCAAGACACTGTCCATTCCGTTCAGTTGCTCTTCCAAGTCTTTTGCTGTCTCTGACAGTATTAAAATGTCATCGGCGAACCTCAAAGTTTTTATTCCTTCTCCAACTCAGAATTTTTCTTTTGTTTTCTTTACTGCTTGCTCAATATACAGATTGAATAACATCGGTGAGAGACTACAACCCTGTCTCACTCCCTTCCCAACCACAGCTTCCCTTTCATGCCCCTCGACTCTTATAACTGCCTTCTGGTTTCTGTACGAATTGTAAATAGCCTTTCGCTCCCTGTATTTGACCCCTGCCACCTTCAGAATTTGAAGAGAGTATTCCAGTCATCATTGTCAAAAGCTTTCTCTAAGTCTACAAATGCTAGAAACGTAGGGTATTTCGCCTGTCTCCTACATCTTGCTCGCCAGATGGTAGAGTTTTGTCATGTCTGGCTATCCCAAGGCTATCAGTAGTTCCAATGGAATGTTGTCTACTCCCGGGACCTTGTTTCGACTTAGGTCTTCCAGTGCTCTGTCAAACTCTTCACGCAATATCATATCTCCCATTTCATCTTCATCTACATCCTCTTAGATTTCCATTAAATTGTCCTCAAGAACATCGCTCTTGTATAGACCCTCTTTATACTTCTTTCACCTTTCTGCCTTCCCTTCTTTGCTTGGAACTGTGTTTCAATCTGAGCTCATGATATTCATGCAAGTCGTTTTCTTTTCTCCAAAGGTCTCTTTAATTTTCCTGTAGGCAGTTTCTGTCTGACCCCTAGTGATATACGCCTCTACATCCTCATATTTGTCCTCTAGCCATCCGTGCATAGTCATTTTGCACTTCCTGTCGATCTCATTTTTGAGACGTTTGTATTCCTTTTTGTCTGCTTCATTTACTGCATTTTTGTGTTTTCTCCTTTCATCACTTAAATTCAGTATCACTTCTGTTACCCAATTATTTCTATTAGCCCTCGTCTTTTTACCTACTTGATCCTCTGCTGCCTTCAATTTCATCTCTCAAAGCTACCCATTCTTATTCTACTGTATTTCCTTACACCATTCTTGTCAATCGTTCCCTAATTTTCTCTCTGAAACTCTGGATCTTTCAGTTTATCCAGGTTCCATCTCCTTAAATTCCCACCTTCAAGATATAAATTGCTCTCTGTCGGATAAACAGACACTGAGACAATGGCTGAACAATAGGAGCGCAAAGCAGCGTGACATTTGGTGACGCTTTCCGGCCTCGGCAGAGGAGGACGCGACGCTTGTTGAATCTGTCAGAACGCATTTCGTTTCCGCGTCCGGCGACAGCGGCCGCCGGTGCAGCGACTGTAAAGTCAGCAGTAAAACGCGCAATACCTCGGTGCAGGAGGCGCGGCGGCGGCGACGGCGCTTTTACACCTCGCCTCGACGTGACTGGAATACTGTGATCCCCTGACCGGCTAAAATGGCCCTGTGTCCCGTGACGAACGCGCTGGTCCGTAGAGAGTGCATGTCCTTCGCTTCGTCTTTAGTTGCGGCTGCCACGTTGTCTTCGAACATGTAGTTGAACATATCCATCTTTACTTGCGAGTATGAGTATGAGACAGGTCTCTTATCTACTCATATCTGCCAGTTTCCGAATAAATGCAGTGTAGAGACATGACTGGTGGGTCTAATCTGTTAATTCACAGCTATCGTACACGTAAAACTGAGATTATACTGTTTTGGAAGTAAGAACGCGGAGACTAGTGAATTCAGTGCAGAGAGGGCCGGAAGATACACTTCTGACAAAAAAAAAAGGAAAAAAAACCAGTGAAGATCCCAGAAAACGTGCCCAGATGTAACTGCACTTCGTACATGTATGCAACATCGGTGGGTATGTAATTTATTTTACGCAAATCAAAAAGAGATTTGCATCATCCCGGTTTCCAGAACACCCGAAGATAGACGTTGACTGTAGGTATTGTATCACAGACACGGTCCCTTTGACTGTTCAGAGATGTCACTAAAGCCGCCCAAAGATGTAAACAGTCATGCATCAACAGCACCTATTACACGGAGGGGGTCCGATAGCTGATCAGTTCCAGTCATTCCACCAGGAAGGAGGTACACAGCTCGTGTTGTCTGTAGTTCAAACATGCCTAGGCGGTCAATACCGCTCGTCGATCGCGTCCGTATTGTTACTTTGTACCAGGAAGGGCTCTCAACAAGGGAAGTGTCCAGGCGTCTCGGAGTGAGCCAAAGCAATGTTGTTCGGACATGGAGGATATATAGACAGACAGGAACTGTCGATGACATGCCTCGCTCAGGCCGCCTAAGGGCTACTACTGCGGTGGACGACCCTTACCTTCTGGTTATGGCTCGGAGGAATCCTGACAGCAACGCCACCAAGTTGAATAATGCTTTTCGTGCATCCGCAGGTCGTCGTGGTATGGTTCAAACTGTGCTTAATAGGCTGCGCAACGTCACTCTCGATGTCCATGGCGAGGTCCATCTTTGCAAACACGACAACAGCAGCGCTATGCAGATGGGCCCAACAACATGCTGAAAGGACCGCTCAGGATTGCAATCACGTACTCTTCACCGAAGAGTGTCGCAAATGCCTTCAACCAGACAATCGACGGAGAAGTGTTCGGAGGCAACCCGCTCAGGATGTACGCCTTAGACACACTGTACGGCGAGTCCAACAAGACGGAGGTTCCCTGCAGTTTTGGGGTGGCATTATGTGGGGCCGACGTACACCGCTGGTGGTCATGGAAGGCGCCGTAACGGCTGTAGGATGCGTGAATGCCATCCTCCGACCGATAGCGCAACCATACCAGCAGCGTATTGGCGAGGTATTCATCTTCATGGACGACAATTCGAACCCCTATCGTGCACGTTTTGTGAATGACTTCCTTCAGGATAACGACATCGCTCGACTGGAGTGGCCAGCATCTGCGTGGGCTATATTGAAAAGGGCTGTTTATGGATGACGTGACCCACCAACCACTCTGAGGAATCTACGCCGAATCGTCGTTCAGGAGTGAGACAATCTGGACCAACAGTACCTTCATAAATTTTGGATAATATGCCACGACGAATACAGGCATGCATCAATGCGAGAGGACGTGCTACTGGGTATTACAGGTACCGGTGTGTACAGCAATCTAGACCACCACCTCTGAAGGTCTCGCTGTATGGTGGTACAACATGCAATGTATGGTTTTCATGAACAATAAAAAGCGCGTAAATGATGTTTACGTTGATCTGTATTCCAATTTTCTGCACTGGTTCCCAAACCGAGGTGATGCAAAGCTTTTTGTGATGTGTGTAGATTCAGTTTTCCGTGATACAAAAACGGCCATCACAGTGCATTAGTTTTGTTCGTGTTTAGTGTTGCTACTAGGCTTGGTAGGTTATACAAAGTGTTCAAAAAAAAGTGTCGAATACTTTCAGAGGTGGTAGTACTCACCGAAAAAGGAAAATAACTGCAGTAAACACGGGTCCGGAAACACATACTTTCCGAGATAAACACGTAGCCGCGCGGAGATGCCGCGCGGTTAGAGGCGCCATGTACGGATTGCGTGGCCGCTCCCATCGGAGGTTCGAGTCTTCCCTCTGGCATGGGTGTGTGTGTTGCCTTAGCATAAGTTAGTTTAAGTAGTGGGTAAGTCTAGGGATCTCATCAGTTTGGACCCTAAGGAATTCACACACATTTGAACATTTGATAAACACGTGTTTGTTAGGAAGGCCTGCGCGACGCTTGGTTGCGATATTAGTGCAGTCGTTGCATTGGCGCTCCGTCAGATGTGTCAGCAGGGTATAATGACGTTTCACTTACAGTATTCTGTCTACCTTTAGGTGGTCTGCAGTCAGTTGTGTGGTAGGCTACGTTAGTTTTCGTCGTGTTTGTGTGCCACATCGTACAGTGCTGACATCCCTGTATACGTCTAATTGTGTTTTACGTTCTTCCAAACGCAGATTCACTCATGTGTTTCCTGTTATTGTGCAGTTTGTACGTACGAACGGCATAGTACATTTACATTTTCTCTTTTCCACCACTTGTTAGCAATGGAAGCTTACTACTCGACAAGTGAAATGGCAGGTATGACATTTTGCTACGGTTTAGCGAATGGACGTAACCTGCGAGCGCGTGCCCTCTACGCTGAAAAATATTCACAGCGCAGAGTGCCATCTGATAAGCTGTTCAGTAGACTTGTCCAGCGTCTCAGAGACACAGGTACCTTTGCATCTCGGAAGACAGACAGTGGTAGGCCCCGCACAGTCCTCTTGTCTGACATGGAGGAGTGTGTGCTGCGTTCGGAGGAAGAAGCCATTGGGAGCAGTGTGCGGCGAGGAACGAGTATCTCACTCTGTCATCTGGGGTCGGGGGGGGGGGGGGGGGGGGGGGTATTTCATGAAAAATTGTTGTACTCGTATCATATACATCGTGTTCATTCTCTAAGGCCACAATATCATCTTGTTAGACGGCGGTTCTATCAACGGCTGTTGCAGTAGTGCTCCACAAATCCACTGTTCACATCCAAGATTTTATTTACCGATGAGGCACGATTCACACGAGGTGGTGTTGTGAATTTTCGTAACCACCTTGTATGGGTAGATGTAAACCGTCAAGCAGTTCAGGAAAGAGGGCATCAACACCGATTCTCAATAAACGTGCGGGCAGGCACTTCTTGGCGGTAGAGTAATAGGGTCGTACGTTGTGCTACCTCAAAGGTTAAATAAGTCACATTATCTGAACTTTCTCATTGACTTATCACCTACCTGCCTGGAGGCTGTGCCACTGCAGCAACGAATACAAAAGTGGTTCATGCATGATGGCGCGCCAGCACACTTTCTTCGCAATGTGTGCAAACATCTGACACAGACATCTCAGGACAGCTGGATTGGTCGAGGGGGTGGAGGGGTGGGGGAGCATAATTTGGTCTGCTCGTTCCCAGACCAGGCCCCTAGTCACCAGAAGGAATTCTAAGCCACACCAATCAACGATGTGAGGACATTACAGAGTCACGTCATCAATCCGTGCCAGCAGGTACAGCCACAAGCGGGTATACTTCAAAGGGTGTGTCATTCCTTACGTCGCAGGGCAGAGGGGTGCAGTGTCATGAACGGACGCCAAGTTGACACCGCCTGTAAACACATGTTTATCGCAGGAAGTATGCAGTTTAAGACCCATTTTTATTGGACTTATCTCTGAAAGTATTCATTTCCGGTTCCATTTTTATTGGACTTATTTTTCTTGTTTCGATGAGTACTACCACCTCTCAAAGTAATCGACATTTTTTTTAACATCTGTATGAGGATCACGCACAGGGTCAGACGTTGAGTGGTCACTGTGAAGGGCGTGGAGATGTTACATAAGGGAAACTACGTTGAAATCGAGTCGCTGTACTCCGAGGCACTTTCGAGTTAAGGTATTTAACCTAGAAATTGTGAGTTTTAGCAGAAATAATAATTGTTTTTGGGTACATTATATTAATCCTAGAAAGTCATAGTTTCAGTACTGTTATAATAAGAGGTTACCTTACATAATAATTAAAATCACGCCATCTTACCCCGTTAGCGCGATAACAGTAGGTACAGGTAAGTTTATTGGAATCTAGGAACACAAGATTTTTAGTGGAAATGTATGAGAATTGTTTATTGAAATATAATTTAACTAACAGTATTATTCACCAAATTCACATGTAAAGTAACAATCTCCATCATCTGATCCACTGCTGCTTTTATGGGTCCAGTAAAGACACTTTCCATGGTGAATCCAACTTTCTTCTGTATTTTAAAATAAGTCGACACAGCACAAGCAACTGACCTTTCGGTTGTTTTTTGTTGTCTTCATCCATAGAATCATTGTCGAAGGACTGACCAGGTACTACCCGATATTTTCCACTAAACGTACCCCGTCTTACCGAGAGTGTGGAGGTTATGAAAACGAGACAAAAGATTGCTATTGTCGAACCAAATCGTTATTGTTGCCTAGTTCATTAATATTTACTAATCTTGTAATAATCCTGGGTAAGTAGCGTTTTTAATTGTAATGGCTATGAAATAATCGCAGTTTACAAGCAAAAGAACATTACTCAGTTGATACCGTAAAGCAAACTTACCTTCACAGACATGGTAATCTGAACAGGAACAACACGTGAATGTGGTCGGTTTTCCTTCTTGACTAATGGTGTGTAATTCTGTGTGTCTCCACCAGAGGGCATAAATAGTGACATCAGAAACACGGTAGCCTGTTTCACACCACTACCCGACCCGCCCCCCTCCCCCCACACCTTCCCGTACTCGTGTGAGACAGCGTTAGCAGAACCCAACAGAATTTGAATACAGTCCCGCAGTAACGCTCCACAGTGTTGTAGCCAGCGTTCGGATGTGACAGTGCCACGATTTTGGACTGGCGGGGCATGGATATAGTCGTCTCGGTTCTGATTGACCTTCGACTGACAACCACTAGGGAAGATCTCAGTATTGTGCACCAAGCACATCTAACCCCTTCAAATCTGTGCCTACCACCCGAGCACAAGTAGTGAACCCCCTGAAACCGTCTGTATCATCCCGCACCATTCGTCGGAGACTAGCTCCATTCAAGATTAGCTCCATTCAAGATAGGGATTAATCGTCCCATGTTTTGGCTGCCATTAACACCAGTACAGAAACTGGTGCGTTTAGAATGATGTGGTAACCAGGAAGCATGTACTGGTAACGAATGGAATAGCAACTATTAGCGATGAATTCCGTTCTGCAGTCCACGGATGACCTTCTGCAGGAGCACTGTGGGGATATTGCGAGAAAACCCAATCTTCCAATGTTCTGGAGAAGCACAGCGGCGTTACGCCCGGTGATATGGTGTGGAAAACGATCTGTTAAGACTTCTGATCACTGCTGGTAAGGATTAAGGGAACTCCGATGGTACAACAGTCCTTCACGGACATCCTGAATACTCATGTCTTGCCTCTAGACGAGGAGATTAGTTCTGCTGACAACGAGGTCATTACAGACAGAGCACAAGCTAGGATTAGGGAATGATGGGGAAGGAAATCACCCATGACCTTTCAAAAGAACCAACATTCGCCTGAAGCGATTTAGGAAAATTGCGGACCCGAAACCTGGATGGCCGGACGTGCGTTTGAACCGTCGTCCTCCCGAATGAGAGTCCAGTGTCCTAACAACTGCGACATGTCGCTCAGTTTGTTATCTCTAGTGGGGTGGTATCTTGGTGCCATTTTTGAGCAGTGCAGTGCTAATACCAACCTAGCACGTATCTCTTCGTGCAATTGTGGAGAAGTGGATCAAAGAGAGCGTCACCCCACTCTCCATAGTTACTAAATTTATTCAAGATGGCGGGTCCAAAATGGAGGTGATAGATATGGCAACTTCACAATGACATCTTGGCAGGAAGTTCAGATTTTGGTGGGAAGATAGGTCAACTGGGCTACCTCACCTAACCTAAGCCCACCCCCTCAAACCCCCTCCCCTCCCCCTACCCCCTTGCCACCCCATAAAATTGCAGGAAGTTTAAATTCCAGCAGGACAATGCAACAAACCACAGCTACCTCCACCAACCTAACAAAATAGCAGGGGAAAAGGACACTTGTGCTACCTCCACTAACCTTGTCATCTGACCACCACCTCTTCCTAGGAAAAGGCAGTAAAAGGACTCAATATGCACTCAATAGGATGGTTGTAAGTCTTTATTTTGCAGGCAGGCTTTATTTAAACAATTAGAGGCAGTACCTCCATCCATTGTGTTCACCATGAGGTCCACAGTCCAACTGACCCAGTACACAGTACCACCACCAGAGGGTGCCATAATCCCTCCTGTGACATAATCCAAGATGGCGGTCTGGAGTGGGAAAAATGGTGAGAAAAGGAATCAGCCTGTTCTGGGTTACTGGAGAGAGGAAGGAACACACTATTTTTATTTTTGGAACAATTTAATTAGGGACAGATATGATGTAGAATATTTTTTACACAGATACAAAACACTCATTCTGACGTGATACACAGTTTACAGCCCTGCAAACTAATTGTACATAATGCAGTTGATGTACAGACACGCAAACATTTCGTAAAATACCGAAATGACGCAGTACACGGAATAAAGACCTCCAACCTACTCGTAAATCACCGAAATAACGCAGTACACTGATGTACAGACAAGCAAACAACTCGTAAATTACCGAAATAATGCAGTACACAGCATACAGACATGCAAGCAACTTGTAAATTGTCAAAACATAATGCATGTGTAATGATATGCAAACATGCTTACAACACTTAAACAGCCGAAAATAATGCAGTGCACAAACACTCGCTGCACGTAAAAGATGCTTCCGAACTATCATCAACCACAACATATCAGAGGCTCCAACATGCGCACGTGTCAATGCCGCCACGTGCCACCGCCGCTGCCGACGACAGTCAGCAGGTGAAAGCCATGTCTACAGTTAGAGTTATACGGATGTAACAGAACTCCAACATGAGCACGAACGGCCCGCCATACCCTGTCCACTGGACTACACAGAACGCTACTGCACACGCTTCCAGGAGTCGGTATGCACCGGCGGCCACCACGAAGTGACAACGCCGCCGCCAGCTGCTAAGCCATGCAAAAGTGTCCATTCAGGTCCCGCAAGCATGAGGAGGCAGCATGGTATGCCTTTCATACTTGTTGTTGTTGTTCTTGTGGTCTTCAGTCGTGAGACTGGTTTGATGCAGCTCTCCATGCTACTCTATCCTGTGAAAGCTTCTTCATCTCCCAGTACCTACTGCAACCTACATCCTTCTGAATATGCTTAGTGTATTAATCTCTTGGTCTCCCTCTACGATTTTTACCCTCCACGCTGCCCTCCAATACTAAATTGGTGATCCCTCGATGTCTCAGAACATGTCCTACCAACCGATCCCTCCTTCTAGTCAAGTTGTGCCACAAGCTCCTCTTCGCCCCAATTCTATTCAATACCTCCTCATTAGTTATGTGATCTACACATCTAATTTTCAGCATTCTTCTGTAGCACCACATTTCGAAAGCTTCTATTCTCTTCTTGTCTAAACTATTTATCGTCCACGTTTCACTTCCATACATGGCTACACTCCATAAAAATACTTTCAGAAACGACTTCCTGACATTTAAATCTATACTAGATGTTAACAAATTTTTCTTCTTCAGAAATGCTTTCCTTCCCATTGCCAGTCTACATTTTATATCCTCTCTACTTCGACCATCATCAGTTATTTTGCTCCCCAAATAGCAAAACTCCTTTACTACATTAAGTGTCTCATTTCCTAATCTAATTCCCTCAGCATCACCCGACTTAATTCGACTACATTCCATTATCCTCGTTTTGCTTTTGTTGATGATCATCTTATACCCTCTTTTCAAGACACTGTCCATTCCGTTCAGCTGCTCTTCCAAGTTCTTTGCTGTCTCTGACAGAATTACAATGTCATCGGCGAACCTCAAAGTTTTTATTTCTTCTCCATGGATTTTAATACCTACTCAGAACTTTTCTTTTGTTTCCTTTATTGCTTGTTCAATATACAGATTGAATAACATCGGGGATAGGCTACAACCCTGTCTCACCCCCTTCCCAACGACTGCTTGCCTTTCATACCCCTCGACTCTTATAACTGCCATCTGCTTTCTGTAAAAATTGTATATAGCCTTTCGCTCCCTGTATTTTACCCCTGCCACCTTCAGAATTTGAAGAGAGTATTCCAATCATAATTGTCAAAAGCTTTCTCTAAGTCTACAAATGCTAGAAACGTAGGTTTGCTTTCCTTAATCTTTCTTCTAAGATATGTCGTAAGGTCAGTACTGCTTCACGTGTTCCAGTACTTCTACGGAAACCAAACTGATCTTCCCCGAGGTCGGCTTCTACTAGTTTTTCCATTCGTCTGTAAAGAATTCGTGTTAGTATTTTGCAGCTGTGGCTTATTAAACTGATTGTTCGGTAATTTTCACATCTGTCAACACCTGCTTTCTTTGAGATTGGAATTACTATATTCTTCTTGAAGTCTGAGGGTATTTCGCCTGTTTCATACATCTTGCTCACCAGATGGTAGAGTTTTGTCAGGACTGGCTCTCCCAAGGCCGTCAGTAGTTCCAATGGAATGTTGTCTACTCCGGGGGCGTTGTTTCGACTCAGGTCTTTCAGTGCTCTGTCAAACTCTTCACGCAGTATCGTATCTCCCATTTCATCTTCATCTACATCCTCTTCCATTTCCATAATATTGTCCTCAAGTACATCGCCCTTGTATAGGCCCTCTATATACTCCTTCCACCTTTCTGCTTTCCCTTCTTTGCTTAGAACTGGGTTTCCATCTGAGCTCTTGATGTTCATACTAGTGTTTCTCTTATCTCCAAAGGTCTTGTCGGGTAATGAAGACTCCTACGCCATCTGTTGGTGTTCTGTTAAGTCTGTACATTGTGCTGCCCTCTGCAGCGGATATATTTCAACTATAACTGTAAAATGGACGTGTGAGAATAAAGGTGTGTGTGAGCAGAAGTTTTACTGTGTCCTTGATTTCACTAGTGTGTAGCAACATTTTGGTGCCGAAACCCGGGAGAACATGAAGAGATAGAGTGCTACTACACATTAAAGAGGACTCGACGCCGGCGGAGAAGGTTTTGAGCGACTTCAATCTCAAAATCCGGTCACGTCACGCCACGTTCAGCTCACACAGATAAGTTGCGGCAATGCTCTGAAACTGTAGCAAAGGACACTGCGGGGCGATTGATTTGTATGTGATGTTACTTGGTGCATGTTTGTTGGTGGCAGAGCAATAGAGGACAGTTGGCGTATTATTTGCAAAGCACAGATGGGACTTGCTAAAGTATTGGTAGACTGCAGCGCCATCTGTTAGCAACACTACTAAAGGTCGCGAAAGTTGAAAATTGCACGGTCGCGTCATCTGTTGAGAACTACAAACACCACTAGGGGGCTGCTAACGGTTCACACTCCAGGACAGCGCCATCCCTTAGCGATAGCATCCAGCTGACGGGGTGTCTTGACCTTGAACGCACTCTCGCGGCAGAAAGCAAAACCATCAACTCACCATGGCAGAAGCAGTAGCTACGAACTTGGGGAGGCTGCGCCGGAAGCGGACGACCTTGCGATCGAATGCGACGCGTTTCGTCAGCCAAATAAACGCCTTCGATGGTTCTACAGCTGCAGAAGAAGTAGAACGCCTTCAGGAAACAGTAGAAGAGTTGACCCGACTCAACGATACAATACAGGACTTGTTGGATGACTCTGAATACGAAGCCGACACGGAAGCTTGTGAGGAATATACTGATAAATGCAAACGGGCCCTCCGAAAGGCGAAAGGCCTTCTAGGAGGAGCGCGCTCAGGAGACAGAAACGCGACGTCAGCGGCTCAACAACACGCCTGTATGGACATAAAATTGCCTACTATCAAACTGCACCTATTTTCAGGGGACATAGAAGCTTGGCCTCGATTTTGGGAGCAATTCACAGCTTCCATAGACGAGAATCCGATGGTGTCAACAATGAACAAGCATGTATTCCTCCGTGGTTACCTTGATGGGGAACCTAAGGACTTGGTCGATGGCATTGCTGTTACAGCTGATACATATGAGCAGACTAAGCAAATTTTGAAATCCAAATATGGGGATAAGAACAGAATTATCCAAAGTCACCTGGATTTCTTGGAGAATCTTAACACTTCGACTTCAGGCAGTCCAGAGGCTCTCAATTCCACCTACATTGAGTGCCATAAGCGCATCCAAGCACTACAAGCTCTAGGAGAAAATGTGGACTCTTATGGGAGAGTGCTTGTACCCAAACTTCTTCGAGCCTTTCCTGAAGAAATTTGCAAAAATTGGCTTGTTCATGCCCGAAGGCAAAAGATTGAAGAAGGGAACCTCACCCACCTTATGGAGTTCTTAAATGAAGAGGTGGAAGGAGCTATCAACACACGCAAAATTCGTGGAGATACTGTACCACACGAAAATTACGTACCAACAGCATCTGCCTTCCATGTAAAGGTTAAAACGAAGAGGGACAAGAAGAAACAACAGAATTCAGAACCCTTCTGTGTGTATTGCGGCGAAAGAGGGCACTGGGGCCAAGACTGCCAAAAGATTGCAAGCTTGCAGGCAAGAATCGACGCCCTCAAGACAATGAACCGTTTCTTTCTATGCCTGAGACGTGGCCACAACAGAAATCAGTGTTTCAAACGGGGAAAAGCGTCCTGTGCGAAATATAAGGGGGAGCATCACATTTATATCTGTAGTAGCCATACCACAACAGTAAATAAAATTGAAACTATGACTTCTAACTTCACATACCTGCAGACTGCTCGTGTGAGTATCACAGGAGCCACTGGTAAGAGCAAACAGACACGTGCCATCCTGGACACAGGGAGTCAATCGAGTTTCATTCACGATTCACTGATCGAATCTCTCCAACTAAGTGTCATTGGAAGCACTACTCTCGAGATAACTACTTTCGAATCCAGCTACAGTTCATCACTCTCAAGGAAGAAGGTGCATTTAATATGATGGGCTGCTCCACTAATTCCCACATATCAATAACAGCCTTTGAAAGCACAAATAATTTTTCACAACAACCAACAGTGCCACAAGATGTAGGAGATATGGCCTTGAGGGGTGGTACACCACTCGCAGATCCTAAAGGAGACAGTGAAGATCTATCTATTGAGATCCTGATTGGAGCTGATTATTACTGGAGAATCGTGACTTTGGAACAACCAATCAAGGTATCACCATCATTGGTTCTTCTCCCAACAATCTTTGGATATGTTCTCAGTGGAAACAGATCTAGCACCACCATCAACAGAGCAACTGTCAACTTTATTCAGTGCAGCTGCAGTGATATAGCTGTTGAGTCAGTGCGCCGATTTTGGGACCTGGAGACAATCGGGATAACAGGACATCAAGAGCGAGCAATAAAACCCATGGACCACCCTATTTATCAGGAATTCCGAGAATCATACTGTGTGGAATATGGCCGCAGAGTTGTATCTCTGCCTCGAAAGAAGGATATGCCTCTCTCCTGCAACCACACAACTGCTGAAGCGCGTCTTCGCTCCTTACAAAACAAACTGCGAGGGGGATGCTGGTGGGAACGCATGATAGGCTCAGTCAAGCGCTGCCTGAGGAAAGTTCTTGGTCGCTCCCAGGTGGATGAAGAGAGCTTAAACACCACCTTGATCAGCATAGAAGCCGCAATAAACTCACGACCCATCACTCAAGGAGAGAGCGACACTTCATTGACGCCAGCTCACTTTCTAAATGGTGGGAAATTAGTAACAATTCCATGTGGGCCAGAGCCAGCAACTAGAAAGGACCTTGCAAAGGAGTTCCGACTCAGACAAAAGTTCAATGACGACATCTGGCGCAGGTGGAAGACAGAATACCTCCTGCTGCTAAGACAATATCATGAGGTAAAGGGATACCCTTCGCAAAGGAAACCAAGAATTGGAGAGGTTGTTCTGCTCCAAGAAGACAGCAAACCACGGCACTTGTGGAAGAGGGCTGTGGTAGAAGAAGTGCGGCATGGCAGAGACAGTAAAATACGGTGCATCATCCTCCGCCAGCCAGATGGTATGAAGATCTGTCGACCGGTCCAGCTGGTCATCCCCCTCGAGATGGACCAGGGTGGGGAGGATGTCGGGGAATGAAGACTCCTACGCCATCTGTTGGTGTTCTGTTAAGTCTGTACAGTGTGCTGCCCTCTGCAGCGGATATATTTCAACTATAACTGTAAAATGGACGTGTGAGAATAAAGGTGTGTGTGAGCAGAAGTTTTACTGTGTCCTTGATTTCACTAGTGTGTAGCAACAGGTCTCTTTAATTTTTCTGTAGGCTGTATCTATCTTACCCCTAGTGAGATAAGCCTCTACATCCTTTCATTTGTCCTCTAGCCATCCCTGCTTAGCCATTTTGCACTTCCTGTCGCTCTCATTTTTGAGACGTCTTTATTCCTTTTTGAATTGCTTCATTTACTGAATTTTATATTTTCTTCTTTCATCAATTAAATTTAATATTTCTTCTGTTACCCAAGGATTTCTACTAGCCCTCGTCTTTTTACCTACTTGATCCTCTGCTGCCTTCACTACTTCATCCCTCAAAGCTACCCATTCTTCTTCTACTGTATTTCTTTCCCCCATTCCTGTCAATTGTTCTCTTATGGTCTCCCTGAAACTCTGTACAACCTCTGGTTCTAGCAGTTTATCCAGGTCCCGTCTCCTTAAATTCCCACCTTTTTGCAGTTTCTTCAGTTTTAATCTACAGGTAATAACCAATAGATTGTGGTCAGAGTCCACATCTGCCCCTGGAAATGTCTTACAATTTAAAACCTGGTTCCTAAATCTCTGTCTTACCATTATATAATCTATCTGATACCTTTTAGTATCTCCAGGGTTCTTCTTCATACTTGACACCTGAGAAATTCCTGTCAAAATACATGTTCACCTAGGTATTGTTGCTGGCGCGATCATGCATAGCTGTGGTGCAAGTCGAGCACCAAGAGAGATGTTTGCATAGCAGCTAAAAGGTTCACAATGTCATACTGATATCACATGTCTATGTAAATAACAGGCTAATCCCACCTCTGGAGGCGCTATAGAACACTGTTCCAGAATAACATCGATTGCCTTCTCCCTAGCAATCCTAACGCAACAGCCTGTTTGTCACTGAATTTACCTGTCAAACTGCCGCTGCTGCTGCTGTGGGAGCACCGTCTGCTATTGTTTTCTTCAGTCGAGACTTTCAGCAATAAGAGTATTTTGTACAGATCGCCATATTGCACTGACAGTTATACTGTGCAAAAGTGGCATACAGATCGTCATATACGAGAAGACTTTTACTTGATTACACTGATCTAACACCGAGGACGCATGCTTGAATTTTAGAGCGTAAAACCGACCTCCGATCCGACGATATATCACTGTATTCTGTGTAGATGTAGTAAACACACAATTCGTATCCTGTGCAAAATAAAATCGCTCCTTCTGCATCATTCATATAGCTACCGACCGCCAGACACTAGTACAAATACCAAAACAGCAACGAATATACTCCTCATAGTGCTAGATATTTTCTGGCAACTGGCGGTCACAAGTCACCCGCTTCAGATGAGTGACCAGAGAGCCCTCAGCAGACCGAAGTAACTCTCCAAATTGTTGTACAAAGACGGGGTCCTTTCTACACCAATCTCAAAACTGTGGGGATGACAAGAACACAGGTATTTTCAGACATAGTTTGCCCAAATATTATACCATTGGCACGATGCTTCTTGATATCAAGCACTTGGCAATATCGCTTGCATAGCAATATCGCTCACACAACATGCACTACTGGCCATTAAAATTGCTACACCAAGAAGAAATGCAGATTATAAACGGGTTTTCATTGGACAAATATATTGTACTAGAACTGACATGGGACTACATTTTCACGCAATTTGGGTCATCGATCCTGAGATATAAGTACCGAGAACAACCATCTCTGGCCGTAATAACGGCCTTGATACGTCTGGGCATTGAGTTAAACAGAGCCTGGATGGTGTGTACAGGTACAGCTGCCCATGCAGCTTCCACACGATACCACAGTTCATCAAGTGTAGTAACTGGCGTATTGTGACGAGCCAGTTGCTCGGTTACCATTGACCGGACGTTTTAGGTTGGTGAAAGATCTGGAGAATGTGCTGGCCAGGGCAGCAGTCGAACATTTTCTATATCCAGAAAGGCCCGTACAGGACCTGCAAGATGCGGTCGTGCATTATCCTGCTGAAATGTAGGGTTTCGTTGGGATCGAATGAAGGGTAGAGCCACGGGTCGTAACATAACTGAAATGTAAAGTCCACTGATCAAAGTGCCGTCAATGCGAACAAGAGGTGACCGAGACGTGTAACCAATGGCACCCCATACCATCACGCCTGGTGATTCGCCAGTATGGCGATGACGAATACGTGCTTCCAATGTGCGTTTACCGCGATGTCACCAAACACGGATGCGACCATCATGATGCTGTAAACAGAACCTGGATTCATCCGAAAAAATGACGTTTTCCAATTCGTGCTCCCAGGTTCGTCGTTGAGTACACCATCGAAGGCGCTCCTGTCTGTGATGCAGCGTCAAGGTAGGCGCAGCCATGGCCTCTGAGCTGATAGTCCATGCTGCTGCAAACGTCGTCGAACTGTTCGTGCAGATGGTCGTTGTCTTGTAAACGTCCCAATCTGTTGACTTAGGGATCGAGACGTGGCTACACGATCCGTTACAGCCATGCGGATAAGATGCCTGTCACCTCGACTGCTAGTGATACGAGGCCGTTGCGATCCAGCACGGCATTCCGTATTACCCTCCTGAACCCACCGATTCCATATTCTGCTTAACAGTCATTGGATCTCGACCAACGAGAGCAGCAATGTTGTGATACGATAAACCGCAATCACGATAGGCTACAATCCGACCTTTGTCAAAGTCGGAAACGTGATGGTACTCATTTCTCCTCCTTACACGAGGCATCACAACAACGTTTCACCAGGCAACGCCGGTGAACTGCTGCTTGTGTATGAGAAATCGGTTGGAAACTTTCCTCATGTCAGCACGTTGTAGGCGTCGCCACCGGTGACAGCTTTGTGTAAATGCTCTGAAAAGCTAATCAATTGCATATCACAGCATCTCCTTCCTGTCGGTTAAATTTCGCGTCTGTATCACGTCATCTTCGTGGTGTAGCAATTTTAATGGCCAGTAGTGTATTACCCAGCTGAAAGATGCCATCGCCGTCGGGGAAGACATCAGTCATAGAGGGATGCCTAGATTACAGCGTATCCAGGTACGACAGTCGAGCTGGTGTAATAAAAATCATGATTCAGTCGACCAGAAGACACATTACCATTGAAAATGGAAATGAGCGTTTGGCGTCATTAGCCGGGAGGAAGTGCAGGTCCGACCGCCGTGGTGCAGGTCTTATTACATTCGACGCCAGCGTCCTGCGCGCCGAATGGGGATGAAATGATGGTGAAGACAACACCTAGTCCCTGAGCGGAGAAAATGCCCCGATCCAGCCGGGAATCGAACCCGGGCGTGTAGGACGGCAATCCGTAACGCTGACAATTCAGCTATCTTTTTATCTCATTTTGTTCTGTATTGTTCGTTGAATTATTTCGAGGCGGTCGTCCGATGACACCCATTTAGGTTCTCTATTGATCCGTTCACTCAGGTTTTTTTATTACAGAGGGTTAATACGAGAAAGAAATGATAATTAATCGAAGCCCTCAACTGCGAAGAGGTGTTCTTGATGTACCTCAATGGGGACTCGAACCCAGGATCTCATGCTTATATGGGAGACGCTCTATCCATCTTCTTTTTTTTCTTTCTTTTTGATCTTATTTTGTTCTATATTGTTCGTTGAATTTGTTCGTGGCGGACGTCCGAAGACACTCGTTCAGGTTGTTTGCTGATCCGTTCATTCACTTTTTTTATGGCAGAGGGTAGCTAAACCCTCTGACCGAACACGCTGAGCTACTATGCCGGCATTTTCGCGTCAAGATGGGAATACGTAGATGTCGTCTGCTGCAGAGCACGTTATTCAACGACGTGCTCTGACGGGTGTACTCAAGGAAACTTTTTCCTGCAGCAGCATTGCAGGCCAGTCCGATCTGCCTCACTCCACCTCTTGTTTTTCTTTACAGAGTGGACGTGCCTCCGACCTCCACGTTCTGTGACGTAGTGTGGTCGTCCAACACCTTGTTGCCTTCTCGTAGTTACACCGCAGGTGAACCACTTTTCGTAGATGATCACGGCAGTACCACGGGAACAGCCGTCCAACTTCGCCATTTCCGAGCTGACCGTTCCCATGCACTGGGACGCAAGAATCTGCTCTGTGAAAAATGAAATGGCCCTGAGCACTATGGGACTAATATTCAAAGGTCATCAGTCCCCTGGAACTTAGAACTACTTAAACCTAATTAACCTAAGGACGTCACACACATCCATGCCCGAGGCAGGATTCGAACCTGCGACCGTAGCGGTCGCGCGGTTCCAGACTGTAGCGCCTAGAACCGCTCGGCAACCCCGGCCGGCAATCCGCTCTTTGCCAAAGCCGTTTATGTTATTGGATATCCCCATTTGCTGCACGTATTGTTGATACAAATGTAACTCCATCCTGGGTTCAGGAGAGTGGGACAGTGGCTGATCGATAAAATGTAATAACACCGTGCCAACAGCCAAGATTTTGAGATTGTTTTATTACGCAACAAGTTTCGACCTTCCAGTCACGTCGTCTTCAGACCTGTGGCATAAATGACATCAAGTCCGACTCTTGCATTTGTGGGACAATCGCTCTTCGCACATGTGGCAGAAACTGTCAAATGAACACTCATTCTCATGAAGTTCGATATCTACGGAACCAGACGAGAAGACTGGTGCCGTGTCTTACTGGGGCTGCAACTTTGCTTCCGCCATTTTTTTTCTCGAAGTTAGAAGGTTTATTATGAGCATTTTACCAAAAATTTACGTTTCAAAGTATTGGCCATCGCTGGCCACTACTTCCTCCCATCTTTCGGGCAGTATACAAATCCTGCGGTGGAAGAACTGGGCGTCTTTCGAGAAGATCCAAGCATCGGTCCAATTTTTCAATTGTTCATATGACAGGAATCGCTGAGGAACCACGTCGTGTGCAATTGAACTAAAAGTTGGTAGTCAAAGGGAACAACGCCTGGAGAATACGGCGGATAGGGTAGGACTTCCCATTTCGACGTTGCAAGGTATGTTTTGGAGGGTTTTGCGACATGGGGTCGAGCACTGTCGTGTTGCAAAATCACCTTTTCATGTCTATCGCTGTATTGTGGTCGTTTGTCTTTCAGTTATTGGCTCAAATACATCAACTGCTTTCGATAACGTTCTCCTGTGATTGATCCCGTCGCAGCATCGAGAGCTTTCTCTCTTTCACAACCATGCCGGTCTTCAACGTCAAAATCACCGTACCTGAAGCATGGAAACCATTTTCTGCGAAGTTCTGTCACTAACAGGCGTCTCATCATTGGTCTTACCCAGCTTTTTATGAGCGTCAGCCGCAGATTTCTTCATATCAAAGCAGAAAATTAAAACCTCCCACAGATGACGAGGACCGGGCTCGTAAGTTGACATATTCAGCCGAGAATAACTTTAAGATGCAATCAAAAATCGACTAATATTTTGATTGCGATTTGTTCTCAAATGCCTAAGCTTACTGTATGACACTTACGACCTACGACTTGCGCCACTACTTTCCACTAATGCCGTCTACTGCAAAACAGTGGAAGCAAAGTTGTAGATCTAATATATATGCACGAATAGTACTTGATGTCATTCACGTGACAGGCCTTAAGATGAGGCGATTGGAACGTCGAAACTAGTTGCCTAATAAAACAGTATCAGAATAACTGTTGTTGGTACAGTATTGTTACATTTTATAGTTGATGTGGTGGATGTGGCTCCCGCTCATCTCTTCTCCTAATTAAATCCCTTCCTTGGCGCACGGGCGGCCGGGGTGGCTGAGCGGTTCTAGGCGCAACAGTCTGGAACCGCGCGACCGCTCGGTCGCAGGTTCGAATCCTGCCTCGGGCATGATTGTGTGTGATGTCCTTAGATTAGTTAGGTTTAAGTAGTTCTAAGCCATAGGGGACCGATGACCTCAGATGCTAAGTCCCATACTGCTCAGAGCCATTTGAACCATATTTTGATAACTAAAAGGTCGCCGGCCAGCAAGGGCAATGAATTTCCAGAACCTTAATAAAGGTAATGGCAAAGAAATTTAAGCAAATAATCAGTGACGTGGCAACAGAAAGTTGTCACGCTTTTCAAAATGGTTCAAATGGCTCTAAGCATAATGGGACTTAACATCTAAGGTCATCAGTCCCCTAGACTTAGAGCTACTTAAACCTAACTAACCTAAGGACATCACACACATCCACGCCCGAGGCAGGATTCGAATGTGCGACCATAGCAGCAGTGCGGTTCCGGACTGACGCGCCTAGAACCGCTTCGCCACAGCGGCTGGCTGTTACGCTTTTGCATTGCACAGTAGTTCACGGGAAAATAAATGAAACAGAAAGCACTGAGTTTGCAGTTACTAATGCTGAAATACTAAATTTTGAAAGTACAGTTAAATGGAGTTACTTGTCAAGTAATTGCTCATACCTAAAACCTGGTTATGGTAAAAAAAAACATTACCTCAGTGTAGCGTAATGCAAAATGTAAAATTTAGAAAGGGCAAGCAATTTACTTTTGCTTATTGAAACACTGAATTGAATTCTCTTTAAGCAAATGAGAAATTGATTTTCTTTTTAATATAACAACTAGAAAATACATACAAAGCCAGCTGAAGTCACTCGCTATACTAAATACAGAATAAATAGAATTGCGCATTCTTAATTTGTGCTGTATCTCTACTTATTAGTTTTGCCAGTACAATTTTAAGTTACTTTGAGTGAATTAAGATAAATGCTCAAATTTGCAAATTAGTTAAGCCTCTTTTATGAATACAGACTGAATAGTTGCCGATGCAGAAAATTTAGTCTGAAACTGCTCATTAACAAACAAACAAAACTGGCAGTAAATAATTAATCAGTTTTCATATTCTTACGGCACCCGGTGATTGCATGGAAAGGAAAGGCACCCTGCTTGGTAATAATGTCTGAGGAAGATAACAACACAGGGGCCCTACAAGTTTTAACTACTGCAGGTCATTATTCATGTTAGTCATACATTGTGGAACAAATGTCAGAGGGGAATGCTGCTACCATACTACAGCGTGTGACGATGTTGCAGCTGTGCGGACGACGAAGAATGTAGCCGACGACAATGCTGAGACGCCGTTGTTGCTGCTGCTACTACTGCTTGAGGACCCCGACTCGTCTCCAGCGCCACGGAGAATTATGGGGCAGGTATCTGTTATAATTGCAGCTTCCTCCGCCTGTCCACTCCTACGGTGCTCTCAATAGTCGCGGGTTAACGAATTATGTGCGCCTACACTGGCGCGAGCATAGCTGCACACCGCGTCTGCAGGAGCGCCCAACAAACACTTCCGCACTCTTTCGTCACTCAAGTTCCTCTGCTTCCTCTCTGTTCGCAATGCGACAGACACTCTCCATACGTAAAGATAAACAACGCCACAGCTACTGCCATTTCGTCGTTGCTATCGATACATTTAAATAAAGTGCCCTTGGCTATTACCCAGAAATTTAAAATATTTTCATTATAATTACAATCAATTATACACAGTCAGAAATAAATACACTATTACGTCGATTGCGTATTAAATACAGTTTCTGTAATAAAGCTTACAATTCAGGATCAGAAGTGCAGTACAAGTTTCAACGGATATTGAACGGCGAAAAATTTTTTTGGTGCAGAAGGTATTTTATCAGAATTTTCGGTGTTACAGAGTGTCTAAAAGACAGAAGGAAATATCTGTATTACATTGTAATACCACAAAGCATCGGTGGTTTTCCTTGCCCCTACCCCTTTTCTCCCACCACTCCGGCACCCCTGTCACCCGTTACCCATGATATGTGGGTCTGTGTGATGCATAGTGTGACTGAAATGCTTGGTGTAGCGGAACATTACCACAAATGTACTGTAATGCTGTTCTTTTTATGATATAACTTATGACAATGTCCTTTTTAAAGAATTTTTACCTCTTATAATTTGTCATTAATGAGGTACACTTTCTAGGTTAAAAAATCATTCAAAAGCCAAGATTTAACAATATATTTTTTATTCAAGACAACTGATTTCAGCTGGTTTGTCTTTAATGATTTTGTGCTTCAGCCCGGAACCACGCTGCTGATACAGTAGCAGGTTAGAATTCTGCCTTGGGCATGGATGTGTGTGATGCCCTTAAGTTAGTTAGGTTCAAGTAGTCCTAAGTAGACCTCAGATGTTAAGTCCCATAGGGTTTAGAGCCATTTGAACCATTTTCTTTAATGATCTTTAACATTTAAAACAGATCGTCCTTCAGTATTCTCATAATGAAATTATTCACACACTTTTAGGGAACCTTATATTTTAAATATTGCCTAACTATATTAAGTACTATATTATTCTTAAAGCTGAAATAACTTCAATGTATGTTATCAACAGAAATAATGTTTTATTTAATTTTTGATCTGATCAAATGTGACTATTTGCAACTGACACTACTATAATAAATATTTAAAAAAATAAGAAATATGCCACTGATCGAAAAAGGTGGAAGTCAGAGAGAGCAACGTATGGAGAATACGGCGGGAGGGATAGGACTTCTCATTTCAGCGATTCCACATTTATTTTGACTGGTTTTGCGACATGGGGTCGAACACTGACCTGCTGCAAAATTACCTTTATGTGTCTACCGCTGTATTGTGGCCGTTTGTGTTTCAGTGCTGGGCTCGAACGCATCAATTGCTTTCGATAATAATGTCCTGTGACTGTCTTCGTCTGTTTCAGTGGCTAGGAAAATGTTCTGTCTTCCACCACCATGCCCGTCTTCGACATCAAAATCACCGTTGTTAAGGCGTTGAAAAAATGCTCTGCACGCTCTTCCAGTAAACGCTCCCTTACCATTGGTCTTACCAGCATTTTAAGAACCACAGCCGCAGATTTATCCATGTTATAGTAGAAAATTAAAACTTCTTGCAAATGGCGAGAAATGAGTATGTAAGTTGACGTACTTAATCGAGAATAACCTAATAATGCAATCACAAATCACTAATATTTTTATGGCATTATGTTTACAGACACCTAAGGTTATTGTATTACAAATTTGACCAACCACCTGAATCCCACTTGCCACTACTGCCGTCTATTGCAAAACGGCCGCAGCAAATTTGTAGACCTAATAGCTTAATTATCAGTTACCGATGAATATTTTAACTGAAAATTAGACTACAACGCTTTGGAACCAGATACATTACACCTGAACTTTGGCACTGCGCTGAAACAATTTAGCGAAGTAATTTGGACATAGTTTCTACCTGAGTGAATTTGTTTAGTTCGTAAAAAGTCTCTTTATCTGCCAAGGTCGCCAACAAACGCTTGTGCGTTGGTGCTCGATTCGACGATAGCTGATTTCAATCGTGTTAGTGGCAAATTTTTCACTACCAGTATTGGCTGTCAAGAGGGGGAGATGGATAATGTTCACCATTGCCAGACTTCGCGCCAATATCCTGAATTAAATCTGAATCCTCTCTACAGTGTTTCACGCAGTGGGGATATGTGATACCGCCGACGGCGATTTGTCTGTCGGGTGCGAATGTAAAGGTCGGCGGCCCCATTGGTGCTGTTCGAAAGGAGTGGAATACAATGATGAACCAAAATGTTATGACCACTGCCACCTCGAGGCTGAATGCCTCCTGGTGGCACGTGACGCAGAGGGAAAGAATGTAACTCGAAGAGAGACGGATGGACAGTCGTTATGGTGACGATACGGGCCGCAAATGCAGAAACTCACTAATATAAGCGGTTTTGAGAGAGGACACACTGTTGTGGCGCTGCAGCTGGAAACGAGGTTCTCTGAAGTGACGAAGAGAGATTCGAGCGCGCACGGAGGCTTTCCGACAATCGTGCCTCGCGCGAACCATACGCTACTGGTACAGGAAAGGGAGGTAATGACAGTGGGGCGTAAAGTGCCCTCCGCCACACACCGTTGGATGGCTTGCGGAGTATAGATGTAGATAAAGATGTAGAAGCTGGTCACCGTTGGCGTACTACTGTCGTGAGCATCTATGGAAAGTGGTTGAATGATGGTTAAATAACGAGTAGCGTGTATGGAATTGGACGACCACAACTCATCACAAACTGTACAGGTCGTAGGATCCCCCACTGTGTAAACCAGGATAAGTAGCAATCTGTAGCAGAGCTGACGACAGAGTACAATGCTGGTGCAAGCACAAGTGTTTCGGAGCACACCGTCCAAACGTCATTGTTGGTCATGGCGGTCCACATCACACATCACATCCAAGTCTTCCTGTGTTGACCCAACGATGTCATCAGTTACGACAGCAGTGGGCACAGCATCACTGAGTTTTCACCGTGTCTCAATAGAAACGTGTCGTCTGTCGAATGAATCGCATTTCTTGTCACACCAGGTCAATGGCTGCGTCATTAGACGCCGTCATTCACGCGAATGGCTATACGAAACATGCACCGCGCCATAGATGCAGGTTGGTGAGTCAAGAATTATGCTATGGGGTACATTGAGTTGGGCTTCCATGGGATCTGTGGTGGTAATCGATGGCATCATGACAGCAGTGAACTACGTGAACATGTTTGCGGGCCACCTGCATCTACATCTACATCTCTGTAATTCACACTTAAGTGCCTGGCAGAGGGTTCATCGAACCATTTTCATACTATTTCTCTACCATTCCACTCTCTAATGGCGCGCGGGAAGAAGGAACACCTAAATCTTTCCGTTATCCTTCTTTATTATGAGAATCATTTCTCCCTACGTAGGCGGGAGTCAACAAAATATTTTCGCATTCGGAAGAGAAAGTTGGTGATTGAAATTTCATAAATAGATCTCGGCGCAAAGAAAACCGCCTTTGTTTCAGTGACTGCCACCCCAACTCGCGTATCATATCAGTGACACTCTCACCCCTACTGTGCTATAACACGAAACGAGCTGCCCTTCTTTGCACTTTTTCGATGTGCTCCGTCAATCCTACCTGGTAAGGAACCCACACCGCGCAGAAATATTCCAGCAGAGGACGGACAGTGTAATGTAGGCTGTCTCTTCAGTGGGTTTGTGGCACCTTCTAAGTGTTCTGCCAACAAAACGCAGTCTTCGTTTCGCCTTCCCCACAATAATATCTATGTGGTCTTTCCAATTTAAGTTGATGGTTCAAAATGGTTCAAATGGCTCTGAGCACTATGGGCCTTAACAGCTGTGGTCATCAGTCCCCTAGAACTTAGAACTACTTAAACCTAACTAACCTAAGGACATCACACACATCCATGCCCGAGGCAGGATTCGAACCTGCGACCGTAGCAGTCGCGCGGTTCCGGACTGCGCGCCTAGAACCGCGAGACCACCGCGGCTGGCTAAGTTGATGGTAATTGTAATTCCTAGGTATTTAATCGGATTGACAGCCCTTAGATATTTGCGATTTATCGTTATACCCAAAATTTATCGGATTTCTTTTAGTACCCATGTGACTTTTCTTTGTTTAGTGTCAATTTCCACTTTTCGCACCATACAGAAATTCTCTCTAGAACATTTTGTAATTGGAATTGATCGTCTGATGATTGTGCTAGACGGTAAATTACAGCGTCATCTGCAAATAGTCTAAGGAGGCTGCTCAGATTATCACCTAGATCATTTATGTAAATCAGGAACAGCAGAAGGCCTATGACACTACCTTGAAGAACGCCAGATATAAATTCTTTTCCACTGGATGATTTACCGTCTATCACTACGAACTGTGACCTCTCTGAGAGGAAATCGCGAATCCAGTCACACAACTGAGACGATACTCCACATACATGCAATTTGATTAATAGTCGCTACATGCTTGAAGTCTCCCCCTACGGCGATGACGCCTTCCAGCATGATAACAGTCGGTGTTGTAAGGTGAGATTCGTACTAAAGTGGTTTGAGGGGCATTACAGCGAACTCACACTGATGTCTTCGCCAGCAAATGTGCGTGATCTATACCCACTGGAACACATGTCGGGCGCCAGCTGCGTACCCGTAAACCACCATCCCGTAATTTGCAGGAATTTTTTGGCCTTTGGGTAGACTTCTGGTGCCACATACTTCTGGAATTCTCTCAAGGACTTGAAGAATCTATGTTAAGCAGGATGTCTGTTGTACTGTGCTTGAAACTTGGAACAAGACGCAATTAAATAGGTGGTCCTAATGTTTTGGCTCATCGGTACATGCCCGCCTTCAAGGTAAAAAATACGACGGCTATGCTCTGCATACACTCGTCACAACTACATCAACTGGACAGATGTACTTAAGGCACATTTCGAAAAGAGGAAAATACCTTCCGAGATATAAGGCTGCCGGTGTACTCCCTCATTGTTTTTACTTTACTAGGGATGTCGTATTTGTAGAGTATCCATGTAGATGTAGATGTAGAAATTATGTTCACTCTGGAAAGTGCCATTCGCCCATAAGTACTGAATGGCAGTTTCGTAGCCCCTGATGTAATTAAAATTTTCGCCGAATTTTCTCTTAGAGGGACCAATTTCTTCATTACGACAGAAACCTCTGCGTGCAACGAACTTTTCAACATGAGTAATCACTGTCTAAATGACATAAGAGGCACAGAGAGTACTGTAATGACGTAAAACTAATTAACATTTAAAGAAAAAAGTACCACCTGATGACAGTTATGTGTTCATGGTAATGATTAACGCAAACCACCTCAGTTGCATTATCACACGTTTACTGTGCTACGGCCTGTTTCGTCCGTAAAACATCTCCAGGTTGCATGCAGTTCAACAAAACAGGAAATTAGGATAAAGCCACAGCATCTTAACGAATAAAGTAGGCAACTCACACTGATAACTGCCTTATACTAAATCCTGATGAGTTGGGCTAGTCATGACACAAATGGTCTGGCTGTCGTATTTAATGTTAAAGACCAAATCCATAAACGATCAACACAAGTATCAGGCCGACCGCGTGGCGTAAGTGTGGTGAGCAGGCACAGCATGCTGCGTACAGTAAAGTGCCCAGACACGACCGCTTCACGACAGAGGTAAACATGTAAACATATAGACACGTACTTGACCTCTGTCATGCTCGTGTAGTTGGTAAATTACTAACCAATCACGATACTATTGCACGTAGCCTCTCATGGCTGTTATCGAAACACGCGACGACTCTGCAGTAACGACTCTGCAGTAACAAAGTTAAATTGTGACTAAGAAAAACGCATCACACTGTGAATGCTTTCAGGACAGCTGTGCTTATAGTATCAGCGTGTCCTCGTGAAACGTTATGATAAAAACTCGCGCATGGCAGGCACTTGTCTGTATCAAAGAATCTGAAGTCGTATAATCGCCTGATAGTGTAATTTATTTTTGACTGCAATAGGAATGTATGGCTGCAAGAATTGGTTAGAGTGTGGCCGGATGGTTAATGAATAAAGCACCATTATGTTCTTCTCCACAGCGCTGTGAGGTTGTGCTGTTCTGTTTAGTACTGAAGCTTTATCTTGTGATGAAGAAATGGGAAAGATACATCGTCTGGTGTTGTGTTGAGGTGGTCACTTGCTCGTGCTGCATTTATGTATGGTCAGATACATTGCAGTCGTATTCAGCATGCGCAATTTTAAAACACGTACAAATCAATATCTATTTTCTATTCAGTCACCTGGGTCTCTAAGCTGATTTTTCCCATTAGTTTTTTACTAATTAAATAATGTCTGGGTTGTTAATACCAAGGTAGCATAACTTCCCTTGTGTTTTGCATATGTACTGCCGAGTAAAGTCACGTCTTCCATTGAAGGACGCTTAAACATTAAACGTGAGATATTGTATTCATTTTCTGGGCAATATATTTTCGCCATTCATGTAATCTTGGAATATTACTTCTTTATTTTTCACTCCTCTGAAGTATATTTTTAAATTGTAACATGTGTCCACTCAAGACCTACATTAATGAACGACATTCGTTTCCCTTTCGCCACATATCAAACAGAGCAGTGATTACGCTTTCCTATTTTTAAATGAATTTTTCAGCTAGCCAGGTAAGTTCGTGTTGCAATGGAACTTCAAGGCAGATGGTTGGAGTGACAGGAACTTTAATACTTTGCTGTAGCACTAGCTCAAATGTTTATTAGGTGTTGTAGGATACAGAGAGCATATACATTTGCATTACACGAATTACACCAGTAAGGTGTAATTCAGAGACACAGATAGCGAGTAGCAGCATGAAAGTGTTTTGTCTTGGTATAGCTTGTATTAAACACACGTGTAATGATTCCGTTGCAGTATGAGAAATTTCCTTGCCACATTGAAATCTGCAGTAGCGAGGTTGAGTTTTTTCACTTATGGTTCAGGGAAATGTTTCAGGGCAGTGAAAATCAAGGTTATGGTCTTGCATGGTCTTACAGGTTATAGTGACAGGGATTCATGTGACAATTCAGATATTACTCTTTTCTTCCAGCTGATAGCATGTAACTGCTTTTACTTAACTCGGATATTCGTATGAACTGTTTTATTTACACTGGCGACAGTAATAACAGAACAAACAAATATATTTCGTCGTCAGTTAAAATGACAGTAAGATGATCATCTAAGAAAATCATATTATCCGCATCTCCGTCTACACTTACATACATACGTATTCCACAAGCTAGCATACGGTCGATAGCTGAGGGTACGTTGTACCACTGCCAACGGCCTTGCCGCAGTGGTAACACCGGCTCTCGGCAGGTCACCGAAGTTAAGCGTTGCCGGGCTGGGCTAGCATTTAGATGGGTGAGTATCCGGTCTGCGGAGCGGTGTTGGCAAGCGGGATGCACTCAGCCCTTGTGAGGCAAACTGAGGAGCTACTTGATTGAGAGGTAGCGGCTGCGGTCTCGTAAACTGACATACGGCTGGGAGAGCGGTGTGCTGACCACATGCCCCTCCATATCAGCATCCAATGATGTGTGGACTGAGTGTGACAGCGCGACCGGTCGGTACCGTTAGGCCTCCATAGCCTGTCCGGGTGGAGTCTTAACAAGTAAGATACTGTGTGTCATACCTGTTCTTCTTGTCCTGCCTTCACCATCGTTAGCAAAATCGAGTTTCCGTTTCGATAGCTTCTATGAACTTTTCTTCTTACTTGCTCCAATAGCATCTCACTTTTTTCTGTGTATTAAATAACTTCTCCTCTTCTTTTTCTATAAGCTGTCGTTTGATTGGTGTGGATGCCAGTATCTCCCTCCTTTCTCCTCTTCTCCTCCTTTCAACGATCTCCCTCTTTAAATCACCAGTCATAGGGCAGATTTTCTGGGTGGCTTTTCGGAAGTCTTTGGAGATACGTGTTACGGCCATATCGATAAGCTTTGGTGAGAGTTAGACCGAAAGGGCCATTATCCAGTTGCATCGCTGGGGAAAGCTGGTCAGGATCATCAGTTGCCGAAGTATCTCTTTCTGGTACAGTTCTGATGTTCCATGATGAGAGGAAAACCGTATCTGTGAAATCATTCTTCTTTAGTGGATAAACGCTGGTGCACTGGAATCCTGCTTTTGGCAGCTTCATCCTGCATCTTTTCGAGAAAGCAGAGGTACCAATCCCCAAATATCCTTACCAGTTATCTTCAGCGCCCACATCCCAAGCTCACATTCTGTGTTGAATGCTGTTTTGAAGGGCTTCGAGATTGAACAGTCAAGTGGGGGCAAACTAAGCATATGAACGTGATGTTTCTTGGCATGTAAGACAACTCGAAGAGTAAATGTGACCATTCAGAGTGAGTAGAACTGGATTTTCTTCTGAAGATTTTACCTTTTCCCACAAATGATGTCATCGATTAAAAAAAAAAAGTTCGGAAACAGATATCCAGCCACTTTCTTGCACTTCAAAGAATTTCTGACTGGCGCATCTTTCATGAACTGTGGGTCCATACGAATCGTAGGATATAAAAAGGAGGGGAGGGGGGCAGAGTTACCCCTGGTAGCACTGATACAAACCATTATTGAGACGCTCCGTCCATTTCCACCAGAAGTGTGCTGACTGATCTGCTTTGAGCCCTTAATAGATAAAACTTTTCGAATTTTCAAGTTTCACCAAAATCGTTTACTCGTCTTGGTGGAAACGAGAACTTGTCCAGTAGTTTCTCCAACGTTGCATAAAAAACACACTCTTGCTCCTTGTTGAAACCTTGTGCTCTTTGAAGGCTAATAGGTTGCACGCAGCTTAAGGATAGTTCGGAATGCCGCTTTCTGAACCTCCGAAATAATTTTCTGCCTGCAGTCTTCTCGTTCCTGTTGACCTGATATGGTTACTTCACATTATCTGCTGAATCATAAACTAATTTTTAAATTCTGTTTTGTTTAGAGGCAAAAAACCTATGCCTAATTGCTTAAGATGTTTGATTTACTCTTTGACAAATTAATCAGTGAAAGTTGTTTTTAAATCTGCTCCAAGAAGGTACCACTGTTATACATTCCCCTCTTTTAAGGGCAGGAACACGTTCTCTTAACGAGCCCTTAGGAAAGCACCCTGCTGCTTTCCTGATCCTAAATTCTCCAGCTAATACGCCACGACAGCTTTCTTCATTGTCTCCTCATACCATTTTCATTTCTTTACAGCTGACATGCTGACAACAAGCCCTGAAAAATAAAAGAAAAATACTTACTAGTCTTCAAATATAAGGAAATTTCTATAAAAAAGGAACGCTGTCTTATTCTTAATTCATGCACATTTTAATCAACAATATAATAGCTTCGTTAAACTTACCCTACGAAGATTACGTGCGTAGTAGCAGAAACAACGGATGTTCATTTAATAAAGCGTCTTTCTCCACTGCCAATGACTAAAGAGAAATGGTATGAGTAGCAACATACACACGTGTGTCTCTGCAGCTGCAGAACAGTCAGCTGCAGTCATCTAGCATGTAAATGGATAAACCAAACCTGCCGCCGCTGGGACCTGTCCACTGCCGCGCAAGTTCCTCTTCACGGTTATTTTTCCCACTTACTTGCATTAAGTTAAATTTATTCTACGTTCAGAGCAAGCTGTTCATTCATCACGCCAGTCAGAAAATCAATTCAAGTCATCCTGTATCCTCCCGCAGTCACACAACAATGGAACTTTCCCGTACACTACAATGTCATCAGCAGACACTCGCAGATTGCTGCTCACACAATCTATCAGATCATTTACATGTATCTCTGGGGTTGTCCTGATGATACCTGAGTCTCTGATTAACACTCTCCATCCAAAAATATGTACTGGGATCTATTACTGAAGAAGTCTTCCAGCAACTCATATATCTGAGAACCTCTTCCATAAGATCGGTCTTCATTGACAGTCTTCAGTGTCATACGCTTTCTAGAACTCTAGGAATAGGGAAACAGCGTATTGCCTTTCACCCATGGCTAGCAGGATGTTATGGGAGCGAAGTGCAGTGGGTTTGTTGATAGCACTGGCGGCCCACTTCGCGGCAGATATGCCGCCCAACGCCTGTCTCACTTCTCCTCTAAAAAAAAAATTCAGCCGCAAACGGTCCTCGTCCTTTAGCGGTCTTTCTGCAGCATTTAAATATTTTTTCCACTCATCTTCCCATTCATAAGCACGTGAAGCGACGCATGTTTCCAGGACAAAGCGTGCATTGTCCCTGAGTGCCGCGAAGAAAAGTTTTGCTTATGCAGAAAGAAATGAGCGTGCGAAAAGCCACGGACGTTTACTCGTAAGAGTCCTTCCAAAGCAGACTTAAAGAATCATTTTGCAGATACCATATTGTCAGCATATAAAATGTACAACAGCATCCCAAATTCTTAAATGAAAGTTAAAATTATGCACTTGAAATTGTGTAATCACAACAGAAGCAGATGTGTATGTTAGACCTAAAATTATACCTCAGTAAACCTGTAAGACTAATTCATTTTTTGCAGTAGTCAAATTAGACCTACCGAGTTTACGCAGGCAGTGGTCGCTGAACGGCATTTGGGTAAAGAACACGAAAGACGAACATTTAGTGTTTTGCAGAAGGCAATGATGCAAAAACTATATTTGCAAAATTAACAGTTGTAGAATAAACGTAACAGATCGTTGACAGATTTTTGGAAATGAAGGGATAACTTGTAATAATAGAAAGATGCTATCATCTATATAGTAACCAACGGATACTCGGCAAGTATTCGGTGTGCGACACGATTTAGAAACTTTGTTCATAGCTTCTATAGTTTGCTAAGCAAAGTATTGACATTATGGTCAGTTCTGTTGTGATAGCTCTGTTTACCAACGTCCTTATTAAAGACTGTTTAGCATCCCAGATCTTTATAAGTAACCATGTCAAACTATTTAGTCACACTCGCAAGTCTACTTATCTTCTTTACCACTACCAGTATTACGACCAGACGAACGGCATTGCAACGAGAAGCCCATTAGCTACAGCTATTGCAAACCTCTTCATGGACAATTTTGAAAATATCGCTTTAGAACGAAACCATTAAATGCTAGTTGTTTCTTTCGATACGTTGACGACGCGTTCGTTAGTAGGCTCCGCCGACTTCGGAAACGTGACGATTTCTTGGAACACCTTAACGATATAACAGTAATATCCAGTTCACCAAGGAGGTAGAAAAAGTCAACACATTGCCCTTCCTCGAAGTCCTCGTCCGTCCATAGGAAATGGATGCCTTGGCCCCAGCTTCCATACAAAAATTAGCGCATCGAGCAAAAAAAGTATCAGGCGTTGTTAATTTGCCCCACGAGCTGAGTCACCTAGGCCAGTTCTTCAGGAACAGTGGCTAAAACTTTCATCAAATAAATGAAGTGATTCCAGGCAAGAAACACAATCAGGCCACCGATGAGGAACCGGAAAACAAATATGACCAAAGGACAGGCGCAGAGGGTGTGCCAGGAAATGTTAAACAAGAACCGACAGCGAAAACTTAGTGAGTAATAAAGTAATTTAGGTATCTCCTACTTCATACGTTTCAGGCAATCGATAACTTGGAGCATTTTCGCTTCTGCTGGCAAGAAGAACCCTAAACTGTTAAATAGATATCTACAACTTCCTGTCATTTAATGTAGGACTAACGCAGAAAATTCGGAAACTACATTCATTAAAGAACGACTTCATTATTTAGTAGGAATTGTGAAGTAAACATCCCTTTAATTTGTTTTTCGATTTCCTTTCGTTGTCTTTTATACCCTTCTAATCGCTAGACCAGTGTTGACAGTCGCCCTGCAAGTGATGCCTTCAGACCTGTAACAGTTGCCTCAGTTCTCCAAAACCGCGTGGGAAGCTTGGCAGCCGCAGAGGAACTGCACAGCCACCGCTGTTTCGACGGTCACTCCACGCCTGCCGGATGTGAGCACAGAATCTCCATTTTGGACTGAACACAATAAAAAAATTAACTCGTGCTAATGTTAGCGTGATTTGATTAGCTCTAGCCCATCCACTGGAGAACCCCTTTACGTTATAATAGACTAGTACTACTACTACTAATGATAATAAAACAATAACACTTAAAGTCACGTCTTCTTCCTCTGAGACACATTCATGTTCACTAAGAACCCGGAATAATGTCATCTATCACAGTCTCAAACTGTTAGAAAAGCTAAGCCAATATCAAGTAGTGAAAGAAAATAAATGTAATATGTCTTAGTCGACATACAAATGTAAGTAAAGAACCCACAAACTTGATAGTTAGTCTGAATGTTGCAATACCTTACAAAATATGCCTGCGTTTTATGTGTAGTGTTCCTTGTGACGTGTTAAGCTAAATCTAGAAGATGCTAATACTGCAGGAATCTTCACCAACCGACTAATTAGTCGTCTTGTCTGTACTTTTTGTCACGACGATGGTGCAATGATAACTGGCAATTTCAGACAAATCCTTTGCAGATATTACGTGTTGATTCCACAGTACACACAGACATTTTAACATAAGTCAAGGCGGCTTGTCTGACGGGTTATCAAAATTGTTTGACAATAAAGATACGAAACACAAAATCCTAAATATTTTACCAACTGACAACGGATGTCGCAAAACAGATTTATGTTCCAAATGGCTCCTATCTCAGGTGAGCTTGCATGAAAACAGTACCAATTACGTCACTTCACATGTGAAAAAAAGGTTGTAACTAACATTATTGCTGTCTTCAGACTTATTTCACACATAAATAACTCAATTACAGCTATAAGTAGCATCCCACTCATACTGTAAATTTCTCGTTACGGAATCCCTGTTGGCCATTAAAATTATGCATTGGAAAAAAATAAAGAAAACGACACATCACGAAAAAATTATCCGAGTGGGGCGGAAATCGGTAGATGTGATTCAGGTGAAGACAAACAAATGACTAAAATTTCAGAAAAATTAGATGGTTTTCTCAGGAGAAATAGCGTCAATAAATTGAGAAAGTCAATAATGCGTTGATCCACCTCTGGCTTTTATACAAGCCGTTACTTCGTCCTGTCACTGATGGATGTCCTCCTGAGGAATATCGGAATATCGTGCCACATTCCGTGCAATTGGCTCGGTAGACCGTCAAAATATCAAGTTGGTTAGAGGACACTGCCCCTTACGTTCCAAACATTCTCTATTGGGGAGAGATATGGAGGCCTTGCTGGTCAAGGTAGTGTTTGGCAAGCGCGAAGGAAAACTGTAGAAAATTTCGTCATGTGCGAGCGGGCATTATCTTGCTGAAATGTAAGCCCAGGATGGCTTCACAAGATGGGCAACAAAACTGGGCGTAGAATACGTTTGACATACCACTGTCCTGTAAGGGTGCCAAAGATGACAACCAAAGGTGAACTGAAACTTCCTGACAGATTAAAATCGTGTGGCGGATCTACACTCGGACTCAGGACTATTGCCTTTCGCCGACAGTTGCCGAAGTAAAGCTATGAGGGCGCGTTCTGAGTCGTGCTTGGGTAGCTCAGTTGGTAGAGCACTTTTCCCTCAAAGGCAATCTCGGTCCCCCGCACAGTTTTAATCTGCCAGGAAGTTTCATATCAGCGCACACTCTGACGCAGAGTGAAAATTTCATTCTGGAAAGGAGACCTGCTATGAAATAAAATGGCATCCCACCATGGGTGTTGAGTTGTAAGGGGGGCGACAGTCATGCTGGTATCCCGCCGTGAGTAGAATTGTCTTCAGTAATGAGCCCCACGTCTAACTGATGTCAGCATGTGGGTGCTATTCTGTCAATCTACTCAACGGATTAATCTGAGATGTACCCTTTACCCTGTGGCTCCTGCAAGATGCAATTTCCACCCCCACACTACTACAGAAGTCAGACAGACGCTCCTAACGTTCTAAAGAGAAATGCCTGAAAAACTTTCAGCAATAAATATCTTCTGGAGTCGTCTGCTGACAGGAAATGACACAAAAATTCACAACATTTCTTGTGTAACTAGTGGGATACTTGGGTACTGGAGTAGTGCTAGTTAGTGTAAGAAAACCACGAAACTATCGAAAATTATCATTTATTTTGCAAAAACTCTGAGAAATCACAATAGCACTTTTAGTTATGAACTGAACAAGTTATTTCCGGGTTCTTTTCAGAATGTGAAGTTACCTCTTAAGGATCGGATTCGCTAATGAAATTTCTATACAAAGTTTAAGATTGTTATTGACTTTCAGAATGGCTGAGAGCCGCGCCTACTCAACTTGAATAATTATCTGTTAGAATGTTGCTCGGTATGGTCGAGGCTGTCGTGTGTGAAATACAGTGAAGTGTACTGTTGTGGAGGAACTATGGGGTTCGCAAGAGCTGTAGCGCATAATACCGTAAGCTGCGATGACTGCTGTCTGCGCCACTTGCTGCTGACAAATAAGATAACTCTCGTTCTATCTGGATTGGCCCTCGCCAATCAAACTCTCCCTACACCTTGATGAAGTCTAACTATTGGGGTGGTACACCGGTCAGATAACCAGTCCACCACGATGCCACTCAAAAATTCGCTTGCAGGCGTTTAACTATAGCTCTGTCCATTCACACCGCACAATAAGTGTGGCGGCCAACACAGTGAACAACGCTTAATCGCAAGAACTCAATATAGAGTCGCACTCCTATTCGATCTCGACAGAGGTGCTCTCCCAGTGAAGTACTGAAGAGAGACTTGTTCCTTGCTCTTTGAGTACACATACGAGCGCACACGCTCTCGTTACGTGTTCTCGCTCCAAGAGCGACAACGGAACGGCCCCTCTCCACGCCAGACGTGAAGGGGTATATCTTTTGGTCTCTTCCATTACTCCTTCAGCTCAAGGCGTCAGGAATATCGTCTGCCAGTCAGCATTGCTCTTCTAAAACGGGAGAATGGCGTTTCGTTTAAGGCGACCAATCCGGAAATCTGTAGCATCGGCGGTCAGCGTTTGCTGTCTCCCTGTGAAAACCTCTGAAACTGCGTGCTATGTTTGTAAAGAATGCGTAGGGTGGCTGCTCCCACACAATGTAGCGGAATGTGCTTTTAAGCCGAACACGGGGTCGTTCTGCCATTCACATGGGCAAACGCTGTCTCCTCTACAGGCGGTCGCCGGCCGACGTAGATAGAGGTTGATTTGTCCCCTGAAGGGATCGGCCCCCTGGCATGGGGTTTGCTTCTCCGGAACTAAAAGCCCCTGCGACCGACGTGTCTTGAATGTGTGTGTACACCAGCTTCGAGTATTGCAATCTCGGTGCGCACTTGCGATTTACTAGCTATTTGCATATCGTTTACATGAATTCATACAACATTGACTTTATCTTATCGAGTTTGGGTTCGAATGAAGCATCTTGATGTGCAGAATATGATTGTGAGGGCGGAATATGCAAGCAATGAAGGTCAGGAGACCACGACATCTTACACTGAGCCCCAATGACCAGCGAAGGAGTGTCTATAGATGCCCGGGGCAGCTGCGGGATACCAACCTGAATGTCGCCCGCCAAACGGTCCTACAAGCAGGAGTGACGGTCTGTGGTGACATTCCTTTTCGTAGCAGGATCATTTCGGTTGTCATCCGCCGCATACCACAGCACAGCGGTGCGTCGACGATATTCTTCGCCCCGTTTTGTTGCCCTTAATTGCAAGCCATCCTGGGCTTACATTTCAGCAAGATGATGTCCACCTGAACACGGCGAGCGTTTGCACTAGCTGTCTTTGTGTTTGCCAAGCGCTGCATTGGCCACCAAGGTCGCCGTTTCTCTCCTGTTATTCCACTTTCAGTTGCAACAGTTTTCAATGGTTACAGTACTGCAAAGTATATTGGTTAAGTCAAGGAGTACACCTGGGACTATTTTTTGGATTTAAATCTCGCTGTTGTTGAGTTTATGGGGAACGAAAGGGTGCAAGGTCTAAAATTAGAAGATCTAGAAAGGAGTGTAGACATCGAATTTGAAATGGACTTGATTTCACTCTGCCCACAGTAAGACATTGCCAGGTAAATTCTTTCTAATTTGATGGGGATGCGCTTTATCATGGCTTAGAAAGACCTGCAAGGCTAGTTTTAGAATGATTTTGAGAACACTGTTATTCGTACATCTGTTCCCAACCTGTTTTCGAGACCGTTTGCCGTTTTAGTTGAAAGCGCCAGATGTAACTGATTGACCTGCAAGGTAATTCCAGTTTTAATGACCAATCTTTTTACGTTAAAACTGTCCTGGACGTCTACATTGCTTTCCTCAGGTAGAGTTTCCCAATTTCCATAATGAAGTTGCAAAAGTGTTACAGCATTTCGGGCGACATACGTGTGTGAAGGACCTTTTTCGATTATAAAAATAAATAAGTCACAATTATGTGGCAACCTGATTGCGAAACACATTGCAACTGTCTATGCCTGTCTGTATGCCGAAGGTTGGACCACATAAAAGTTTTAAAATGCCTTCACCTCGCCAAAAACAATTAAACAATACTGAAAATTTGTTTTGTTTGTCACCTATGTTGTTGAGATATGTGAAATATAGAACCAAGTACCATGCAGTGTCATTGTACCGTCATTAAAATCCAGTACAGTTATGCTATCTTCCCGCTCCTCGCGACCAGACAGCGTGGTGTAGCCGTGGTGGAAGTGTGAAGCAAGGTTGATCGCTTTGGCGCTCGTGGCGGGTCACTTGGTTAGATGACTTTGCGTAGCCGTTAAGTAACTGACCATCGGATTTTTTTACTTGCACCCTAATATCTATCGGTTTCGGTCGTGGACCAACTTCACACGCTACATGACAAAAACAGATTAGATGAATACATAAATCAGCTTCTTTTCTGGCTGATAGAAAATCGGAAACGTCATAAGTGGTATAAGAAAGGAACACAATCAGTTCTCAACGTAACAGCTTTTAACGTAATGATTCTTATATTAACTGTTATTACGTTGGGCCCATTTTTATTAGGCTTTTGGGGACATGTTGTGTTCTTTTGGCATACTTTTATGACCTTTTGGATTTTCTATCAGTCAGAAAAGAAAGTGATTTATGTATTCACTCAATCAGTTTTGGATTTGTATCCCGCGAAGATTCTCCACTAGCGAAACCGGTAGATATTAAGGTTCAAATAAAAACAGGTGATCGTTAAATTCCGTTTTTATACTTATAATTATATCCACCAAACATAGCAAACAAATAAATTTTACATATTATGAATATGTAGCATAACAGGAAGAATACACGGTTATATTTGTGGGCGATTTGAAGCTACTCAGTACCGAAGCAGCAGAGCTACTATCTTCATGAGTAACGATAGCCCTGATCCGGCTGGGCACTGAGTCACACTGAGTTTTGTATGTCCCACATGGGTACGTGATAGATACAGATACGTCATTTCATGCTGCTTCAAGTAAGAAGGTTCAGTGGCTTGCTAGTCTTTGTGCTACCTATGATAAGATTTTTCAACGGATGAAAGACAATGGCCTCGACAGCAGTTAAACAGCTCTGTACCAAGGTGGGTCGGGACTACACAGCAGTAAGGTGACTTGTCTCTTCACGCTAAAAGATAGCGTCATGGTGACCTTGAAGATACAGCACAGCTACTGCCCTTAGCATATGAAAAATTTAACGGCTGCTGCCCAAATTAGTGGTGATCGTGTTGTGGACCCACTGGCACATCATAATATTACGCTATGTTCTCTGCCCATGTGACTATGGTAACATACGTTCTGCTCAGAGACTCCACACATGTGCTGACAGTGTAAGTAGGCTGTTTAGGTTTTTATATTGGTAACGCCACGTAGCGCTCTGTATGATAATCACTGGCTGTGCTGTGTGCAGTCTGTGGCTGGGTGACATTGTTGTAATATTCGCTATTGTAGCGTTGGACTGTTGGCTGTTAACAGCGCGTAGCGTTGCGCAGTTGGAGGTGAGCCACCAGGAGTGGTGGATGTGGGGAACTGAGATGGCAGATTTTTGAGAGCGGTTGATCTGGACGTGTGTCCATCAGAAAGAGTACATTTGTAAGAATGGATGTCATGAACTGCTATATATATTATGACTTTTGAACACTATTAAGGTAAATACATTGTTTTTTCTCTATCAAAATCTTTCACTTGCAAACTATGCCTATCAGTAGTTAGTGCCTTCAGTAGTTTGAATCTTTTATTTAGTTGGCGGTAGTGGCGCTCGCTGTATTGCAGTAGTTCGAGTAATGAAGATTTTTGTGAGGTAAGATATTTGTGAAAGGTATAGGTTAATGTTAGTCAGGTCCATTCTTTTGAATGGATTATTGAAAGTCACATTGCGTTGCGTTACAAAATATTGTGTGTCAGTTTAATGTTGATCAGAATAGGTGAAGAGCGAAATGTCTGAGTACGTTCAGTTTTTCTCAGCTGTTTGAAAATCAAATAACGTAAGAGGTTAATCAGCACAGTACTTCATTAATTTTTCTAAGGGGACGTTTCATATGTCGACCCTTAGCCGAGGATACCTCACTGGAATCTTCTGATTCTTTTCTTGTCGTTCCTGTAATTAGTGTAGCTATTGTTTATTGCTAGCGCGTAATCATAGAGAGAATTTCCTTTGTAGTTGTAGTTTTTCATTGTTGTATAGTATAACAGTTGTGGCATGCATGTAGATTTGCACCAAGTATTTCGCAGTTGCGCTTGCAATTAACTAGATATTATTTTCAGTGCTATGTTAATGTGTTTTCTTATTTTGCTCTTCAAATTGTGCTTTTCTGTGTTGTCGTGTGAAATACTGTGACAATAATGATGTGTGAAAAAGGTAACACTAGGCTCCAAAGTAAACTGATAAACAACAGTGACGACGAGCGTAGCTTATCAGCACCACTGTGTAATGAATTAACAGACATTCAAAGTGGTAATTTGGTAATTGTGCATAGGGAAATGGAGCCGGCGGCAAATAATGGCGTAGACAGTGAAACAATTAGTGAACAGGGAAGCATTATCGATCGATCGGTCGGCAACAGCTCGCCTCAGGAATCGGAAATGACAGGACACAATCTCGCAAATACTGTAGATTTAGGTTTTGGGTCCTCACCGTTTTCTCAAATAAGTCAAGACACATTTTCTGCTTGTCAAAATGTGAATGTTGCCGGTGCAAATTCACTGCCGAAAAGCACTGAGGAACATGTTTCAGACACCAGTGCACTGTCATTACAATTAATACAACAAATGGGACAAACGCAGCGAAAGCTTCAGAAGTTAGACACAATGGAACAAAATCTTAAAAAGTTAGACACAATGGAACAAAATCTTCAAACAATCTTGAACAAACACGTGAAGATTTAACTACTGAGTTACATAAAATCGAATCAAAATGTCAAAAAGTCTGTAATGACGTGAAAACACAAATTTGTGAGCATTTCCAACCCATTTTTTCGCGGCATGAAAATACATTACAGAATCAAGAAGCAGCCATAAAAGAACTGCAAACTATTGTTCATGAAAATCATGAGACCTTGCAAGCTAAAGGCCCGTTCACACGCAACGATCTGCCTGCACAAATGTCTGCGCACATCACATCTGCGCAGACAGATCGTTGCGTGTGGATAGAAGATTTGCACCGACCTGAGGTGTGTGCAAACCTGGAAGTTGGAGTTGGATGTTTGAGCGAAACCTCTCAAATCTGTGGGTTCAAACCACATCTGCGCAGACAAGTTGAAGCGCGTGGACAGGAGATCGCCGCAAATCTGGCACGAAACAGCTGTTTGCTCAGTCTAGGGCATTAAAATGGCTGATACTCGTCAGTGTTCTAGAGAGTTTGTAAGTGAATTCATTGAAATATATAGAAACCACCCATGTTTGTGGAAGATTAAAAGTAAAGAATATAGTGACCGAGACAAAAAGACAGCAGCATACAATGCTCTAATTAAAAATTGCGGGCAGTTGACGCCTCGGCAAACAGAGAAACGGTAATAAAAAAAAAATCGTTGCGAACTGGCGAAATTATTTGCGGATGGATGTCGAAACTTATAATTATCTCTTAAAGCTTGTAACCCCTCATATTATGAGAAAAAATACTTGTATGAGAAGGGCAATTTCTCCTCATGAACGGCTGGCGGTAACATTAAGATTCCTAGCAACAGGAAGGAGCTACAAGGATTTGGAATTTTCAATTGCAATATCGAAACAAACGTTCAGTAAAATAATACCCAACACATGTGAAGCTATTTACGCTGTCCTGAAGGATGAGTTCATGAAGGCAAGCTAAGTAAATTAAGTCTGTCAGCGAACTGTTTACCGAAAAAAGTTATCCAAACTTCAGAAATCTAGAAGATCTGGTGTAAGAGTAGATCAAGTATACCTGCCAACGATATGGTAATTTGATCTGCTTGGCTTTCTTAGCGATCAAGAAACGCCAAGACCAAGCAGGAGTACAATTGAAGATGGAATTGGAGTGTCAATGTGCCAGGAAATGGAACACGAGGTAATGTAAAACAAAATAGGTTCGCCCTGCAACTCTCGCAGTAAATGTACGTGAGAAAACTGCTTTCGCTTTAGCAACCACTGTCTACACCATTTGGACCGCCTTCTCTGTTTCCTGCGGTTGGTCTGAATGTTTTTTGCAACACAAGTTGCGAACACAGACCACAACAGAACTTCCTCCATTTCTACACTCCTGGAAATGGAAAAAATAACACATTGACACCGGTGTGCCAGACCCACCATACTTGCTCCGGACACTGCGAGAGGGCTGTACAAGCAATGATCACACGCACGGCACAGCGGACACACCAGGAACCGCGGTGTTGGCCGTCGAATGGCGCTAGCTGCGCAGCATTTGTGCACCGCAGCCGTCAGTGTCAGCCAGTTTGCCGTGGCATACGGAGCTCCATCGCAGTCTTTAACACTGGTAGCATGCCGCGACAGCGTGGACGTGAACCGTATGTGCAGTTGACGGACTTTGAGCGAGGGCGTATAGTGGGCATGCGGGAGGCCGGGTGGACGTACCGCCGAATTGCTCAACACGTGGGGCGTGAGGTCTCCACAGTACACCGATGTTGTCGCCAGTGGTCGGCGGAAGGTGCACGTGCCCGTCGACCTGGGACCGGACCGCAGCGACGCACGGATGCACGCCAAGACCGTAGGATCCTACGCAGTGCCGTAGGGGACCGCACCGCCACTTCCCAGCAAATTAGGGACACTGTTGCTCCTGGGTATCGGCGAGGACCATTCGCAACCGTCTCCATGAAGCTGGGCTACGGTCCCGCACACCGTTAGGCCGTCTTCCGCTCACGCCTGTCGCGACAGGCGTGAATGGAGGGACGAATGGAGACGTGTCGTCTTCAGCGATGAGAGTCGCTTCTGCCTTGGTGCCAATGATGGTCGTATGCGTGTTTGGCGCCGTGCAGGTGAGCGCCACAATCAGGACTGCATACGACCGAGGCACACAGGGCCAACACCCGGCATCATGGTGTGGGGAGCGATCTCCTACACTGGCCGTACACCACTGGTGATCGTCGAGGGGACACTGAATAGTGCACAGTACATCCAAACCGTCATCGAACCCATCGTTCTACCATTCCTAGACCGGCAAGGGAACTTGCTGTTCCAACAGGATAATGCACGTCCGCATGTATCCCGTGCCACCCAACGTGCTCTAGAAGGTGTAAGTCAACTACCCTGGCCAGCAAGATCTCCGGATCTGTCCCCCATTGAGCATGTTTGGGACTGGATGAAGCGTCGTCTCACGCGGTCTGCACGTCCAGCACGAACGCTGGTCCAACTGAGGCGCCAGGTGGAAATGGCATGGCAAGCCGTTCCACAGGACTACATCCAGCATCTCTACGATCGTCTCCATGGGAGAATAGCAGCCTGCATTGCTGCGAAAGGTGGATATACACTGTACTAGTGCCGACATTGTGCATGCTCTGTTGCCTGTGTCTATGTGCCTGTGGTTCTGTCAGTGTGATCATGTGATGTATCTGACCCCAGGAATGTGTCAATAAAGTTTCCCCTTCCTGGGACAATGAATTCACGGTGTTCTTATTTCAATTTCCAGGAGTGTATATTTCAAAATAACTGAATTAAATTTTTGACGTTTACGGGGAGCGTAGTCGCTTGCCACGGATTTTTCTTTTCTATACCGACAGATGGTGGGCGAGTAGTAGATTGGGGTTTGTGTCGTGTGAACACACCACATTTGCAGCGATCTTTTGCATGTACAGACATCTTCGCCAATGTCTGCGCAGACAGATCGTTGCGTGTGGACCGGGGTTAAGATTCACTCAGTTGCATCTACCGATTCGGTTAAGCAACTTGCAAAAACTCAGGAAAACTTAAAGGACACAGTAGATACGATTTCAACACAAATGGACACTCTGAAACTTGGTTCAGAAAAACACACTGAGGAAATAAGTTCACTATCGGAGAAAGTAGCCGAACTTTCGGATCAGTTCACTAACTTATCTACAAAGGTGGATGATGATCTGAATGACACAAGACCTGTAGCCTTCACTGACACAGATGAGTACGAACAAATTAGGAAATTCAAACAAAATCAGAAACAAATTAATACGCAACACCAAAGAGAAATCTGGGAAGTACAAGATCAGTTGACACAGGCAATACAAGAATTACATATTTCAGAGGACACTCGCGCTCCTACACAGGAAGAGGGACATAGAAATACGGAACAGCCACAAAATAATAACACAGGGCACTTCGGAAATTATGAAAGAAATTGGCAAGATACACCGAATTTTGAAATGGAATCGCCGAAACTACGTAACAATGACCGACATGCGACTCGCCGACATGATGATTTTGACTATAAACTGTTTATTACTACACGTAAATTCAAAACATTCAAGAATTACGGCAACAACATTCATCCACAAGCGTGGCTTCATCAATTCTCTCATTTTTTCCTCCTAACTGGTCATTAGAGCACAGATTAGAATTTATGTGTGGCTACTTAGAGAATGAACCAGCTGTAAGAATGTGATCGGTCATTCACGATTGCCACAGTGAAGGAGAATTTTACCATGCCTTCCTCTCAGCATATTGCTCTCAAGCCACACAAGACTGAGTGAAACATGGCATCATAATGATGAAACATTTCGAACAATCTGAATTTTCCAGTCTTGTGAAATATTTTGAAGACAAGTTGCACAAGAATCAGTACCTGTCAAATCCATACAACCCCTCAGAACTCATCTGCATTTGCTTAATCAAATTGCCTGAACATTTACGACATATTATTTTAGCAGGACGTTGCAAAGACGACATTGAAGCTTTTCAGGGACTGTTACAAGAATTGGAAATTGACACTGACAATCGCGGAACGCAAAAACAGAAGCAGAATAATTACAGGTCACATCTGTCACAATTCCGCAATGACAGAAATAATAACTGGACACGACAAGGCTATTCTTACAATGTAAATCGTGACCAAAACAGACACCACCCGTATGACAACAACTGGCAGAGTAGTGATAGTTACAGAGAAAGGTTGCATTATCGTAGTAATGAATATGACAGAGACAACCATAGAAACAGACAGTATGGGAACCAAAACAATTATTATCAAGGGAGACAGAATAACGTCAGATGCAACAGTTCAGTGCGCAGTTACGATTCAGGGAGAAATTCTCCATCATGTGACCAACAAAAAAGAAACTATGCTAACTACCGACAAAACAACAGACCTGAATTTCATCGGAACTGGCAGGATTCAAACAGGGCAGGGCCCTCTCAACAAGGTGAATTTCTAGAAGTTAGATCTCCACATCCCAATAACGACGCACGCCAACAAAGAGACAGACAATGACTCGCATCGCAGGCAGCCACGTGCGCCAGCTGGCTCAGTGAAAAATAACATGGACGCTAACCTTGAGAAACATTTTAGCATTTCTTATCGACGTATACAACATGATAATTACTTTGAAGTTGAAACTCTGCGTACTAGAAAGGGTAAAGGTTTACACCACATTTCACATGTAAAACCGTTTATTGAAAGATAATCTGCTTTTTAACTTAGTCTTTGCCATAAAATTTTTCACTTCATGTTTCTGGTACTCTTTGTCACACTTAGAAACTGTTAACATGTAACTATGTTTTAAAGTTAACTATCCAGTCAAGAACATGGGCGACTTATTTAGACAGTAATTACGAATGCATTGTTATAGTAAACAGATGACACAGTGTTATTGTGTGTGTACATTCTTGCTTGTTAGTTATACGATTATGTAACGACTATAAGGCTCACATACTTAGAACGTATACCAGTACTGCTAACGAGATTTTAATGCAACATTTTGGTTTACTTGAGAATACATTCTGGATTTAAAGTACTTTCTGTGAGATTAAAGATGACTTAGCATTTGGTTTTTTTGACAGCTACACGATTATATCACAACGCTACTAATGTGTGACATAATTTACATTGTTGCTTTTGCGGAGTATCTGTTTTATATCTGCACAGTTTTTTTGAATTCTTCTGGAAAGGAAAACATGTTTTAGTAGTAACTTTTGTGGTATAGCTACAATGAGACAGCCTTTTCCGCAGTACAACAATAAGTTACAGTACAGTAATTTCTTCATCACAGCAATAATCATAATAACTACGATATCTATACGCAAAGCATTTCACTTTTGTTTGTGATGAGGTGAGTACATTGGCTTCAGCAGAACTTCACATACAGAGGACGATAACTACGACACTTCCACAGAATTATCTTACAGCAAGACGCACATTTAGCGCTACAGGACACGCATTTGAGTGATTAATTTTGTACTTAAAACATTTATTTTTAAAGACGGCTGCTAGCCATCTCTACGAGGACTATGGTGGGTTTGCATCTTTGATGGCCCACCATTACCATCATTTATACAAGGACTACAGTGGGTCTGCATCTCTGATGGCCCACCAATACCATTATTTCTACAAGAACTACAGTGGGTCTGCATCTTTATGACCCACCAATACCATTATTTCTACAAGGACTGCAGCGGGTCTGCGCCTTTGATGGCCCACCAATACCATAATATCTACCAGGACTACAGTGGGTCTGCTCTGTGGTGACCTACCTACCAATATTCTTCAGAACTTCGACTGACTCTGCTGTGGGTTTGCTCTGTTGTGGCCCATTACCTGTCTGCATGTCAAGAGTCAGCACTGTCTTTCCGTTGGAAGGACAACACAGCTTCTTCAAGACTGCATGGAAATCCACTACTTCCATGCGCATTTTCTTTTACTGCTCAGACTTTGAGAAAAACACTACAATTTTACTGTGATGAAAGATCAGCACTGTCTTTATGGACTGTGAGAAAATTTTAGCTTTTGAGCAACACTGTATCGACAAGTGTGTGCATTTGATTTCTTTGTTATTGTAATTATGAAAAAATTTTTCAAATCTGTATTGGCCATGGCCAAAAACTATTTGTACAATTTTTTGTGGGGAGCATGGGGGCTATCTAAGTAGGCTGTTTAGGTTTTTATATTGGTAACGCCACGTAGCGCTCTGTATGAAAATCACTGGCTGTGCTGTGTGCAGTCTGTGGCTGGGTGGCATTGTTGTAATATTCGCTATTGTAGTGTTGGGCTGTTAGCTGTTAACAGCGCGTAGCGTTGAGCAGTTGGAGGTGAGCCGCCAGGAGTGGTGGATGTGGGGAAGTGAGATGGCGGATTTTTGAGAGCGGACGATCTGGACGTGTGTCCATCAGAAACAGTACATTTGTAAGAATGGATGTAATGAACTGCTATATATATTATGACTTTTGAACACTATTAAGTGGTTTGTTCTCCATCAAAATCTTTCATTTGCTAACAATGCCTATCAGTAGTTAGTGCCTTCACTAGTTTGAATCTTTTATTTAGCTGGCAGTAGTGGCGCTCGCTGTATTGCAGTAGTTCGAGTAACGAAGATTTTTGTGAGGTAAGTGATTTGTGAAAGGTACAGGTTAATGTTACTCAGGTCCATTCTTTTGTAGGGATTATTGAAAGTCAGATTGCGTTGCGCCAAAAAATATTGTGTGTCAGTTTAGTGTTGATCAGAATAGGTAAAGAGCGAAATGTCTGAGTACGTTCAGTTTTTCTCAGCTGTTTGAAAATCAAATAACGTAAGAGGTTAATCAGCTCAGTAATTCATTAATTTTTCTAAGGGGACGTTTCAACACCATTGGTGCTCCAGACGTCATATCCTTGTCCCCGTGGTTATTTGTCTTAGTGCAAACAAAATTGTTTCCTGGCTAAAGGCATGTTACGACACTGTACTACCCTGCACAAACAAGCGCATAATACAGTACGTGGGGCCCTTGAGATTCTAGGAGCAACGACCTTGGTGCACTGGTAACACCGGATTCCTTCAGATCACCGAAGTTAAGCGCTGTCGGGCTTGGCTAGCACTTGGATGGAGCACCGTCCGGTCTGTCGAGTGCTGTTGCCATGAGGACAAATGAGGAGCTACTTGATTCAGAAGGAGCAGCACCGGTCACGAAAACTGACAGTGAAAAGGAGAGCGATGTGCTGACCACATGCCCCTCCGTATCCGCATCCTGTAACGCCTAAGGGCTGAAGAAGACACGGCGGCCCGTCGGTTCAGTTGGGCCTCCAAGGTCTTCCCGTAGCAATTGGTTTTGTTTTAGAATCTACTTGACGTTCAATACAACCCTCATCAACACTTAGACTCAATATACGATAATCATGAGATCCCAACTAAGCCAAGAAGCATAATACAGGAACGATAAACTGCAGTCTCGATACGCCACTGCCGCTGTCGAATTCCACCACATCCCCTTACACTTTTCTCCTGATTTCAGTCTTGTGTAAGACCGTCGTCAGATCAACTGTACTCCTTGGTGACAGCAGGAGCCTGTAGCAAGGAGCAGGCCGCTCCAGACTCGTGTCCCGGAATCGGCACGAAACGAAATACACACAACATAAATGTGATCAAAACTGTTTTATTGAATTAATTTAACGATCGCTGTTTCTCTTAAGAACAATGTTCCAAAAAATTCTTAAAATATCAAAAGTGATTTCTGTGTATATGGTAATAAAAGTAACTGTACACGCTTCTAGGTTGCAATGTACGGATCAAAGTAGGCATAAAATGTTAAATAAAGTTTTGTCTGAAACCGCTTTATAGCGGAACCTCGCTGAACAAGCGTTTCCCATAACTTGCAACTGGCGAACGAGCAAAACAAATAAAAAAAAAATGACTCGCTTAACAACAGATGTTTCGCATAACGAATGACGACGTTTTAGTATGACGTCACCAGCCATTCACGAGCGGCGGGGAAAACGTTCAACAATATGAACACGTTTCACTGTCGGAAGCGATGTATGAATAACGTCTTCAGTATGTACGTCTGGGTTTAGGGCTCTTTGTGTTACCAACTTAGTGCAGCTTGTGTTCACACAGTTTTTTTATGTGTAGATTTTGATAACCTCCGTAGAAATGTTCCCGAAGATAAAGCCGCAAGATGACGACCAGTAGAGAAAGAAGATTACCTTAGAAATGAAACGTAAAATCAATGGAAAATGCGAACGCGGTATGAGCGTTGCTGGTTTAGCACGCACATACAATCGGTGTACATCAACTATTTGCACTGTCTTCAAGAATAAGGACAAGATTAAGGATATAGATGCTTCAAACGGAGTCACAAGAGTATCTAAACAACGTTTCGTTCCTAGACGACGTCGAAAGGTTGCTCCTTATATGGATAAATCAAAAGCAATTGCAAGGCGGCGCTATTAATCACCAACCCTACAAATTATTATTATCAGTTGCGTTATCGCCTTATTTGTTGTTGTTGACATATGTTGTTGACATGTGATGGGGTCTCCTAGACCGCGCCTCGTGAACTACGCACCAAATTTCGTCAGTACAGTACAAAATGTGTTAGCAAGAATGTGACATTTTTACACACTCTAAGTTCGATTAAAGTTTTAGTCAGTGGATGGAGAATGATGTCATTGATATAGAACAAGAAAAAGACGAAGAAGACAACGATTTTTCAATAAATAGTGATCGAAATTCTGCTAGCGAACAAGGGGACCATTCAGAGGAAGAGCTTCAGGACAATGGTGATGAGGACCTTTCTGTTTCTCCATCCAAATACTTAGTGTTCTGAGTGGTGGTAAAGAAAGATGTAGATCTCAGTACTGGATATAAATTCTGCAGCCTTTCTTTATATGGCTATAGAGTTCAATTTTTATATGCAAGTTTAAAGCCCGGATATTAATTTTATGCGAAAATTTGCTTTCAAGAAGATGCCATAATTTTTCAGAACTTGAAATTCAGTTCTCTAACAGTTCGTTTTGTGTACTATTGAGAAAGCTCCACAAAAGTGTGTGACTTTTCCTTGATAGAAAAATAAAATACTGTTGGCTTTACCTAACGCAATAAAATCAGGTTTATTTATACAGCAGTTATATTTGTGACCATAAATGTTATATAACATAAATTAAATTTTCAGATGATTTACAGCTTGAATTTTGGTTTAAAGATTCGGGTCTCAGAGACTGCACCTCGTAGTATACCAGGTGATCAAAAAGTCAGTATAAATTTGAAAACTGAATAAATTACGGAATAATGTAGATGTACAAATTGACACACATGCTTGGAATGACATGGAGTTTTATTAGAACAAAAAAAAAAAGTTCAGAAAATGTCCGAAAGATGGTGCTTCATCTGATCAGAATAGCAATAATTAGCATAACAAAGTAAGACAAAGCAAAGATGATGTTCTTTACAGGAAATGCTCAATATGTCCACCATCATTCCTCAACAATAGCCGTAGTCGAGGAATAATGTTGTGAACAGCACTGTAAAGCATGTCCGGAATTATGGTGAGGCATTGGCGTCGGATGTTGTCTTTCAGCATTCCTAGAGATGTCGGTCGATCACGATGCACTTGCGACTTCAGGTAACCCCAAAGCCAATAATAGCACGGACTGAGGTCTGGGGACCTGGGAGGCCAAGCATGACGGAAGTGACGGCTGACCACACGATCATCACCAAACGACGCGCGCAAGAGATGTTTCACGCGTCTAGCAAATACTTTTTTTTTGTTCTAGTAAAACCCCATGTCATTCCAAGCATGTGTGTCAGTTTTTACCTCTCTATCTACATTATTCCGTGGTTTATTAAGTTTTCAAATTAATACTGACTTTTTGATCACCCGGTACACTACAGAAAAGTCACCTCGTGAGTTAAGGGTTAACGATAACATCATTTGTGAGAAGGCGAGAACGATTTTCGCTGACCTTGTTAAGAAGCCGCCAGTATCATCAGTGGCGGAAGAAGTGTTTAAGGAAATCCGTGCATGGTTCGAGAAGTGTAAGAGGAGAATCAGCATCCACAGCGTTGCGAGGCACAGCGAAGCAGCCACCTTCGACACAAAGGCAGTAGAGAACTTCAGTAGCAGCTTCAAGATGCACGATAATTCTGAGGGTTAACTGTGGCAAAGTTTTAACTGTAGATTGGTCTACTCTAGAAAAAGATGCTGAAGAGTACATTTATAACAGCAGAGGAGAATACATTGACCTGTCACAAGCCAATGAAAGGCCATCCCCTACTGCCATTCTGTTCCAATGCAAGAGGCGATTTGAAAAGAAAATCGCTGCTTATTTGCCGTTCAGAAACTCCACAAGCCTTCAAGAAGAGCAGGTTAAATGTGATGTGGGAGTCCTACAACAAGGCCTGGGTGACACTTGATCTGTTTTGTGATTGGATTTATGTGAATTTGGCCCGTCGGTGAAAAATTATTTGCTTTAGATGAATCTGTCACTACATGTCTCTCTTGTAATGGACCATGCTCCTGATCATTCTCCAGGTCCTCAAGACCACATCCTTGAAGAATTTCAATTCATCAAAATGTAATTTCTGCCTCCCAACACCAATCCGTTACTCCAGCCTATGGACCAGAAGATTATTTCTAACTTTACGAAGCTCTACACTAAAGCTCTCTCCGAGCATTGCTTTGAGTCCACTGAACCTACCAATCTCACTCTCAGAAAGTTTTTGAAATATCACTTCACCATCGTTGCCTCGGTCAAGATGATCGAAAGGCGTGGGGAAGGGTTACCAAGAGAACTGTCACTTCTGGTTGGAAGGAGATTTGGCCGGAATGCACTATCGAATGTGACTGAGGCATTTGAGTCAGCACCTGTGAAGCCTGTAGTCAAAGAGATTGGGTCTTTAGCAAGAGCATGAGACTAGCAGTGGATAACAATGATATCGATGAGCTCGTGGAAGGTCACAGCCAAGAAATAACCACCGACGAACTTACGGATCAGCAGTGTGTTTCATCAGAGGAGGAGGAGGGGGTAACCGCAGAGCAGCAATCTTCTGGGACAATAACAGAATGCTGAAGTCATGGAAATCAGTTGCATCGTATACTGAAAATCATCACCTCAATACAGCAGTGACTACGCGCGCTACAGATTTATTTGAAGATAATGCTATGTCGCATTTTCGCCAAGTGCTGAGGCGTTGGCAGAAATAAATGACTTATACGTGATTCCTTAATCGTACCTCACTTACACACCATATCTTAAATGCCATAAAAGATGAAGCGGGATGGAATCATGGTTGGTAGTTCCAATTTATAATTAAGGCAGTTTATTGACAGTACCCCTTTAAAAAAACTGACAATTACAAACTGTGGACTAGCCAGTAGATAAATCTTTGCAAATACAGTTAGAAACCCAACGTACTCCGTACTTTAACAAACAATTCTAAATTAAGAAAACAGTGTTACTAACAAACTTGAGAACTTCAAACTCCCATATAGGACTTCCCTCGAAATAGATATAATGAAAACAATTACAGATAACGGTGACTTAACAGCACTTTTAACACTAGTGCCATTACATAACATGATAGAACCACTTAAATAAAAAGGAAACTCCAACAGAAACACTGATCTTCAAAAAATTAAATGTTCACGTGCTCAGACGCGTTAATAGAAAATATTACTAGAAAAAGATGCACAAGGAACTCAGCAGCTGCTATGCAGTTTAAGGTTTACCTAGTTGCCAGTCCCTAATATTTAAGAAAACAAGTTCATACCAGCTTAACCCGCCTTGACGGAAAGGAAGACAAAAACTAAACTTTGGAAGGCGATATGTGAACAACTCCGGCAGTGGCCAGGTTCTTAAACACTGCCAGACCTAGACCTCGGATGACATTTCACTCACCGCCAAGGCGCTGACACAATCAAAAGATTTTGCGCGAATCACAAAGACATTCCAGTAACACTGAAACATAGAAACACTCGGCAGAACGTTTGACGCACTTACACATGGAGATTTGTATTAATAGTGTGCAGGCTTTAAACAAGACAACATAAAATCATTTGACTGCAAGAGACACAATGCGCTACTAAGACTGAGAAAATTTTCAAATAACGGCCACCATTTAACTAGTCCTACAGAACTCTTCCACACCGACTTAAAGTTCGACTATGAAAGTCTCACTAAAATAATAAAGTTTAAAATCTCTGAGTGCGTCGGTGAACAAACAATTACGACGACTTACTCCGTACCAGGTACACAATACGAGGGAGCGGGTTCCACAGCTTCACCGCTTCCCTTAAAATTTTGTTCCCAGCGAAGTCACAGAACTTGTATCTCCAAGCTGCCCATGTCGGCAAAACGCCCAACCAATTTCACACCACAACGTGTAACGGTCATCAAGCTTGTTCGGCAGTCGTTGACACTCGTCTCCCAGCGAATGTCACGAGATCTCCAGGGTTACAAACCCTCTTCGCCTGCCAAACCGCAAGATAAGACACGCGAAAAGTAAAGATAGCTTACCTCAGCCACAATCGATCTCAACGATACATGAACAAAATAAGACTGGCGCCAGCTCGCCACGGCTCAATGACTGCAGACATATTATTAGTAAAAAAAGAATTAGTTATGTATCGTGAATAATAAAGTACATAATACTGTATGTATAATTTAATGGCATGAACAATATAAAACTTTCATTGCTTTTTTCTGCATGGAACACATTGTCGTAATTTACATTAACTAGTGTTTCGCCCCGCGAGAATGTTTCTGGAACGAATTGCACTTGCTATGCGAGATTCCACTGTATTTCCAAGGTAAGACGCGTACTGTCTCTTGTGGTAGCCGTTACATCATGAACTAGCACAAGCTTTTAGCGTATTGTGTTCGCCTGCATATCGACTGGTATTGCTTTGTCGACATTTGAGTCGGTATGTAAGAGAGTATCTCAGAGTTGCTTCTCCCAAAAATTGGACTAGTAGTGCAGCACCAGATGCTTGGCCCACCATATCTCCAGGTCTCAACTCTTGGACTTCTGTTTTTGCGGATATCTCAAGGAGCTCGAGTACAGTGTTGCAAATGAGGATGTAGCACAACTACAGCAGCGAACTGAAAATAGTTGGGCAACAGTGCAGAATGAGATGAACGGCGTCTGCAACATTCCGAGAGCGGTAAGAACTCGAGCACGTTACTATCTTCGTCTACATGGACATAATTTTGAACATGTCCTGAGGTAAACGTACAACACGTAGTTGAGCTGCAATTCGGCCCCTTCGTGTCGCTTCCTGAGAAGAAATAATTTCGTATTGTTGTATTTGATATCCTGACTCTGATGCATAACTCTGAAATAAAACAATTTCAGACTAACGTTTGTTTGACGTTTTACTTTTATTTTGCTGCATACATTACATGCACGAAGTGTGTACAGTTACCCTTGAATCCCACTGTATACACAACGTAGATTACGTCACTCCCAGCTACTTTATGCGGTTGTGCTGAGGTGCTAATCATTTGCATATAGGAGCGTGCAGTGCACTTCATACACGTTAGACGCCTGTTGCTAGTTGTCTACTGCAATTTTAATGGGCAGTAGTCTAATTACATCGAATCGTGTGCTACAAGAAGCCACATCTGTGGACATTTCGAAATAGAAATAACTAAATTTTCTTTACAACTGAATTATTGAAATATTATATTGCACTGGCTTTCATTAGGTTATAAAGAGTTTTTTGGTACGAGTGTGTACAAAATTATTAATATCTTCATGTGGTTTGTATTACTTGCACCTAAAGTGTGATTTTACGAAAGTGATTCAATACGGCTATGCCAATCACCATGTCTCAGGTCCGATGGTAATATCTTAGTTGAATTATGCTCCAAAAAGCTTGTTATGTCACCCTGAATATTGTGCACTTGTTTTTCAATACAGGCAGGCGTGGACGCATAATACAGAACTGAAAATACATACTTTCATCCACATACGTCAGCACGTGTTGATGTATTTGTTGTGTCTGGTATCAAGTAAAACAGAGATGATGTCGTTGGAAACATAAGGACAATCGTAATTTGACTAGCATACAGGCTAAGAGCCAAAAGTTTTATGACCTGCAGCAGTTGTTCAGTTTTGCAATTTGTAACGGAACGGGGCTCTACAAGGGGTGAGTGACAAAATACTTACCTTTGTTTCAGACAAACAGAAAAATAGGTAAGTGTGAAGAAGGCAAACAAAAAGAAAGTATCGGAAGAAACGAGTGATCTGATAAAGGAAAGGCAGAACTAAGAAAATTGTTGTGATAGAAACACAAAAGAGAATGCTGAACTTAACAAAACTATTCCGAAGTGTATTGGAGAAGATGTGAAAAGTTATAATTAATATATGGTAACGCGACCGACTGAAAACAATAAGAGTACAAAGAAATCAAAACCAATAATACACGATGATAAAATATCATTATTATGATTGAAGATGGGAAACAACAGAGCAGTTAGCAAGACAGACAAAACTGTGCAAGTATACGAACATTTCTTTATGTATTCTATTACAGGATATGAATCAGAATCCAACAAAATATTTACATACCCGAAATGATACACGATATGGTGTATAAAACTATTAATTTTCAGCAGAGTAGAACGTAGTTTCAATCGATCCGGAATGAAAACGGCATTTTTTAACAGTAATCCATGCTGCAGAGTACTAGTCATTCCCGCCTCTCCTTAATTTCGTTCTACAGAGATTATGACTGTGTGATAAATATTCAGTAAATTAGCTACAATAACCTGAATTACAAGTCAATATAAATTTTGTACGAACGTCGATCTCAAATTTGTCTCACTGTATCTGTATAGTATTCTGTTCTAAAAAGCTGATTCGCGAAACTGGTCTCTCTTGCTAACTGTATTTCATATTACTCTTTGATATCCGCGGAAAAATAAATGAAGTACAGACATGTGAGGCCGACAGAAATTCGTTTGGCCGAGAACGATAGGTATTTCAGTTACTGGAATGGAATACTTTCCGAATTCATCCTGTACGTACCAACAAATTAAACCCACGTGCCCATCGACAATCGATACTGGACTTTAATCGACGATGCGGAGACACAGGGCAATGGAATTACTCTCTGGACCGAGGGAGCCATAGTCGACAGACGTACTTCCGCACAAGCCATTAATTCGATTGTTACTTCCGCTAGATTTCAGAGGCCAAATCTGTCGATATAGAAAAAAACTGAAACGACAGCTATGCCGATGAAACTGAAAGAAAGTGATACGTTTCACTAACGCTTCAAAACGTCCAGTCATTTGTAGGGATCCGAAGATAAAAATAGAGCCGTACTGCAGGTAAGCCTGTTTTAGTTTTAGTCTGTTGCAAGATATCGTTCTTCGTTAAACGACGAAATTATTTCAAACGTAGAACATACAATTTTCGTTACCAAGTTTAGAGGGCAGTTCTCTAAGAAGACTCAGCGTATAGAAAAGTTGTAACAACTGAAAGCAACCGTGGCAACATAAAGAGGGCAGTGGGAATTCCACTGTAAAATGCAGAGAAGAGAGCAGATAGGCGTAAAGAGTGCATTCAGTCCAATTTAGCGTCTATGAGATGTAAAGGCTTATGTGATGGAAGAAGAAACAGGAGCCGATATAGAAGGGATATGGGCTCCAGTATTAGCATCAGCATTTAAAAGAGCTTCGGGAGAATTAAGGTTAATTAAGGTAGAAGAGATAGATAACATCCCATCACAATCTCTAAAATCGTAAAGGAAACGCAAAAAACGACTATTCACGTAGGTACGTGGAATAGATGGTACTGACGGTACAACACCTGACTTTCGAGAAAAACATCATCACACAGTTGCGAAATTTACAAGAGCTGAAGAGTCCAAAAATTATTGTACAATCAATGTAACAGCTGATGCATCCAACTTGCTGTCAAGAATGATATAGAGAATAATGGAAGAGATGATGATCATCATGACGTTGGGTTTGTGGGCCGCTCAGCTGCGCGATCATCAGGAGCCATACAAAGTTCCAATTTTTTCATAGTCCAATTTTTTAGGCAGTCCAGTGTAGCCACTGTCACGAATGATGATGATGATGTAATGACGAGCACAGCATAAACACCCAGTCTCGGGCAGAGAAAATCCCATCGCGGCCGGGAATCGAACCTGGGACCCCGTGATCCGGAGGCAGCAACGTGAGCCACTAGAACACGAGCTGCGAATAGAATGGAAGAGTAAATTGGAGATATGTTAGATGACTATCAGTTTGGTTTAGGAAAGATAAAGGCACCAGAGAGGAAGTTCTGACGTCACAGTTGATAGTGTAAGGATGACTAAAGAAAAATCAAGACATGTTTATAGGATTTTCCGACCTTGAAAGAAGATTTCGACATTGTAAAATGTTGCAAGATTTTCGAAACCCTAAAGGTAAAAACCGTTAATATACGGGGTAAGCTATAGAGAAAGAAATTAATATACAATACACGCAAGAGAAAAGAGCGAAGAGCGAAAAACCAAGAGGGAAATGATCGGAATTAAAGGGATGCAAGACAGGAATGTAGTCTTTCGCCCCTACTGTTCAATCTATACATCGATGAAGCAATGACGGTAATCAAAGGAAGGCTCAAAAGTGAAATTAAAATTCAAGGTGGAAGGATCTCAGTGTCAAGATTCGCTGATGACATTGCTGTCCTCACTGAAAGTGAAAAACAAGGCTCAAAAGTGAAATTAAAATTCAAGGAGAAAGGATCTCATTGTTAAGATTCGCTGATGATCTTGCTTCCTCTTTGAAAGTGAAAAACAATTACAGGATCTGATGAATAGAACGAAGTGTCTAATGAGTGCAGGCCGGCCGGGGTGGCCGAGCGGTTCTAGGCGCTACAGTCTGGAACCGCGCGACCACTACGGTCGCAGGTTCGAATCCTGCCTCGGGCATGGGTGTGGTTGCTGTCCTTGGGTTAGTTAAGTTTAAGTAGTTCTTAGTTCTAGGGGACTGATGACCTTAGAAGTTAAGTCCCATAGTGCTCAGAGCCATTTGAACCATTTGAGTGAGTGGAGAATACGGACTGAAAGTAAATCGAAGAAAGGTGAAAGTAATGAGAAGCAGGAGAAATGAGAACAGCGAGAAACTTAACATTATGATTGGTGATCACGAGGCAGATGAAGATAAGGAACTCAGCTGCCTCGACAGCAAAATAACCCACAATGGACGGATCAAGGAGGATATAAGAAGCACTGGCAAAAAGGTTATTCTTGGCCAAGAGAAGTCTATTAATATTAAATATTTGCCTTAATTTGAGGAAGGAATTTCTGAGAACGAACGTTTGAAACACAGCTTTATATGGTAGTGAAACACTGACTGTGGGAAAACCGGAACAGAAGAGAACCGAAGCAGTTTAGATGTGATGCTACAGAAGAATCTTTAAAAAAAAATAAATAAACGACTTGAGAATCGGACATTGGGACGACCAGTCATTTCAACCGTACTAGCAAAAACACATGGTCAACTTTTGATTGAGAGATAACACTGGTCAACAGTGATTTTGTTACCAATTAATTGACAGTGAATGTAACTCTGTGGCCCTGAATTCGAAATGTCGCTCATGTTGCTAGATTGACTCTATTTATTGTGGTAATGTACAATATGTACATAAAATATTAATTCAAATACATTCAGTACACAGTCAAATGAAAATGAGAAAAACATATCAAAAGGATCCCAAAAATATAGTTTCATTGTTGATTAGGCACGTAATAGAAAAAGAAATGAAATGACAGTCTTTTAAAAACATTACAGTTAGCATAAGGAAAACTCTCCCTGTGTGATTTTCTCTTGTGTTGATCTCAGGGACAGTCATGCTGAAGATTCCATCACCTGAAAATCTTGATGGAATTATTCACCTTGTTCCTCGCAGTAATCACCAAGACTGTCTGGAATCTATCAAGATGGCTGTGGAGGTAGTGAATCTTGACGCTCATATTAGCCCAAAAGCTTTTGACGTTTCTCAACACGTTTTGCACCAATTCCTCATAATTATGTGTTTTGTGGTTACCCAAGAAGTCCTTCACAACAGAGACAAAACTGCTCCAGGCAGATGCTTCGATGCAATTCATAACTCCGAATTTGGGGACCATCAAAAATACCTGCTTTTGATTTTTCATTACTGAGTACAGGGGTTGATTTGCATATATATTTGAAACAGTCACTATTTTTATCCAATGCTTTCAAAAATTGCTTCGTTAGACCAAGATTGATATGAAGTGGTGGAAGAATGATTTTGTCCCTGTCAACTAATGGTTCTTTTAGGATATTAGCTGCTCCTACAGTAACGCTATCTCTTAATGGCCAAGAAAACCTGTTCTCAGTAATCATGCTTCGCTCTGCTGTCCCACATGCAAATAAAGCAAGGGAATGTTTTGTATCCACTTTGCTGTCGAAGTAAAAAGGTAACCATTTTTAAATCAACACAGATAGACCATTGGTATTGACTATAACGAAGCTTCTAGAGAATCATCTGGATATTTTTGTATCCCTCAAGAAGTTTTGCAGAGTGGCCAATTCGAATAGATGCATTGCAGTTATTATTATGCAACAACACACATTATAAATTTCTCGCTGAGCAATCGATAAAAAGCCTCTAGTCTTGAGTTTTATATTTTGGTAGTCCCACTTTTAGTAGTAAACCAGGGATGTCTCTGCAGTAAACAAGTGCATCATCTCGACTGAAGTATGGAACTAGATCTTCTTCTCTTGTCCGGTAATCTGTGATTTTAGTTCCTGGTTGTAGACAATTCTTCTCATTTAGTCTAGATGCCAAGATTTCGTTAAGCTCTTCCTGACTGAAGAGCTGATATTTTGTGGAACTTCCTTCGTATTCAGATTCAGTACTACTACTGTTTAGGTCCACATATCATTATCATGTGAAGGAAGTAGTTTTGGCAGAGTGGTGAACACTAGTACAGGAATGTCATCGCTGTGTGGCACAGGTCGCCTTGATGAGTCTAAATGGGGATATACCCACTTTTGCTTCTTGTAGCGATTGAAACCTTTTCCATTGACAATGCAAGATAACAATCGTTATGGTGGTTTTTTGGCTCTCTAACACCTTTGGCACTCCAAAGTTTAAATCTCTCCGTTTATCATTAGTCCACAGTCGTAAAGACTCGACACAGTTTTTGCAAACTTTATGAGGAGCCCAATGTTTATCTTGGTCTCCGAGTTTTATATAAAATACGCAATTTACGTGTGTTTCACAAAGTCAGTGATGTTCTAATGTCGTTCTTGCTGACCGTTTTCTCCACAAATATAGCGTAACACATCAGGAGAGTTGAAACAACCTCTACGCGAAGGACTTTCTGGATAGAGAAAATGTTCGACTGCTGCCCTAGCCAGCACATTCTCCAGATCTCTCACCAATTGAAAACGTCTGGTGAATGGTGGCCGAGCAACTGGCTCGTCACAATACGCCAGTCATTACTCTTGATGAACTATGGTATCGTGTTGAAGCTGCATGGGCAGCTGTACCTGTACACGCCATCGAAGCTGTGTTTGACTCAATGCCCAGGCGTATCAAGGCCGTTATTACGGCCAGAGGTGGTTGTTATGGGTACTGATTTCTCAGAATCTATGCACCCAAATAGCGTGAAAATGTAATCACATGTCAGTTCTAGCATAATATATTTGTCCAATGAATGCCCGTTTATCATCAGCGTTTCTTCTTGTTGTAGCAATTTTAATGGCCAGTAGTGTATAAATATGATAAGGTGGAACTAATAAGACAATATATATTAGAAAATGATCTGTAACTTACACTTAACTGACAATAATGTAATAACTAATCATGATATACCTTATTCTTGATGCAACGAACGTGAAATTCTTCATTAACAAAAACTTTTAACAGCTGTTACACGAATCGCGTCCTCTCACACGCTCGTTCCTCGCTCGACGGTCGCTCTGAGCACAAACAAGAGTGTGGGCGACCCTGACCTTCAATGCAGCAGTGTGACCAACTGACTCTCCTTGAAATTGTGTGGCACAAAGGGGTGTCCCGAATTACTACCACGCCCCATAATCTCGTCTTCTCCTCTGTGACGTTTGACGTATAAGATACTACATTTGTACATACGCAATCACAAAACGTGAAATGGATAGGCATGCAGAATTATGGAATTCGCAATCGATTTACTGATAATTTAACGATTAAACGCTACACGTCAGAGACAGCACGTATCTAAGAAACTACAGCTAATTGGGGAAATCCGTTTCAAGATTCAGCAAACCAGATATATCCAGTATACGTTCAAGTATACCTGGTAACAAAAACTTTTTTTTTTGTAGAGCTGTGTAACCTATAACGCAGGCCCGAGCCCCAACATAATGACCATCTGATTCAGAGCGTGCTGGTCCTCGGTGGGTTCCCAGAAGTGTGTGACTCAGATGTCTATGTACAGAGCACTTGATTCCCGTGATTTAGGGGCCGGTGTCCGCCCCCGGTAGCTGAGTGGTCAGCGCGACGGAATGTCAATCCAAAGGTCCCGGGTTCGATTCCCGACTGGGTCGGAGATTTTCTCCAAACAGGTTGTGTTGTTCTAATCATCATCATTTCATCCCCATCGACGTGCAAGTCGCTGAAGTGGCGTCAAATCGAATGACTTGCAGCAGGCGAACGGTCTACCCGACGGGTGGCCCTCGTCATACGACATTATTAGTATTATACGGGATGGTGATTTGAGTTTCCCTATCTGGCGCTCGATAACTTCACATATGGATTTATTGGGATAAAATGAAGTGAGTTTGAACACCGTCGGGGACGACGTCAAGCATGAAGGGCTGCAGGTGGTCCGACGTAAAGTTCACGTAGACCACAGCTGCCATGGCGTCTTCTATTATCGTCACATTTGGCATGCAAGCCCGGTTGAATGTCCCCAATAGCGTAATATTACCGCATAGCCTGCGTCTCTGGCCCGGTGCATGTTTCGAACAGCCGTTCGCCAAGACGACGACATTTCTGGACACAATCCCGGACGTCGTGTAACAAGCCACCGGGAGACCATGGTTTAATCTGGATGGTTCGGTGCCCTTACAATCGTTTTCGACAATACGAAGTTGTTGAGGCTTTCGTGGCCACTTGTTGACAAACTGTCTATTGGCTTCTGTCTCAGGGTTTTCGGCCGACGTTCATCTAATGATTTTTCTAACATTTCGCCAGCACGAGTGGCTGGCATTGTCAAAGCTTCACCCTCCATTGCCGTCTCCAGTTCACCACCGTGGGCAGCCACGGACTGACCGACACAACAAATTGCTTCCCGTCAGTCAGTAGATGAGAACCCCAACCGGCAATGTTACAAAAGTGATAATCCACAATGGAGTACGTATCAGCTGTCAAAATTACACATCATGTTGGACAGCGACAATAGGTGAGGAGAGGACGCTGCCTGAAATTACGTTAGTGGCCAGGGCAGGTAAACGGAACACTAACGACCGCTAGGCAGAAAATTCCACTGGTACACTTGAATTTGGCCGGCCGTTGTGGCCGAGCGGTATCTTGGCGCTACAGTCTGGAACCGCGCGATCGCTACGGTCGCAGGTTCGAATCCTGCCTCGGGCATGGATGAGTACGATATCCTTAGGTTAGTTAGGTTTAAGTAGTTCTAAGTTCTAGGGGACTGATGACCATAGATGTTAAGTCCCGTAGTGCTCAGAGCCATTTGAACCATTTTTGAACCATGAAGCTCGTAGCGATCGGACAGCTCCACGCACGCTCCGACACTACGCAGGGACTGCCAGTTGCCCCAGCCGACTGCGCCGCAACAACCGACCGACTCCACTCAGAATGCCGACAACGTCTAAAATCGTCGTCAGTAGACATAACGCGAACTACACACACAACCTGACAAACACTTGCACGAAGAGCTGAACCATACACAACAGTAACTAAGCATGCACGAAGACAAATCGGGAGTCGATGCGCACACACACACACAGCCGACTCATAAACGATCGGTGAGCCAAACGCGTCGTCCGGTTGGACGATCGACATACGACCACCAAGGCCGTGGCCCGGCTCAGGTGATGTGTGGCGACAATGGTCGGGCGAGCCATGTCGATGCAGACCTCTGCTCCAACCCGACTGCATTAGTGCCGCATTGCAACTCCCCGACTGGCAGGTCTGGACTGCGCTCCTGACATGTCCCCAACCGACTAGCAGCCCGAACTCGCAACCCGAACTGCGACCAACCACTTACAACAGACAACGAGCGGGAAGTAATAGCAGTCGAGCAAAGATATGTAATGTAATGGGGATATATCGATACACACTGCTAAAGCCGATCACGGTCAGGCCAAGCAGCAACTACATCTACATCTACATCTACATTTATACTCCGCAAGCCATCCAACGGTGTGTGGCGGAGGGCACTTTACGTGCCACTCTCATTACCTCCATTTCCTGTTCAAGCCGCGTATGGTTCGCGGGAAGAACGACTGCCGGAAAGCCCCTGTGCGCGCTCGAATCTCTCTAATTTTACATTCGTGATCTCCTCGGGAGGTATAAGTAGGGGGAAGAAATAGATTCGATACCTCATCCAGAAACGCACCCTCTCGACACCTGGATAGCAAGCTACACTGCGATGCAGAGCGCCTCTCTTGCAGAGTCTGCCCCTTGAGTTTGCTAAACATCTCTGTAACGCTATCACTCTTACCAAATAACCCTGTGACGTAACGCACCGCTTTTCTTTGGATCTTCTCTATCTCCTCCGTCAACCCGACCTTGTACGGATCCCACACTGATGAGCAATACTCAAGTATAGGTCGATCGAGTGTTCTGTAAGCCACCTCCTTTGTTGACGGACTACATTTTATAAGTATTCTCCCAATGAATCTCAACCTGGCACCCGCCTTACCAACAATTAATTTTATATGATCATTCCACTCCCAGATATTTTACAGAAGTAACTGCTACCAATGTTTGTTCCGCTATCATATAATCATACAATAAGGGATCCTTCTTTCTATGTATTCGCAATACATTACATTTGTCTATGTTAAGGGTCAGTTGCCACTCCCTGCACTAAGTGCCTATCGGCTGCAGATCTTCCTGCATTTCGCTGCAGTAGTAATTTAAATTAACGTAGTGAGATGGGAGTATGTTGAAAACAGTGTGTACAATACATGATAGCGGGAACACGAGCCACGCACGGCTCAATCATATATCTCTTACGTAATAAGATGTTAGCTTTATTTCAGGTACACAAAACTCGAGTAAAGAAATAATGCAAAAGGTAAATGGCGTACTGCATCAAGTCCGTGGATTTATAAAGTTCTGTATGTTATGTGTGTACCTGCAGATATTCTACAGATTCGATTCCACCATTGGGTAGATATACCAAACTCCGTATTTAACAGACGCTGTACCCTGAACAAAATAATATCTTTTAAATGGCAACATTTTAGTTAGTTTTAATCTTTGTCTGTGTTTTATTATTGAGGTAATTAAAAATTTTCGGAATCACATTCTCTTTCCAAATTTTCTTACTTCAAAAGAGATAGTTATTTGTTTTACGTAGATGCTATCACCTAAGATTTAAATGTCTTAGACCATAACTATGCAGCTGCGTATATTGCCTTATATCTTTGATGAAAGAACGCATTGTTGTGTGAAAGCGAAGTATTACCATTAGCATTAAAACACTTAGCGTCCGCATGCCTATCCTAAAACACAGAGTCAGCTGCCAAGAGAGATGGAGACAATTCCATTCTCCTAGTGTGAAGTGGGAATCTTATTGCCTTAGCAATGGTGGACTCGTTTCTGTCAAATATGCCTTTGGCTTTGGGTATAGACTCGTTGCAAGTCATCAAACACTGTCCAATGTGTTTTCGGCGAAAGAATTGTGATTATGACCTGTTCATAGCCCTCAAAATGTTATAATAGCAAACACGTCTTTGGTGTAGTGTTAGTTATAAGTCTGGGTGCGCCAGACTGGGAAAAGTGAGCACATTTTGGCGAATTCCTTTTCCAATTTATATGACCAATTGGTGGTTTACTTTTTTAAGGTAATCGAGACAGTGATAATAACATTTACAACACGACTTCGGCTGCTGTTCCACCAGCAAGCGTATTCTGCACGTTCCACAGATCCTCCTCTGATAATCAGATCTCATGTGCCACGGAATTGCCAACTTGGACGTGCAGCCGGTCAAGTTCTGCGACATCACAATGTGAAATCTCGCAGTAAGAATCCATATGCGAGATAAAACGCAATAAATGCTGTCAGATGCGAGAAGTATGCCATAATCTTAACAGTGCCTAAGCCATATTAGAACATATCTCATAAAACTTAAGTGTCATATTTAATGATTTTTGCATTAGATCTTGTGACCTACGTAAATATACTGTGTGAAGGCACCGACACGTTAAAGATATATAAAAGACGTGTGGTTTTTGATTGTAAAGCGTTACAGTACATTAAAGTGCAAATACATCGGAAGGGAATAGATATCCACAATTGTGTTGATCTAATACTTTTCCTGAGGTACACTTACTGTGTAAAAATAGAAATTTTCTTAGACTTAAGCTTGGAGGTTATCGGGCAAACAAAGTTACAGATACAAATTAGTTTTGTGTGCATGTTTGGTGTATTCAGTAGTGAACTGCTGTCGCTATTTAAGGACTGGTTCCCTTTTGTCGATAACGACATCGTCGTCGATGGGATATTGAACAGTAAAACTTCATCTTCCTTTGATGTTGAAATCTTGCACAGATACAAAATTTCAAGTCCTCATTAATGATCAAAACTTTGTTTGCTTATACAGGTATATTTACAAGTCGGACTACGAACACAATTCTGTTTTGTGACTTTGAGCACAGACGTGAGCGGACTTCGGTCCGTATTTCACGCTATTTACGCGGCTGGAATTCCATTGGCCTGCAGTTCCCTCAACCGTTTTCAAGTTGTAGGCCACTCGCAATGTGAGACCTAACAGGCCCACGACCATACCACACGGGTAAGGATACATGGTGGTTATTCACGTCGCAACGCAACACTAAATGTAGCATTAAGTAGAGGACGTGTATCGCACCTGGCCGCTCTGCAACTTCGCAGTCTATGCGAGAGTGGGCATAGCCGCATAAAATCCGTGTTATCAAACAAACTCATCAGACGGCTATGATGCCATTAGATGAGGTACCAGTGGTCATCTTCCGCAACTTCCGCCGAGTTAAGCAAAGTCTGTTCGCTCTCTCAACCACAGCAGACGACTCGCACTCGGAAGGACGACGGTTCAAACCCGCGTCCGCCCATCCAGATTTAGATTTTCCGTGACTTCCGTAAATCACTCCAGGCTAATGAAGGTATGGTTCCTCTGAGCGGGCACGGCCGATTTCCGTCCCATTCTTGACACAATCCGAGATTGTGCTCCTTCTCTAATGACCTCGATGTCGACGGGACGTTAAGCCTAATCACCCTTCCTTTCCTTCCTTCCCAGTGAAGACCACTCTCATTAGCCACACAATCGAACTTCTCTACCGTGAAGATGATTTATTGATAATGGTAATTGTAGCGAAACGTGCAGACAGTGTTGCTGTTTAAAGCCGTACAGTATCACCAGTTACCTGTTTTAGAAGGTGTCATGAATACAATAAAATTCCTATAAGCAGATGAATTCGACAACTGCCTCCTGAGGCCATTTGGGTTCCTGATCACGTTGGTGTGCACTTCATGTGTGATCATTCCCGAATATTATGGTCGAGTGTCATTTCTTTCGTTCACAGACATCTGTGATGGCTCCCCGAGTTATTAATAAATAAGATGGATGCTTCTCATGGGCTCCCCGACAGTAGGTATCACCCATGGTCGACGAAAAGCGCAACATTTTGGACCTTTGCTGATCCTAGTCTATCAGAGACTTACTGCGTTTCACTGACGGTGCACTCTTTAATTTCCTTCTTGAATGTGAGTCTTTAACCGAATATTTTCTCCACCTTTCGATAATAGCCTCACTTGAACATGTACAATGGACATCTGTCTCTTACACGAAAGTGTGTTTGATGTGTTAGTACCACCACGAGGAATCAGCTGGTGCTGACATAAGAATGCAATTACAGAAGAGAACGAATGATCTGCGTTGTCTTTATGTTTCTGGTTCAGCGATCCCTGTAGTACACGGTGGTGGTGAGGATTCTGCGACAGAACCCTCTTATTCCACTTACGGGCAGATAAAATATTCCTTACCAACTCGAAGCAGTTTTGTTGAGAACAATCACCCGACCCTCGTGAGCCACTGAACTATGCGTTATGGCATTTTCCTTTTTCGAAATCACAAACAGTTTAGGGCCAAAAGTAAAAGTTTAACAGTGCCAGATCTGTGGAAATCTGTTAGGACTTACATTGTATTTAGCGTTCATTGGGTCATTGTGTGAAGTAAGGTGTGCAATTACTCCGCTGCATTGCCAGGTTTCCGAACGACTGCTATCAAATTAAGTTATTAGGACAATTTAGCTTGAAACGCTTACTTGCTGTATCTGTGGTCTACCACGTAACAGCGAAGCATTGGATCATCGCCCTACGTTTGTACAAGGTGTACATACACTCCTGGAAATGGGAAAAAGAACACATTGACACCGGTGTGTCAGACCCACCATACTTGCTCCGGACACTGCGAGAGGGCTGTACAAGCAATGATCACACGCACGGCACAGCGGACACACCAGGAACCGCGGTGTTGGCCGTCGAATGGCGCTAGCTGCGCAGCATTTGTGCACCGCCGCCGTCAGTGTCAGCCAGTTTGCCGTGGCATACGGAGCTCCATCGCAGTCTTTAACACTGGTAGCATGCCGCGACAGCGTGGACGTGAACCGTATGTGCAGTTGACGGACTTTGAGCGAGGGCGTATAGTGGGCATGCGGGAGGCCGGGTGGACGTACCGCCGAATTGCTCAACACGTGGGGCGTGAGGTCTCCACAGTACATCGATGTTGTCGCCAGTGGTCGGCGGAAGGTGCACGTGCCCGTCGACCTGGGACCGGACCGCAGCGACGCACGGATGCACGCCAAGACCGTAGGATCCTACGCGGTGCCGTAGGGGACCGCACCGCCACTTCCCAACAAATTAGGGACACTGTTGCTCCTGGGGTATCGGCGAGGACCATTCGCAACCGTCTCCATGAAGCTGGGCTACGGTCCCGCACACCGTTAGGCCGTCTTCCGCTCACGCCCCAACATCGTGCAGCCCGCCTCCAGTGGTGTCGCGACAGGCGTGAATGGAGGGACGAATGGAAACGTGTCGTCTTCAGCGATGAGAGTCGCTTCTGCCTTGGTGCCAATGATGGTCGTATGCATGTTTGGCGCCGTGCAGGTGAGCGCCACAATCAGGACTGCATACGACCGAGGCACACAGGGCCAACACCCGGCATCATGGTGTGGGGAGCGATCTCCTACACTGGCCGTACACCACTGGTGATCGTCGAGGGGACACTGAATTGTGCACGGTACATCCAAACCGTCACGAACCCATCGTTCTACCATTCCTAGATCGGCAAGGGAACTTGCTGTTCCAACAGGACAATGCACATCCGCATGTATCCCGTGCCACCCAACGTGCTCTAGAAGGTGTAAGTCAACTACCCTGACCAGCAAGATCTCCGGATCTGTCCCCCATTGAGCATGTTTGGGACTGGATGAAGCGCGCGTCTCACGCGGTCTGCACGTCCAGCACGAACGCTGGTCCAACTGAGGCGCCAGGTGGAAATGACATGGCAAGCCGTTCCACAGGACTACATCCAGCATCTCTACGATCGTCTCCATGGGAGAATAGCAGCCTGCATTGCTGCGAAAGGTGGATATACACTGTACTAGTGCCGACATTGAGCATGCTCTGTTGCCTGTGTCTATGTGCCTGTGGTTCTGTCAGTCTGATCATGTGATGTATCTAACCCCAGGAATGTGTCAATAAAGTTTCCCCTTCCTGGGACAATGAATTCACGGTGTTCTTATTTCAATTTCCAGGAGTGTAGAATGACTCTGGACAAACAAGCTGGGGAATCTAGAAAAGGGAGGAGCAAGATAATGTTATTACAGAATAGAAACCGGGCGTCTGCGAGACGGAAATTGTGCCTCTGATTGTTGGACACACAGGACGCAAAGTGGTCGCAGACTACGGGGAGAGGGCGGGTGGCAGAATAAACACACAAAGCGCAGGACGCGCCCGTAATTGCGCCGCCGTGAGGAATGTGGTGCCTTGGCTGGCCCACTAATTGCCGCTCTGCTGGGAAGGACACGCCCGTTTCGTCCCACGCACCGCGTCTCGGTAAACGTTTGTCTTCATCTTGGCGCGACGTGCCGCCCTGTCCTCAAAGTGCTGTGGGCGTGCCGCTACGCTGCAGGAGCGCTCCACAGCCTACCTGCGTTGCTTCACCACCAGGCTGCGTCGTTCCTTCTGTACAGAGGATGAGTTCAAAAATGGCTCTGAGCACTATGCTACTTAACTTCTGAGGTCATCAGTCGCCTAGAACTTAGAACTAATTAAACCTAACTAACCTAAGGACATCACACACATCCATGCCCGAGGCAGGATTCGAACCTGCGACCGTAGCGGTCACTCGGTTACAGACTGTAGCGCCTAGAACCGCACGGCCACTCCGGCCGGCAAGATGATTTCTTTCTATTGGAAGACATGCGTTGATTTTGCACTTCTCACATTAAATTTAGACCTCGTTAACTTGATTCACTATAACATTGTTTTTTCGTGTATTTCTAATTCATATGACTAATACCGATACCCAGATAAAGTGTTTGTATGGTCTGTATTTCACTTTATTTTTAAGTGCCCTTTAGTGCCAGCAGTCTCTACTCTTTGCTTGCTCACTTCCTTGCACGAATACATATGCTACGAGGGTAGTCCGAAAAGTAAGGTCTCCTATTTTTTATAAGTACAGAACTCAGTTTGTGTGGCAGTTGGTGACACTGTTATGGAGAGTGAATAAAATGTTCTCGGGTTCCCAACAGCGTCAATTGCTTAAAACTACACCTGCTTTCGGCCAAGCACTCATTGGCCGTTGTCAAGTGGCCAAGGAGTGCTTGGCCAAAAGCTCGTGTAGTGTTAAGAAACTGACGTGGTTGGAAACCCGAGAACATTTTATTCAATGTTATTGCCGCTAGACTCTGCACTCATACATGTTATGAAGAGTGCTACACGCGCTGTGTGTAAACATGTGCACGCCGCGCTTAGGCGCTCAGTCTTGGCTTGGCAGCCGTTGAGAATGGAGCTCCCGTTGGATATTACCGCCAGGTGCGAATTGCGCGCAGTTATTCGGCTTTTGAACGCAAAGGGCACTGCGCCGATTGAAATCCATCGCCAATTGACAGAAGTGTATGGTGAATCGTGCATGGATGTCAAAAATGTTCGTAAGTGGTGTAGAGAGTTTGCAGCTGGTCGGACTGAAATTCACGACGAACAAAGGAGCGGGAGACAGTCAATTTCTGATGAGACAATGTTGAAGGTTGAGGAAAACATGCGTGAATGTCGGTGGATCACCCTGTATGATCTCTGCACGTTGGTTCCTGAGGTTTCCCGAAGCACCGCTCACAGAATTTTAATGGAAACATTAAACTACCGGAAGGTGTGTGCCCCGCATGCTGACTGAGGACCACATGCGGCAGCGAGTTGATGTTTCCCGCACATTTCTTCACCGCCTTGCCGCCGAACAGGACAACTTTCTGGACTCAATTGTCACGGGTGACGTAACCTGGGCATACCACTTTACACCAGAGACCAAGCAACAATCACGCCAGCGGCGGCATTCTTCATCGCCAAAGCCGCGGAAATTCAAACAAACACGGTCATCCAGTAAGGTCGTGACAAACATTTTTTGGGATCGGATAGGGGTATTGTTGGTCACCACAATTAACACTGACGGGCACTGCGAGACTCCGAAAAAACTCAAACGGGCGATTCAGAATCGCAGAAGAGGACTATTGAGCAAGGGCTACACATTCTCCATTCAACGCTCGCCCACACATCGCTCGGGAAATCGTTGCTCTCGTGTAACAGTTTCAGTAAAACGTAATCACTCAGCCACCCTATAGTCCTGACTTGGCGTCCAATGACTATCACTTGTTCTCTAGGTTAAAAGAACATTTGGCCGGAAAGCGATTCAGCTCCGACGACGAGGTGAAAGAAGAGGTTCATAACTTTCTGAACGGCATGGCGGCGAGCTGGTAAGACATGGGCATACAAAAACTGCCACAGCGTCTACAAAAATGCATCGACAGAAATGGTGATTATGTCGAAAAATAACTAAATGTTCAAGCTGTACACTGATGTTAAACATTGTAGAAATAAACAGGTCTATGTACATAGAAAAAAATAGGAGACCCTACTTTTGGGATTACCCTCGTATGTATTTAGCTGGGTCTTTGTATGATCTTCACCTTGCCTTGCTGGAGGAGGCCATGGAAAGCCCTTAAGCTTTCACGGGACAGAGCAAAAATGGACGCACTCAAAGGCGATCGAAACGAAAAACGGCACATCCCTCTGTGAAGTACGTGACACGTTAGGAGCAGATGAGAGGAAAAACCAGCTTTTGCGCCAAATGTTTAGGTGAGACGTTTCATTGGCCCTTCAGATTCCTCAAGAGATGCCTCGAGAGCGATCTGGTAGTTCCCTCTTTTGCAAGAGCCCGAAAAAGTGTTTTCCTACTCGTTTCTCTCGGGCTCTTATTGGGCTAGTGCACCACGCAAAGAAACATGACAGTGGATTACTTAGGGAGGACTGCGAAGTATTGATTTTCGTTGGCCGACATGCCTATAGCTTTCGGGTTTCACAGGATTCATATAGCCTTGGAGCGCGATAGAGACCAGATTAGTGTGTGTTATGGAGAGTAATTCTGATGTTGTAGAATACAGTTAGATAGCTGTGCGAAAGTGTAGAGTTCAGTGAAATAGCAGTGGGAAGTATAGAGAGCAATTTTGATGTTGCTCGTGCCAGATTGGTATTGGGTGTTGTACAAATCAGGTCGTTGTTGGACGCAACAGAAAGGAAAAGAAACACTTCATAGATTACTACAATGCAAAGCTGCTGCAGTCTGAAAGCTAAGATGGTAAGAGAACATGTAAGTGAGGTTAGCGAGGGGGTTAGGCCACGCTGTAATTTTTTTTATCATGTGTGGTTTCAGGAATAGAAAATATATGGTATTGTTCAGTTCCGTTCTGTATGTGCATACACACACAATTCGTCTTAGAGCCATGCTTACTAAAGTGGTCAGTCGGCTGTTTCAGGAAACTGAGATTCTACAGAGGTTCATCCTGTTACTAACCATCGAAGCTTTAATTAACTATGCTCTAGCTTAGCTAGTCTGATCTTACCTGTACTTTTTCTGTAGGAACTTCTGCCAATGCATCAGAACACTCATCCAGAACTTATTTAAACGATCATGTCCAGTGCCTGCATGGATAATATTCCATCTGATCTTAGAATTCAATCCATTAACGCACAGAGTCTCCAACATGCAGATCATTTTTGACCATCATTTTTTCCTCTGATTAAAAATTCGTACGGGACAAAAGTGGTTATTCACCATACTTTTGTATTCAAATTTAATGTCCATTTTCCAAGACAAAGTCAATAAAACTGTTACTCTGCTATGTGCCTTTTTAAATTACCTTGTCCACAGTTCGATTGTCATCTTAGTCAGTAGCAAAAATCTTAAAGGTGGTAACGCAATCTTAGTAGTAAAACTCTTAAAGGTGATAATGCGTACGGTTACATCGAGATATTCTCTCTTGACTTCAGCACACAGAGAATTCGTACTTTGGTCAGAACCATATACTGCTATTGCAAGTATTATTGACGACCAATTAAAGAGTAAAAGATGGAATACCTGGTGGCAGAAGTTTTCAATGTGTTATCCATGGGACAGGAACTATTCGCTGTTATTAGTCGTCTAATCATTATCGATTACGAACCCCAGACAACTCCGAAGATTTATACTACCAATAGTCAGACTAAATTAACAAAAACCTTTCCCTACCGAAACATCTGCATCTACACCTAGCCTCCGCAAGCCAGCTTACCGTCTATGGTGACGGGTTCTTCCTGTATCTCTTTCTTTTGCCCCCTTACCTGTCCCATCCGCGATAGGTATGTGTAAGTGTCACCTTCTCGTGGTAACTTCACGAAATGTTCTAGTGAAATCAAAGAGATATTTTGAAAAAGGAATTTATGCTCGGGGAGGAATACTTTGACGGTTGCCAACGACACGGTAATTCTGTCAGTGACGGCAAATGACTTAGAAAGTCATGTGAACGGGACATCTTGAAAAGAGGCTAAGAGATTGACACGATAACAGTAGTAAGCAAGGGTAATACAACGTACTAATAAAATCAGGTGATGCCGAGGTAAACAGAATAGCAAATGAGATACTAAAATTAGTACATTAGTTTCGCCAACTCATGATGGCAGAAGTAGAAAGGATGTATAATGCAGACTTTCAATAGCAAGGAAAGGTTTCTGAAAAAGAAAAAGTTTCTGAAAAAGGAACATTTGTTGACACTGAATATTAATTTAGGGGTTAGGAAGTATCTTCTGAAGGTGTTTGTCTTAAGTATAGACTTACACGAAAGTAAAACGCGGCCAGTAAGCTCTGATATCAGGGGGATAGAATCGTTTGAAATGGGGTGCTACAGAATAATGCTGAAGTTAAATTGGTGTATTGGATAGCTTATCAAGTACTGAATCGTATTGTGAGGAAAAAAATACGACACAAGTTGACAAAGAGAAGGGTTCGGTTGATAGGAGACGTCCTGAGACATCAAGGAACCGTCAGTTTGGTAATGGAGGGTAGTCTGGGACGAGGGAGGGGGGGTGGGACTTAAAATTGTAGAGGGAGACCAAGGCTTCATTTTAGCAACCTGATTCAGATGACCGTAGGCCGCAGCTGTAATGCAGAGATGAGGAGGTTCGCATAGGATGGACTCTTGTGGAGAGCTGCATCAAAATACCGGGTGGTTATAATTAAACTTTCCCTATTTAATAGACTGTAACACGGAAACTAATTGTCATACAAGGTCCAATTTTGGTAGCAGTAAATTCAGGGACATTGTGAAGAGAAATAATGCAGAACCAATTCAATTGAAACACTTTTAATGTGCTGCTGTGGTACATCATATCATTACATACCGGTACACTTACTTGTACAAAAAGAGCTCAATATGGCGCCCATCACTGTTCAGAACAGTTCGGAAGTGCAGGATAGATACCACATTGTTTGTATCTATCAGCTCACTTGCAGAGATTGTAAGAAGATATGCACTGCAATGACTGGCAGGACATTCGATACAAGATATAAAGAATACATCAGGGCATTTAAATACGGTACAAATCATTCAACATTTGCGGATCATCTAAAACAAGAACACCATAGACCAAGCAATACTGAAAACTATATGAATGTCATAGAAATCAGTAAAGACAGACACCTCTTCCCTTTCCAAGAAAATTTCTACATGCAAAAAGCATTAACACAATATAAACAGGTCTACTCAACATGGATTCCCCCTTCCATAAACAAACAAAAGAAACCCTCCATCGCTATTTCTTCTCTACCCTTACACAGTACTTAAATACACAGAAACATAATTGAATAGAATTACATACATATAATAATCTAATTCAAAAAATGTTTTAGGTCAAAAACAAAGTAGTGGAAAAGTTACATTGGCGACACTACAAAACACAAACCACAAAACATACTTGAAGTAAAAACAAGCAGAAACAGTGGTGTGCATAAAAGTGTGTTTTGAAAAGCATAAGAAATGCATAGTGGTGCAGAACATCTAAAAATTAGACCAAAATTATCAGTGTCTAATGCAGAAAAACAACGATGTACTAGCACACGGCATTTCCCGATGTAAGCGAGAAATCAACCGAAAATCACCGCAAGTATAAATCAGTTTATTCTTAACGAACTGTTTTTCGATCTAAAAGCAAATCAAAGTGTAAATAACTTAATTACAGACCACTGATGATGCTTTACCTCAATAAAGGGAAACGCGTCTGGTGAAAAAAATCAGGCATTTTTGTAGATGCAACGATAGAACAAAAAATACTCTCAAGAATTACGGACACTATGGGCACACAGATGAAGAATTTATGAGACATATATGCCACTTATGCTTTCACCGAGTTCTAGGTAATTCCCACAATAAACCAGAAATTGCTTCATTATCTGCTTCCCAACAGTAAACGAAATAACTGACAGTACAACGTTACTATAACTGTATAATGGTTAACAGACTGGTGTTGGGTGTATCAGCATTATTATTATTATTATTATTATTATTATTAGTGGAAATGGTCGGACAAAAACCGCCGGCAGCCTGAAGTCTTCCAGTTTCTCCCATTTCAGAAATAAGGAGTCTAGTAAACAAGGGATTTGCAAATAGTAAGTGTAGTGAAAAGATTTTAATTTGGTTGATTTTAACTGGGGAAATATAAGCGAGTGAAGTTGGGTGATTTTAACTGGGGACTTACAGTGTGAGAGAAGTTTCTTATGGATAAAGAGTAATTTAGAGGAAGCATGTTTTGTAAAAAGTGCCACTCTTAAAGTGAATAGACAGCTCATTTTCTGTGAAGGGGTTGTAGGTGGCACTCACGATGCACTGAGAATTGCTTTGTCATTCTATAAAGAAAAAGGTTGTTAGAAATAAGCAGTATCAGTTGTCTCACCGACTCATTAATATGTGGCTTAATAAAATAACTAAACTAAACTCCGTCCGAACAGGCCTCGGAAGACCCCACGGTACTGACTGACCGCCGTGTCATCCTCCGCCGACAGGCGTCACTGGATGCAGATATGGACGAGCATGTGGTCAGCACACCGCCTTCCCGGCCGTTGTCAGCTTTCTTGACCCGAGTCGCTACTTCTCGGTCAAGTAGCTCCTCAATTTGCCTCACAAGGGCTGAGTGCATCCCGCTAGCCAACAGCGCTCGGAAGACCGGACGGTCACCCATCCAAGTGTTAGCCAAGCCCAGCAGCGCTTAACTTCGGTGATCTGACGGGAACCGGTGTTACCACTGCGACAAGGCCATTAGCAATAAAATATCTACAACAACTAAATATCATATACCTTCCGTCATATTAAAAATAAGTTTTCAAAGAAGGTTCTTTTACATTCTTAAGGAAGAGGTACTACCTAATATCTGGCTGCAGTTACGAGTAATGCTCTCCGAACGGTTCAGCCACTGCTTTAGAGAGGCCATAAATTCACTTGCTGTAAGTATCATGCTTAAATCGCATTGATTTGGTGTGATGTTAGCAGCAGAGGTACACTGTTCCAGATCTCGTACATTCGGTGGAAGAAGGTGTACATAAATATCGTCCTTTACAAAAACCCACAGGGAGAAATTTTGCGATGACTGACTGTGCCAGGTAAGTGATCATACAGAAAAAAAACTACAGGGTGACAACTATTAAACTACACTCCTGGAAATTGAAATAAGAACACCGTGAATCCATTGTCCCAGGAAGGGGAAACTTTATTGACACATTCCTGGGGTCAGATACATCACATGATCACACTGACAGAACCACAGGCACATAGACACAGGCAACAGAGCATGCACAATGTCGGCACTAGTACAGTGTATATCCACCTTTCGAAGCAATGCAGGCTGCTATTCTCCCATGGAGACGATCGTAGAGATGCTGGATGTAGTCCTGTGGAACGGCTTGCCATGCCATTTCCACCTGGCGCCTCAGCTGGACCAGCGCTCGTGCTGGACGTGCAGACCGCGTGAGACGACGCTTCATCCAGTCCCAAACATGCTCAATGGGGGACAGATCCGGAGATCTTGCTGGCCAGGGTAGTTGACTTACACCTTCTAGAGCACGTTGGGTGGCACGGGATACATGCGGACGTGCATTGTCCTGTTGGAACAGCAAGTTCCCTTGCCGATCTAGGAATGGTAGAACTATGGGTTCAATGACGGTTTGGATGTACCGTGCACTATTCAGTGTCCCCTCGACGATCACCAGTGGTGTACGGCCAGTGTAGGAGATCGCTCCCCACACCATGATGCCGGGTGTTGGCCCTGTGTGGCTCGGTCGTATGCAGTCCTGATTGTGGCGCTCACCTGCACGGCGCCAAACACGCATACGACCATCATTGGCACCAAGGCAGAAGCGACTCTCATCGCTGAAGACGACACGTCTCCATTCGTCCCTCCATTCACGCCTGTCGCGACACCACTGGAGGCGGGCTGCACGATGTTGGGGCGTGAGCGGAAGACGGCCTAACGGTGTGCGGGACCGTAGCCCAGCTTCATGGAGACGGTTGCGAATGGTCCTCGCCGATAACCCAGGAGCAACAGTGTCCCTAATTTGCTGGGAAGTGGCGGTGCGGTCCCCTACGGCACTGCGTAGGATCCTACGGTCTTGGCGTGCATCCGTGCGTCGCTGCGGTCCGGTCCCAGGTCGACGGGCACGTGCACCTTCCGCCGACCACTGGCGACAACATCGATGTACTGTGGAGACCTCACGCCCCACGTGTTGAGCAATTCGGCGGTACGTCCACCCGGCCTCCCGCATGCCCACTATACGCCCTCGCTCAAAGTCCGTCAACTGCACATACGGTTCACGTCCACGCTGTCGCGGCATGCTACCAGTGTTAAAGACTGCGATGGAGCTCCGTATGCCACGGCAAACTGGCTGACACTGACGGCGGCGGTGCACAAATGCTGCGCAGCTAGCGCGATTCGACGGCCAACACCGCGGTTCCTGGTGTGTCCGCTGTGCCGTGCTTGTGATCATTGCTTGTACAGCCCTCTCGCAGTGTCCGGAGCAAGTATGGTGGGTCTGACACACCGGTGTCAATGTGTTCTTTTTTCCATTTCCAGGAGTGTATATGAAATAAAATCGCCACAACTTGTGAACGATTTGCGTTAGGATGTTCAAATTGCGCGGTTGGCTGTGAGACATGATGGGAATTAGTATGTGCGTTATGATTTAGTTTAGCGACGAAGCCCACTTTCATTGTATTGGTTCGTCAATAAACATAACTGGCGCATTTGGGGGGCTGAGAATCCCCATTTCGCGATCGAGAAGACTCTTCACCCTCAACGGGTGACTGTGTGGTGTGCAATGTCCGGTCACGGAATAATCCATGCGATGTTCCTTCATGGCACGGTGAATACCGAACGCTACGTGAATGTTTCGGAAGATAATTTCACCCGCATTATCTAAAGTGACCCTGCTTTGGACAATGTTTGGATCATGCAAGACGGAGCTCGACCCCATCGAAGCAGGAGAGTGTCTGATGTCCTGGAGGAGCACTTTGCAGACCGCATTCTGGCCCTGGTGTAGCCAGAAGCCACTGACATGGGCCTCGATTGGCCGCCATATTCTCCGGATCTGAACACATGCGACTCCTCTTTGTGGGGCAGTTTTCAAGACAAAGTTTACAGCTATAACCTCAAAACTATTGCTGAACTAAAAACAGTCATTCAGGAGGTCATCGACAGCATCGATATTCCGACATTTCAGCGTTTCATGCAGAAATTCGTTATTCGTCTAAGCCACATCGAACATAGAAATTATGACCAAAATCCGAATATCTGTAGTGACGTTTATACAGGGTGCGTCACCTAACATTACCGCTGGATATATTTCGTAAACCACAGCAAATAGTGACGAATCGATTCCACAGAGCGAACGTGAGGAGAGGGGCTAGTGTAATTGGTTAATACAAACCATAAAAAAATGCACGGAAGTATGTTTTTTAACACAAACCTACGTTTTTTTAAATGGAACCCCGTTAATTTTGTTAGCACATCTGAACACATAAACAAATACGTAATCAGTGCCGTTTGTTGCTTTGTAAAATGTTAATTACATCCGGAGATATTGTAACCTAAAATTGACGCTTGAGTACCACTCTTCCGCTGTTCGATCGTGTGTATCGGAGAGCACCGAACAACGTAGGGATCCAAAGGGAAGCTTTGTTGGACCTTAGGTACAGAAGAGACTGGAACAGCACATTACGTGCACATGCTAACACCTTTTTATTGGTCTTTTTCACTGACGCACATGTACATTACCACGTACACACGTGGTTTCCGTTTCCAATTACGGAGTGGAATAGAGTGTGTCTCGAACATGTCAGGCCAATAGGTGTTCAATGTGGTGGCCATCATTTGCTGCACACAATTGCAATCTCTGGCGTAATGAATGTCGTACATGCCGCAGTACATCTGGTGTAATGTCGCCGCAGGCTGCCACAATACGTTGTTTCATATCCTCTGGCGTTGTAGGCAAATCACGGTCCACATTCTCCTTTAACGTACCCCACAGAAAGAAGTCCAGAGGTGTGAGATCAGGAGAACGGGCTGGCCAATTTATGCGTCCTCCACGTCCTATGAAACGCCCGTCGAACATCCTGTCAAGGATCAGCCTAGTGTTAATTGCGGAATGTGCAGGTGCACCATCATGCTGATATCACATACGTCGACGCGTTTCCAGTGGGACATTTTCGAGCAACGTTGGCAGATCATTCTGTAGAAACGCGATGTATGTTGCAGCTGTTTGGGCCCCTGCAATGAAGTGAGGACCAATCAGATGTACTGCGGCGTGTACGACATTCATTACGCCAGAGATTGCAATTGTGTGCAGCAAATGATGGCCACCACATTGAACATCTATTGGCCTGACATGTTCGAGACACACTCTATTCCACTCCGTAATTGGAAACGGAAACCACGTGTGTACGTGGTAATGTACATGTGCGTCAGTGAAAAAGACCAATAAAAAGGTGTTAGCATGTGCACGTAATGTGCTGTTCCAGTCTCTTCTGTACCTAAGGTCCAACAAAGCTTCCCTTTGGATCCCTACGTTGTTCGGTGCTCTCCGATACACACGATCGAACAGCGGAGGAGTGGTACTCAAGCGTCAACTTTAGGTTACAATATCTCCGGATGTAATTAACATTTTACAATGCAACAAACGGCACTGATTACGTATTTGCTTATATGTTCAGATGTGCTAACAAAACTAACGGGGTTCCATTTAAAAAAACGTAGGTTTGAGTTAAAAAACATACTTCCGTGCATTTTTGTATGGTTTGTATTAAACAGTTACACTAGCCCCTCTCCTCACGTTCGGTCTGTGGAATCGATTCGTCAGTGTTTGATGTGTTTACGAAATATATCCAGCGGTAACGTTAGGTGACTCACCCTGTATGCTTAATAAAGTTTATGCACGCCTTAGTTTGTAACTAATTTGCGTTTCCTTTTTTTCATATACTTCAATAATTGTCACCCTGTACTTGGAAATGTGAAACGGATTCCGTAAAGTTCGAATGAAATGCGATAGCGATACCGTTTTGTTAAAAAATTATCGTCTGCTATTCCCTTTCCTCTGACATAAGTTGTAGCGTTAGACAATACATCAGCAAACGAAAATACACGCCTACCTTGAGTCTTGTATGTGAAAGAAGAATTGTCCAACCACCAATCGATCGGAAACATTTCTGAACACTTTTATTTCTTTGTTATCACATTCCACATCAAAATGAATGCAATGGTTCTCAGATTTCGAAATGTGGACATTGCGCCTACTGACATTATTAATCATACGAGGGTCTTTTTAAATAGTGATAACTAACAACTGATGGCACTATTAAAACGTGACATTCACATTAAAATTGTTATTGCTAAATAAATGGCAACTTGGAGAAAGGCCGAATAGTTTGTTGACTATCAGCGGATAAATAAAAAATGTAGTAGACAGATAGAAGCTTCAACTGAAAGTTATCATTAGACGATTTTGTTTCTTAAAGACCTAACTGAACAACAATTGCTGGCACAGTTTCGTCAGATTTTGGCAACGGATAACCTTCAGAAATGACTATTTCCAATAGGTGTAAAGAATTTTTATCGTCGTCGTACGTCTGTCAGCAGTGAATTTCGTGAAGATCGACCAGACTCAGTTGTCGTCTCAAAAAACGTCGATGTGAAGAAAAATGTTTGATAAGGATAGGGATGTGGCTCACCACATGTCGAAAAATGGAATACATTCGATTACTACAAATATTGACCCCCGGGGAGCTTATGTGGTCTCTTATAATTGCTGTATGAGCGTCACACTATTAGGAAATGGAGGAGGGCTGACAGAGAAATATCGAATAGTGCCAGTTTCACTCAGCACCCATTAACATTCAAAACACTCTTTAGATTAACTACTACGATCAAAATATTACTACTAAGTGGCGAGTTAGGCAACCGAGACCAGCAGAATTTCGTTCTGTTTCGTTTCTTTTCTCACTACATATCACTAGAGACGCCCCTGTACGGGTAAGAATTCGTTTGAACTGCTCTAATAAGGAGCTGATCGTCTTTTAATTTTACGGATCACCGCCTAAAGAGGAAATGACCATAAAATAGCCAATCGATCACTCTCGTAACTCTTCATCTTCTCCACTAACGGAAATAATTACAGGTACAAGCAAGATATTCCCTGCTTTCTTGTAATCTTCACCGTGATGTGCTATAAAATGTAGCGTGTCGCAACCATTGTACAGCGATAAAGGATTGGGTTGTTTTTGGGGGATGAGACTAGACAGCGAGGTCATCGGTCTCATCGGATTAGGGAAGGATGGGGAGGGAAATCGGCCGTTCCTTTTAAAAGGAACCATCGCGGCATTTGCCTGGAGCGATTTAGGGAAATCACGGAAAACCTAAATCAGGATGGCTGGAAGTGGGATTGAACCGTGGTCCTTCCAGAGTCCAGTGTGCTGACCACTGCGCCGTCTCACTCGGTGCAGCGATAAAGAAATACGTTAATGAACGATGACTAATGTGGGGAATGGTTCCTGGGCTTGGCGCGAAACACGCAACTAGGGGCATAATGTTTGTCCTGGTGCAGTCTGCATTGTAGCGAAATGTATCCAGATGGTCGCTGTCCTTCTGTGGTCCTCCCTCGTCCTCTTTATGGGAAGGGGGGGGGGGTAACATGTGATACTGACGGCATCACCGCCTCACCCCACATCCCCTCCCTTCCACCACATGTGAATTGTGTGTGTGTGTATTAGTGTGCGTGTGTGCGCAGTACATACAACTGATGAGATGTGGACATTGAGCAGAAAGGAGTTTAATAACTGTATTACAAGTAAACATACAGTCGAAGTCTTTGATCATAGCTTTGTTCATGGTGATTGGAAAAATCAGATAATGGAGGAACATAAAAAGAATACTCATTACCAAATAATGGCGATGCAGTGCGATGGGGTGAAGATGCTAGTGCTCGAACTACCGACCTCCTTGTCTGAAATAGATGGTTAACTACCTCTGCAGGCAATTCTGCAGTGGTCTGTCCTCTTCCACAGCTGCAGACCGACAGGCCTAGTTGACAAACCAGCTACCAGTGGGTGCTCGAAATTGTGACATCAGGGGTGAAATATTGGCAGGAATCAATGGCAGTCCTGCATCTAGTCATGTGATAATGATGTCAGAGATATAAGGCAAGCGCGATAGCTCGCTCAGTGGAAGAACCATTAGGTGTCAACAGCAACTGACGTCGCAGAAGAACCATATCTCTGTTCAACTCCAAGTCTATGTTGGTGGATGCTTGTTATTTCTTCTTCTTTGTTCAGTGATCTCCGACATATCAGGACCGGCAGCAACCTCTGGCTTGTTGGGACCTGAAGCAGCCTCCAGCATGTCCACACCAGCAGCAGCCTCTGCTGGCTCATCGGGATCTGGAGCGACCTCCAGCCTCTTGGGAGCAGCAGCGACAGCAACACTGTGGAGTACAGTAGTGCACCTCACCAGCACGTTGGAGCAGGACAACGAGCAGCTATTATTAATTATGCTCGTTGACTTGTGTAATGAAGACACCCAGCTAGTTCCCGACTCTCAGAAGAATTGTGGTGGAGGTCCTACACCACATGGTGCAGATCATGACTGGTCTCTCACATAAGTGCCAGCTCAGAACATTCTGGTGTTACAGCAACGATAGAGTGTTGATGTTGTGAATGAGAAGCTGCCGATTCCTCCCACTGCTCTACTGCTTTTCACTTCAGCTCCTAATTTAACAGCTAGCGGTTCAGTTGGTAAAGAAGCATCAGTGAACAGTGATGGGAGTGTTTCGTTAGATATTTAAAATGCATCAAGAAGTGTTAAAGTTCAGTTTATGAAGCTAGAATGGGGTGGCACTATCTCTTGTGTTGGAAAGACTAAAGAGATGCATGCCTTCTGTTCAAACTGTGTGTAAAGACAATGTGAACTATCTCCATATGTATAGAGTGTATGCATTTGATTTAGAACACTGCATCAATACGATGTCAAAAGAAGAAGCTAAAGTAATGCTCATCAGTCTGAGAGGAAAACACCAATTCTGTGCATAGAAGAAAATTTGTTTGCTAAATTCTGTACAGGTGAGAAGATAAAGAAAGAACAAACTGATTTTTTGACGTAATGCATACAGTTTATGGTTGCTGAATATAAATATATATATTACAGCAAACCATATTTTATTTTGTTCATACCTCTCATAATAATGTTATTGCTACTAACATTTTCACAGCAACGACTAGAATACTGCAGCAGCTCCAAGCTGTCTGAATCCACTCATAACCACAGTCAGCGTCTTCAGTCATTGTTAAACAGATGTACAGACCAACCTACTTGTGTGTGTATATACCCTGTGAGCATTGCAGCTCAGTTGGCGGCATATATATTTACCATAAAAGACCTCTGCTCACCGAAACCTGATGTACTCGCTATTACGGCAGGATGGGTGAAGCATCCTCGACATAAAAACTTTGTTTTAAGTGACTGGTCGCGTGATGGTGTCAAGAAGACTCGAAGAAGTATAAGAAGAAGAAGAAGAAGAAGAACGGGATACTCCTGCCTGATAACATATGGGCCATAATTGTAGGTCCTTCCAGCCGTGGCAAGACAAATGCTCGTACATTACTGCAGACACACACAGATGGAGTCCGCTTTGAACATATAAGTGTGTAATCAAAAATGCTGTTTCAGCCCAAGTACCAGCTTATACCAGAGACACTGCAAGGTGTTGATGGTGTAACACACAAGACATTCACTCTAAGCAGTGAAATCCCCGTGTCATAAAAAGTAAAGCCAAACTACATATTCATATTTGATGATGTCACTGTGGAAAACCGGGATCTAATTCTACAATATCTGTGTTTTGGCTGTCATATGAGTGCTGACGTAGTTTACTTGAGTCAAACGTATTCGAGAACCCCGTAACAGTTGGTGAGGAATGACGAAAAGCTCATTATAAATCGCAAACAAGACAATTTGAATTTCAAGCACATTTACCAAACTCTTGTAGGAACTGACATGACATTCTATGAAACAGTGAAGATACGTGGAGATTGCTGGAATCACACAGTATTGGTTTCTTGTCATTCATAAAACAAGAAAACTTGTAACGCCGGATATGCATATCCTCCTATTTCCATCTATTCTACTATCAATGCTTTTCCTTTATTTGTTACCTGAAGATATGAGATTTCTATGTCTTTATATATTGTAGTTGTTTTACTATTTGTATATATATATTTACGCATTTATGTCGATGTCTAATTGGTTTGTTTTGTAAATATTATTTGTATTTTTCGCTGGGTCTTGCCTAGGGAAAACTATGCTATCGAACGAATACATCGATAGGTCGTGTGGAGAACCAAAGTGTTTAGGATCTTTGATAGTGTTAACTCTGCCGCGTGGAGCGCGGGCAGAGCAGACAGAGTCTGGCGGGAATAGGGTAGTGGAGCAGGTGTGTTGTGTGACACTCCCGCGAGTTGCCGCGCTTTCGGGGTTTGGCAGCATGTAATTGCGCTCGACTTGCTATGATAGTATCTGACACGGTGTCGCGGACGGGAAGCATTAGCTGGCGCACATCAAGAGCCCGTTTCGCCTGGTGTCAGTGTCGAGAAGAAGGCGCGCCAACATCCAGCTTTCTGCAACAGCGACGGCCGACAATGAGTGACTGTCGCCACCTCCTCGACCGACGACTTCAAACCTTCAATCAACCAACAAGGAAGACTGGAAGCACGTAAAGTTTCAGAACTGTATGGCAGACCTCAGCTTTTCAAACTATTTCATTAGCAAATTACAGCATCTTAGCATGAACCTTTGTTGCTCATTGTCCCAATTGCATTACCAAGCAGGGTCCCTTCCTTTTCCGAAATGAACCTGAGTGTCGTTGAAATTCAAACGCCAGCATTAAAGTAATATCATTCCATTTCACTGCTTTAATTTCAAAGTTCAGTTAAAGTATTTATAGCTGGCTACAATATTTAGATTACACAAGCACAAATTAAGAGTGCGAGTTTTGTTAGCATATTTTAGCTTACCTGTGACTGCAGCTCAGCTTGGTACGTACTAAATTTTGCTATTGTTAATTGTTCATATTCATTTAATTCATGTTCAAAGTTAAATCTCTTATTTCTAAATTGCGTAGATTCAAGTAGCTTTTTAAATGATTGTTGAGGTAGCCCAAGACTAACCTTATTTTATTGAATTTCGTAGTGCTTCAGAAACAAAGTTATCTATTAATTTCATTCACTAAATTAACTTTAAATTTTCCGGTTTTATTAATTCTTTTGCTAAATTAAGTCAGAGTGTAGCGAAATTTATTACTTCTGACAGACATTCAGTTTTCACACAACACGTGTCAACCTTCAGTTGCCACGCTTTTAGAGCTAATTATGTGTGCATTAATCTTTCATTTTCAGTTATTATAGTAGTTGTCCATAGGACTGGCGACCGTAATTTTCCCCAAATCTCAAATATCTAATTAACTCCAATTAATTGTTAACGTAACGACCGCACATTTACTTTCTTTATTAACTTTACCCCTTTTCAAAATTGATTTTCACCAATTTCATTTGCATTTTTCCGTTCATTTAGATGTAACCCTTTCCTCCCTCTTTACCGACAGATTAACTTCGGTGACGATTGCTTTTCCCAAATTTCCATTAGGTACACGCGGTTTAATTTTCACTGTCATTAAGGTCGATAAGTGAGGGGGAGGTTACAAACTGAATGACGGTAGGTATAGACGCAAATTCCAGGTCTCTATACATATAGTTAGGAAAGAGTTTGGTATGTTAATAAACATTTCGCCACGGACAAGTTCGCATGCATCCTGGGCACTCCACCTGAGTGGATGGGCGTAGATAGCAAAGAATTCGTCTGTTTGTAGATGGAAAATTTCAGTCTCTCAAACGTAAAGTTAAGGATCCAGAGATGCATACCAGACCCTAATGAGATTGATCAATGAATTAGATGCTAGGCTTACTCCGCTCGCAAAGAACGTAAATGACTTAACTGTAAAGTTTGATAGAACTGGATAGGTTGTATATAAGGTGCACCATGTGAAGGAGTCCAATTAATGTACAATGAGATGTCGACTACGCTTAGGCTCATCGCGGCATGGAAAGCTGTTCGAGAGAAGTTATTACTGCTAAGATCAAGACATTTAGATCGAGGTCAGACACTGAGAAACGCCTTTGAACCATTTACTGAATCTCTTGATAACTGTCAGTGACATTGCACAATGACGACGGCTCTGCTGTTTTCATTATCCATGACAGTGTTGCTAAGACAAACAAAACATTTGCTGTCAGTGGTGAAAAACCACACATGTTGGATACGTAGCCTATAATTTAGAAAGAGAAAATAATAAAGATAAGTGATAAAGAATGTCAAAGAACAACTGCTCTAATAACCCTGATTTTCCTAAATCCCACAAAAACTGTAACATATTCACACAAAATCTGGAGATGTTTGGTGATGGTATTGGCATCCAGCATAAAAGAGTCAGTAATCAAACCCCTCAGTGTGTATACTAAAATCTTCAAGTTCGATGCTATTCAAGACCTGTAGTTCTATAGGCATCCTGCTGTCTGTGCACTCAAGAAGAAGAGGAAGAAGATGTGTGAAAATAATGTTGTGTCTGCTTAGGAAAATGTAAAATTACCTTTAAGTTGCATGAAAAATAAATGAATTTTTGGCTCAGAATCTGTATACTTCTCTTTCACATTTTGTTAGCATATATATCTATACCCGGATATCACTTTTGTAGTTCTCCTCAAGCACAGAAGATATAATTTTAGACATGATTGCTATATGTCTGTTTCCTGCTCCCATAACAAAACACGTGCTGCATGATGGGCATAATCCCTTGCAACTATTACATATATTCGATTATTCTCCATTTTAAACGTCACCTCCTTAATAGCACTCATGTTTTAAACTAATGATATTCGCGTCTTGCACATCCTTTATATATAGACTTGAGACAGGTTGTCTGCAAATAACAACAACAAAGATGTAACGAATTTTTCGCTTATTCAGTTCTCACAGATAAAATTTAGTTCATCAAAAATAATTTGATACTTGGGACACAATTCGGTTCGGATGCAGAAATACCAATAACTATGCCTTGATACAATTTGTTTCTAATATTTTCAATCCAGGGATACTTTTCACTAAGACGTTATTATAATTATAACAATAAGAAAAAACCTACCACAGTCCACCCACAGTAGCATTGATTGGCAATATGCAGAATTTTCAATAGGACTGGTTGAGAATATTTTTTACAACTTTCCAGGGCACAGAAGCACTGGTTCAGAATATTTATAAAATTTCCCAGAGCATAGTAGCAATAGATGAGAATATTTTCGACATCGACTGAGATCTATCGCCACTAAAAACTAATCAGACTGGCTGGTTGGCAGCAGGTGAAACATAAACTCTACATTGTTTCATTGTTTACATGAACAACATGCTGTGCAAATATTTGCAGATGCACATAGAGCGCAACATTGACGAATGCGGTGTGGACATATTTATTTATGTACATAAAACCACACACACACACACACACACACACACACACACACACACACACACACACACATACATTTACACTAAAACTATTTATACTGTGACAAATGAGCCATACTGTTCCACATACGTAAATGCATTTATTCTCTCTCATTCACATACCCCTCTCATAAAAATGAATCATGCGAGTACAGGCAAGTTATGAGTTGACAAACCAATTTTACACTGCAGTACAATGTACACCTCATGGTCCAAGATCGAATACTAGTTTGCTGCATCATGTGTGGCGACAGCAGTGGAACATTGTGAACACCTCTGTACAGACATTTCAAACCGCCTTCAGTAACGATGGTTCTTAATGCTTCTTAATGCACATCCTTTGCTCACCTCAGGGTGGCACCTTCCAATGTGTAATATGCAAACATCTTATACGTCTTGGATATTAGACCCACAGACTCCATAATCATTAGAACAATAACCTACTTGATGTGTGGAACAATACCATAAGTATTATCGACCATGTATGAAAACGTGTAAAATTCTTCACCCTGGCACCTGATTACTTAATATGGATCACAGCTCTTAACCCAACAGATGAAGCTATGTGTATCCATGTAAAGTAACTTAAAAAGACCGAAAATACGAGGTTTCACGAAATCGTAATGGAATCAGTACAAGAAGTATCAGTACGGGCCTAGTACACACATCCCCACATAGACAGTTTTCATTAACTCTAATGCAGTCTACGACATCTTAACATCAGTTAACTTCTTGTTGAAAATAGCGACGCATGGGAAATTTGGTCTGGCGATACACTTACTTATTCTCCAATACCCATCCCAGCAGTACATAACAAGAATTTCATGATGTTATTTACAATTTTTCAACCTACTGCATGAATTACAAAATCCGTTTTCGAAATCACTTTTTGTGGGTCCCCTCTTTCTGGTAAATATACACAGAGTGGTCCATTGATAGTGACCGGGCCAAATATCTCACGAAATATGCTTCAAACGAATAAACTACAAAGAACGCCGAGTGGCCGAGTGGTTAAAGGCGCTACGGTCCGGAACCGCACGACCGCTACGGTCGCAGGTTTGAATCCTGCCTCGGGCATGGATGTGTGTGATGTCCTTAGGTTAGTTAGGTTTCAGTAGTTCTAAGTTCTAGGGGACTTATGACCACAGCAGTGGAGTCCCATAGTGCTCAGAGCCCATTTGAGCCAAACTACAAAGAACGAAACTCGTCTAGCTTGAAGGGGGAAAAAAGATGGCGCTATGGTTGGCCCGCTAGATGGCGCTGTCATAGGTGAAACGGATATCAACTGCGTTTTTTTAAATAGGAACCCCCATTTTTATTACATATTCGTGTAGTACGTAAAGAAATATGGATGTTTAATTGGACCACTTTTTTCGCGTTGTGATACATGGCACTGTAATAGTCACAAAAAAAGTGGCTCACAATTTTAGACGAACAGTTGGTAACAGGTAGTTTTTTTTTTAAATTAAAATACGGAACGTAGGTACGTTTGAACATTTTATTTCGGTTGTTCCAATGTGATGCATGTACTTTTGTGAATTTATCATTTCTGAGAACGCATGCTGTTACTGTGTGGTTACCTGTAAATACCACATTAAGGTAATAAATGCTCAAAATGTAGTCCGTCAACCTCAATGCATTTGGTAATACGTGTAACGACATTCCTCTCAAGAGCGAGTAATTCGCCTTCCGTAATTTTTGCACATGCATTGACAATGCGCTGACGCATGTTGTCAGGCGTTGTTGGTGGATCACGATAGCAAATATCCTTCAACTTTCCCCACAGAAAGAAATACGGGGACGTCAGATCCAGTAAACGTGCGGGCCATGGTATGGTGCTTCGACTACCAATCCACCTGTCATGAAATATGCTTTTCAATACCGCTTCAACCGCACGCGATCTATGTGCCGGACATTCATTATGTTGGAAGTACATCGTCATTCTGTCATGCAGTGGAATGTCTTGTAGTAACATCGGTAGAACATTACGTAGGAAATCAGCATACATTGCACAATTTAGATTGCCATCGATAAAATGGAGGCCAACTATCCTTCCTCACATAATGCCGCACCATACATTAACCCACCAAGGTGGCTGATGTTCCACTTGTTGCAATCATCGTGGATTTTCCGTTGCCCAATCGTGCGTATTATATGCCGGTTTACGTCACCGCTGTTGGTGAATGACGCTTCGTCGCTAAATAGAACGCGTGAAAAAAATCTGTCATCGTCCCGTAATTTCTCTTGCGCCCAAGAGCAGAACTGTACACGACGTTCAAAGTCGTCGCCATGAAATTCCTGGTGCATAGAAATATGGTACGGGTGCAGTCGATATTGATGTAGCATTGTCAACACCGACGTTCTTGAGGGTCCCGATTCTCGCGCAATTTGTCTGCTGCTGATGTGCGGATTAGCCGCGACAGCAGCTAAAACACCTACTTGGGCATCATCATTTGTGGCAGGTCGTAGTTGACGTTTCACGTGTGGCTGAACACTTCCTATTTCCTTAAATGACGTAAATATCCGGCGAGCGGTCGGGACTCTTGGATGATGTCGTTCAGGATACAGAGCAGCATACATAGCCCACGCCCGTTGGGCATTTTGATTACGATAGCCATACATCAACATGATATCGACCTTTTCCGCAATTGGTAAACGGTCCATTTTAGCACGGGTAATGTATCACGAAGCAGATACCGTCTGCACTGGCGGAATGTTACGTGATACCACGTACTTCTACGTTTGTGACTATTACAGCGCCATCTATCACAAAGCAAAAAGAGTGGTCCAACTAAAACATTAATATATCTTTACGTACTACACGAATATGTAATGAGAAAAGGGGGTTCCTATTAAAAAAAAAAAACGCAGTTGATATCCGTTTGACCTATGACAGCGCCATCTAGCGGGCCAACCATAGCGCCATCTGGTTTTCCCCTTCAAGCTAGACGAGTTTTGTTCTTTGTAATTTTTTCGTTGGAAACTTATTGCTAGAGATATTTGACCCGGTCACTATCAATAGACCACCCAATATATATATATATATATATATATATATATATATGCGCTCTCGGCTACCGATTAAAACACTTCTAGTGCTCCTAAGGTGTAGTTTCATCAGCATGTCACAAATGGCAAAAGTACATATCTCTTCATAAACATCGAGTTCCTCTTCATTCACATAACTTATTTAAAAATCACCCATCAAATGATCTTTACTCTCTTGGAGCGTACGATCTCAATACACTAACAAATCTTTCTGAAACAGTAAAGATCCCCTTATACTTCTACTACAATCTACCTCACAAATCACATACACAAGACATGAAAATAGAAAAGGATACGTTACTAATATCTAACGGTGTTATTCCTTATTCCTACCATAATGTAGTAACATTCGATAAAAGAAATTAGTAGAAAACAGACTTGGGCACATAGTCACTTATTAAAAATGCATCTGGTCTCGGCCTCTAGTAGTAGACCAACTTCAGATAACGCAATGTGAAGATATGAATTAAAAATGGTGATTTACATAGGGAAGTCACAAAACATTAAAAAGAGCGTACATCAAAATGATGTATCGTCACCCATTTGGCTGACGATGATGATGCTTATAACAACTGTGCTGACCGCAGTCGCAAAACTGCTGCTGATGGTTGAGCAATCAAGGGGGAATAGAGTGAAAGAGGTCACGGAAGAGCCACATGATGTCAACGTCAGCCGATGAAAATCAATTCACATGTCGTACGTTCAGATTTGAGAGTCCATTTTTAAAACTATAAATAAATTTAAATGTAAACGACTAAAAAACAGGAATTTCAGTGGCTTATGGATATCGTATACATTGAAACCTGCTTTATAAACATTAAATAAAAACCCAGCGTGTTAAATTAAACTGTAGCCCAGAACGCCGTCTGGAGGCTATAGTTAACATTACGAAGACGCTGTTTCCATAGCAAATGCTATTAAGTCATCAATGTTTATCCCATGAACGCTTGAATCCTCGGTGTGTAATTCCAACTCTGAAGCACTGAGGGGTTCTCTGACGGTATGGGGACCTTTTGGAGGGAATGAGTAAAATGAGATTTAGTGAAAGTAGATGAAAAAAGGAACTGAAAGAATTGTCATACCACTCTGCAGCGACATTTCAAGACATCTTGTTTGAGTCTTATTGCGAAAGGGTTTGTATTGTAGCAAAACAACGAATCGAAACATGCATCCTGCTTGTGTCAAAACTATGTGACGCTTCTAGAAGTTGAGGAAAATTTGCAAAACAGGAAATAGCCTAACCAGTCTTCTGATTGTAACCCATTCGAGCTACTATGGGATGACTGGACACGAGATAAAAAATATGGGGATCATGGGTGGGACACACCTGTGAGAGGTCCTGCAACAAGAATGGAAACTAATTGCTACTAAACCCCTGGTAAAATTTCCCCATTGTATTCCGTGAGTTTGCAAGGCAGTGACTATAGCCAAGGGTGCCTGTTTTGAGGGATAAAATATTTAATGATTACATTTATCTAAGCATTGTTTGAACTCAATAACCACTTAGAGGCAATAACATGCCATTTTATAATGTATGTGATGTTTCCAAACGTATCGAGGTAGTGTATGAATTTCAATTGGAAGCATGTTTTTTTGTGGTTGTAATCTCGATTACAGAACTCTGTTTCTGACGCACCAACAAATGTGCGTCACTCAGTGCCATGTTAAACACTGCAGTTATGAGCCCTCTATTGGCAGAGCGTTGCAGTTTGCACCAGCGAAGCGTGAAATTCGACTGAGTGATATGCCTGACATATACTACCTCAACGCATATTGAGAGCAGAATATAAAATTCGGACGCAATATTTTTCAGCATATCCTCGTAGACATTCGCAGATCGAAAGGCACTTCAGCAAAGCAGTAGATCGCGAAATTATATCCAATCCAGGTCTGGCACATTACCGACGCTATAATCCAGCAAAACATCAAACAATCACAGTGTTTCTTCCTTAGCTTTGTCAGTTGCTTACGGAACACGTTTACTCAGCACTCCTCAAGAGATCAGTTGTGAAACGTAGATTCCTGTTGAAATAAAAGAAAAGCTATATTCACTCTTATTTTCACTAGGTAACGGAGTAGGGTGTAGATGTTTAATTTGAAAGGAACTTTCGTGGAAATGATTGGTTCGGATTTGCTTGAATATTTAATTGTGTACCGGTATCATTATTTCACATACGATCATGAGCCAAAAAATTGTGATCACTGCCAATCGGCAGAATGAAGTCCACCTGGTGGAGTTGTGGGCACGTGTTGCAGTACGAAAACTGTGTGCAGTGGAGAAGAGACCAATGGGCAGTCATTATAGCGACAGTACTGGCCACAAGTTGGGAAATCCACTGACGTAGACGATACGGACAAACGGCGCCTAGGAACGAACAACTCTGAGCACGTCGTTGAGTTTGGGGCAACACAGCAGACGACCTTTACGTGTGCCCAGGTTGGCCCAACGAGATCGTCAATGACAACTTTAGTTGGCAAGGGATCATCGTCATCGTCTGGTCGGATTAGCTGCGTTTGTTGGTACACCACGTCGGTGTTCGTGCCTGGATACGCCCTCATCCCAACGAACAGCTTCTCGAAACATGCACCACGCCACGTAGGAGGCCAGTGGCGGCATATTATGCTGACAGGGATATTCACTTGCGCCTCCAGGGGACCTGTGGTAGTAATCGAGTAGTCTGTCTGCAAACACATGAGCTAGCGAGCTATTCCCCATTTTGACCACTCACCTAAGTCACAAGGCGCTTCTGCATGCTGGTTCAGAAGGTGTATAGGCGAAGCCGCAGAGCGCACCTTAACTCTGTGGCGACGAAATGTACAGATGTGTACTGGATGCATTTATTTTAGATAAATGCGTTAACGCCGTAAGGAATACTAAAGATGATTTTCTTCTTCTGCAACAGAACATTATAAAATATATTAACATACGAAAGGAAGTCAGGATTCGCGTATGGACTACAATATAGAACTGAATACCTGTTCAGGTGAAAGCATGTCATCAACCACCTCTTCCTATAAAGACGGATATTTTCCCATAGAATTTAGAACACTATATTGTGCAATCGTTATGCACAATTTTGGATTTATTCTTACTTTGTGTTTCTAGTAAGAGGTAGAAGATTTATTTGAGGGGCTGCGTTGAGACGCAACAATTTTTGCTGTGCTTAAGTATCTGAAATGTAACGAGGAATTTGTAATTCGACATATTATGTTTTTGTCATTCTGCTGGTAAAAATGTATGAAATGTATCTTTACAATGTTAGCATGTTGGATATTTAGTCCTCTGTCAGCTGTCAAAAAGATTACAGCTACTTTGGTAGTTTCTTCGATTTTGTATAAAATAAGATTAGAGATTTTGTATTACATTTTGTTAGAAGAACGGAATCAACTACAACAAGATTTCAGAAATGTTAAATATTACTGTGGCCAGTCCGCTATGAGTAAAACAATCGTTTGCCAGTGTTATAAGCGTTTCAAAGAAGGCCGCGATTACGCTGGAGATGACGAGCGCCCTGGAGGCCCCAACACATCAACCGATGAAATCGTGGAGAGAGAAGTGACTCTGATAGAATGAAAAATAGCAGTCAGAGCAGTCGGTCATGATGTTGGCATGTAAATTGCCTCATGTCATGTAACTGTATCGTAAGTTTAGGGTAAGTTTAATTTGTTCCGAAATTGTTGAATGCAAGTTGTTCACGAACTCATGAGATTAGTTAGTGGTTCTGACAAGGGAACCTCCCCGTCGCACCCCCCTCAGATTTAGTTATAAGCTGGCACAGTGGATAGGCCTTGAAAAACTGAACACAGATCGATCGAGAAAACAGGAAGAAGTTTTGTGGAACTATTAAATAATAGGCAAAATACACAAACTGAGTATTCCATGGGCAAGATGTGCAACATCGAGGATATTCTGAGGTTAAGAACGCCGTGGTCCCGTGGATAGCGTGAGCAGCTGCGGAACAAGAGGTCATTGGTTCTAGTCATTCCGCGAGTGAAAATTTTACTTTCTTTATTTTCGCAAAGTTATGATCTTTACGTTCGTTCACTGACGCCTCTGTTCACTGTAATAAGTTTAGTGTCTGTGTTTTGCGACCGCACCGCAAAACCGTGCGATTAGTAGACGAAAGGACGCGCCTCTCCAATGGGAACCGAAAACATTTGATCGGAAGGTCATAGGTCAACCGATTCCTCCCCAGGAAAACACGTCTGATATATTCTATACGACACTGGTGACGGCATGTGCGTCACATGATAGGAATATGTTGTCGACCCACCTAACTAGTACACTTGGCGAATGGGTAAAAAGATTCTTCTACCTTGCCCGATTTAGGTTCTTTTATGGATGTGATAATCACTCCCAAAAAAGTGATGAAAATATAAGAATTTGTCACATAAACTGAAAATAAGAAATTAAACTTTCTACGAGAGGGAAGACTTGAACCAAGGACCTCTCGTTCAGCCGTTGCTCACGCTATCCACGGGACCAGGGCGCTCCTGACCGGAGAGTGTCCTTGATGTTGCCTATCTTGCACATCAACTACTCAGTTTGTATATTTTGCTTATTTTTTCATAGTTCCAGACAACTTCTTCCTGTTTTCTCGATTGATCTGTGTTCAGTTTTTCAAGGCCTATCCACTGTGCCAACTTATAACTAAATCTGAGGGGGGTGGTGCGATGGGGAGGTTCCCTTGTGAGAGTAATTACTCCCAGAGGGTAAATTTAAATATTCTAAGGGTAAAAAAAAGGTTTCAGTAGTGTCTGGGTCTCGAAACTGAACTATTTTCAAAAGATCAGTATTATTATTATCATCACTATTTCGTATAACTTTAATACTGATTACGCAAGTCACCAATAATTTACAATTTTTACTTCAAATACTAGCATTAACACGTGAGACAGCGTGTTGCAAGTTACAGCTTGTGAGACGAATGTATGAACAACTTCCTTGCTCCTCGCATAGTCCACCTACTGCGCATATACTTTTCATCATCGATTTGTGACAGTAGAATCGATACATATATGCTTAAATATCTCAAGAAAGTGCCTTCACAGGATTGTATGTGGTTTCCACAATGGACCAGAAACTGATTCGTCATGCACTTAGCTACAGTAAAGTATTTAATTGAGATCACAACACAACTGTAATTATGTAATTGCTACTACATTAGTCGGATGCAAAGCAATGCCAGCCTAAAGCCTTCCAGTTTCTATCACCTCAGAGGCAAGGAGTCCAGGAACCTAGTGGTACACAAGCAGTGGGTGCCGTGCACACCCTTTGACTTGGCTGCTTTTAAAATAGGGTCGCCGGGTGTGAGTGAAGCAGATGTCAGTAGGGAGTGGTGCAGAAGCAAGCACGCTTCGTAATATGTATCTACCATCAATGTGAATAATTAGCTTTCTGTTCCTGGGAGGAGTTATAGATACACTCGCGGTGCACTGAGAATTACTTCATCTTTCTATAAATATAAAAAAATGATGTTAGTAGTAAGTGGTAGGGATTGTCTCACTGACTCATTATTTCATGGTTTAATGAGACACCTAAGAAAGCTAAATATCAGTTATATAACGTCATTTAAAAAATAATAGCCTTCAAAGAAAAAAAAAGTGTGTAAAATCTTATGGGACTTAACGGTTAAGGTCATCAGTGCCTAAGCCTACACACTACTTATCCTAAATTATCCTAAGGACAAACACACACACACACACACCCATGCCCGAAGGAGGACTCGAACCTCCGCCGGGACCAGCCGCACAGTCCATGACTGCAGCGCCTGAGACCGCTCGGCTAACCCCGCGGGGCCCTTCAAAGAAAATTCTTTTTCGTTCTCATGTTTAGTAAGGTGCTATTGTTGCTGAAGGTGGGAGGAGGGGGGAGGTTTGGCAGCCATTGTACTAGATGGAGCCAACAGCGACGTAGAACTACCGAAACGAATCGCACTAGCAGAATCAACGTAAATTACAGCGCGCTGCAGAACACTTTCGGACAGGCAACGAGCAAGTGATACTGAGCGTGCATGTACGACAGTTTCGAAGGCCTTCCGGGAGAGGCCACTTCCTCCACCAGGAGCGCTGTTCGCTCATGAGTTTGCCAATAGACTATACTAAGTTAAAACTTCCTGGCAGATTAAAACTGTGTGCCCGACCGAGACTCGAACTCGGGACCTTTGCCCTTCGCGGGCAAGTGCTCTACCATCTGAGCTACCGAAGCACGACTCACACCCGGTACTCACAGCTCTACTTCTGCCAGTATCTCGTCTTCCACCTTCCAAACTTTACAGAAGCTCTCCTGTGAACCTTGCAGAACTAGCACTCCTGAAAGAAAGGATATTGCGGAGACATGGCTTAGCCACAGCCTGAGGGATGTTTCCAGAATGAGATTTTCACTCTGCAGCGGAGTGTGCGCTGATACGAAACTTCCTGGCAGATTAGAACTGTGTGCCCGACCGAGACTCGAACTCGGGACCTTTCCCTTTCGCGGGCAAGTGCTCTACCATCTGAGCTACCGGAGCACGACTCACGCCCGAGTTCGAGTCTCGGTCGGGCACACAGTTTTAATCTGCCAGGAAGTTTCATATCAGCGCACACCCCTCTGCAAGGTGAAAATCTCATTCTGGAAACATCCCTCAGGCTGTGGCTAAGCCATGTCTCCGCAATATCCTTTCTTTCAAGAGTGCTAGTTCTGCAAGGTTCGCAGGAGAGCTTCTGTAAAGTTTGGAAGGTAGGAGACGAGATACTGGCAGAAGTAGAGCTGTGAGTACCGGGCGTGAGTCGTGCTTCGGTAGCTCAGATGGTAGAGCACTTGCCCGCGAAAGGCAAAGCTCCCGAGTTCGAGTCTCGGTCCGGCACACAGTTTTAATCTGCCAGGTAGTTTCATATCAGCGCACACTCCGCTGCAGAGTGAAAATCTCATTCTATACTAAGTGTGCATTATATATACTAAGATGGTATCTGTTCTTTCTGACATGTCCGAAAGAACAGATACCATCTTAGTATATATATATATATATATATATATATATATATATATATATATATATATATATAGTTAAGGCTCACCGGCCACTTGACCATCTTCTTCTTCTGTGCGAATGCACAAACAGTGCCCGAACTCTTACGGGAATCGGCAACGTGCCGCGACTAATGAGTATAATGGGCGGGGGCACTACGAATGTAGTGCGGGACAATACGTTGAGAATGTGGTTTTCGCGGGAGGCGTGCCAGAGATAAATCCCTGCAGTCGCGTTATCATCTCTGTCTTCGGTGGCTCAGATGGATAGAGCGTCTGCCATGTAAGCAAGAGATTCCGTGTTCGAGTCCCGGTCGGGGCACACATTTTCATCTGTCCCCGTTAACGATGTCAACGCCTGTAAGCAACTAAAGGTGTTCATTTCATTGTAAGTGTATACACTATTGCGGACCACACGAGTCCATTCGTGAGTGACGCCCTCCTCGATTGCGGCAGCACCTACTAGCAAGATAAATGTTCTTCCCATAAGGCTCGAATCAAACTACAGCGATTTGAGGGACATTTTACTGAACATACAGTGATGTTTAAGCTATTAAATTCTCTCCATCTGAACCAGATATAAATCAGGAATGCTGTCGGACGCCGGCCCCGCGACCACAAACCATCGTTTTGTAATTTACAGGAATTCTCTGACCTGTGCGTAGACATCTGGTACCGTACTATTCTGAAAACCTACCAAAGACTTGTCGAATACATGCCACAGCAGAATGGCTGCTGCACTGCATCCCTTAGCTGGGCCACTACGTTATTAAACAAGTGTTCATAATGTTTCGGCTCAACAGTGTATGTGATGTACATTACGTGATGGTCTCTGTGATTGCTTTATGATGATACGATATTTGTTGGTTCTAAAAGAGGAGGAATACTAAGATTTAACGTCCCTTTGAGGTCACTAGAGATTACCGGTGGGCAGATAAGGAAATCGGCAAAGCCCTTTCAGAGACATTCGATTAGGAGATTAAGGTAAAACACGGAAAACCTAAACTAAGATTACCGGGCAAAGATCTGATCCATTGTCATCCCAAATATGAGCCTAGTGCCTTATCATTGCGTCACCTGCCTCGGCTTTTTGCGTCCAGCATTATCAGTTATGAAGAGAGAAATTTTTAGAAAAGTAACGCTTCAAAGCGTTTGACCAAAATTTCGCTACAGAACACCAAATTCTTCCAAATGTGTTAATCAAGTAGTACGCATCATACAGTAATCAACACCTGTTGTAAGTACCATCTGTATCCATAAAAATGGTTGTGCAGATATCTCAGCTAGAAGACATTCACATCAACATACTCCGAAAATAATTCTGTGAGTTATCAATAAAGCAAGACTATAGTCAATTTAGTTATTTAGATTAATCCAGAAAAATTCATATTGACATGTGGTGTTACGAAGTAATCGCATATCAGTTCGTTTGTTGCTTCGTTTTACGAAATTTCGAGCTGCTACCGTATTCAACGGCACGAACTTCCTGTCCAGTATAATTTGTTTTAATTGTAACAGGTACGGACTCTGGAAATTTCATCAGCCTCCGTGTGTCCGTAGTAATGGAACTGTTCCGAAAATTGCGAGGGGAGCTCCTAATTAGAATCACCAGATGGAGTTCCCGGTCCGTAACTTGATAACTCGGCCCCCAGAGCCGTAAACTAATTTTTGTTACAAACACCCGTTTTAATTTCGTCGCTCACACGACGCTGCTGAACACAGCAGCCGTGAATGTGTTTTTCGGATTTCGTTACTTTCGATTTGCATATGCATGCTCCGTCAGACAACTATGTGCCATGTCAGCCCAGCCGAAAACCAGAACAGCGTAGAAAGTTAGTCGTTCCCGAATGTTGACTTACAGAAAATGCAGATATTTCGTGACGTAGATAACGGATGAAAAAGTCTCATATTAGTGGCTTCAAGTAACAATTGAAAGCTGTTTCGCTGAATAAAAGCATGAGTAATTTTTCGTTTGTTACGAGCAGGTTCCTTTCACCTATTTAATTATTGCAAAACTTAATTTACATGCTCTTCAACACATCTTATTTGCTTTTCATTGTCTTTACAGTAGGTTATAGAATGATTACGTTACAGATTTGTGTGCACCGTAATGTAACCGTTTTACGCTCTTATCACTCTTCCCAGTGTTATTGTCTTCAGTCTGAAGACTGGTATGACACAGCTGTTCCCACTAGTGAATCATTATCTACATCTACATATATACTCCGCTAGCCATCAAGCAGTGTGTGGCGCAGGGCACAATTCGCACCAAAGTCATATTACCCACCGTCTGTTCCACTCGCGGATCGCGCGAGGGAAAAACGACTGTCTGAACGCCTCAGTACGAGCTCTTATTTCCCTTATCTTTGAATGGTGATCATTGCGCGATTTGAAAGTTGGTGGTAATAATATATGCTCTACATCCTAGGTGAAGATCTGATTTCGGAATTTAGTGAGCAGCCCCTTCTGTTTGGCGCGCCGTCGATCTGCAAGTGTGTCCCACTTCAAACTTCCTGTGAGATATATAACGCTCTCGCGATGGCTACGTGTACCAGTCACGAATCTTGCCGCTCTTCTATGGACCCTCTCAATCTCTTGAATCAGACTCAACTGGTAAGGGTCTCATACAGACGAACAATACTCCAAGACTGGACGAACTAACGTGTTGTAAGCTATTTCCTTTGTTGATTCGCTTCAGGATTCTACCAATAAACCGCAATCTAGAGTTCGCCTTATCCGTTACTTGTGCAATCTGATTATTCCATTCGAGATCATTTCGAATAGTCACACCCAGCTACTTGACGGGCGTTACCGCTTCGAAAGACTGGGAATTAATTTTATACTCGTACATTAATGGGAATTTTCGCCTTGTTATACGCAGTAGGTTACACTTACTAATATTGAGAGATAACTGCCAGTCATTAAACCACGCATTTATTTTCTGCAAATCCTCACTGATTTGTTCACAACTTTCGTGTGATACTACTTTCCTGTAGACTACAGCATCATCGGCAAACATTCTCAGGCCGCTGTCAATACCATCAACCAGATCGTTTATGTAAATCGTAAAAAGCAGAGAACCTATTACGCTGCCCTGGGGCACACCTGAAATTACGCTTGTTTCTGTCGATGTCACCCCGTTCAGGACGGCATACTGCTCCCTGTCTGTTAGAAAACTTTCTATCCAACCGCATATGTCATCGGATAGACCGTAAGCTTGCACTTTTTGTAGCAAGCGACAGTATGGAACTGAGTCGAACGCCTTTCGAAAGTAGAGAAATATGGCATCAACCTGTGAGCCGGTATCTAGAGCCTGTTGAATATCATGCACAAAAAGGGCCAGCTGTGTCTCGCATGACCGCTGTTTCCTAAAACCGTGCTCGTTTCTGCAGATGAGCTTCTCAGAGTCTAGAAGGGTCATTATGCCTAAACTCAAAATATGTTCTATGATTCTACAACAAATCGATGTCAGTGAAATTGGCCGGTAATTATGTGCATCCGATTTTCTACCCTTTTTATAGATTGCTATGACCTGGGCCTTCTTCCAGTTCCTTGGAACTTTCCGCTGTTGCAATGATCTCTCATAGATGATGGATAAGAATGGTGCTATATTTGTAGCTTAGTCAACATAAAATCTTACGGGGATACCGTCTGGGCTAGATGTCTTCCTGACGTCTAAGGATCTTAACTGTTTTACAATCCCAGATACACTAAACACTATGTCAGCCATCTTTTCGTTTGTTCGATAATTGAAAGGGGGAATGGTGCTGCTGTCCTCTACCGTCAACGAGTTTTTGAATGTTAGGTTTAGAGTTTCGGCCTTCTGTTTATCATCATCAGTTACATTACCCATCTGTCAGCAAGAGAAGGTATTGAATTATTTGTAGCGTTCATAGATTTTACGTACGACCAAAATTTTTTGGGGATATTTTTGGAATCTGCAGATAAAATATTGCTTTCAAATTCGTTAAAAGTATCTCTCATTGTCCTTCTGACAGCCGCTTTCATTTCGCATGATTTCTGTTTGTCAGCGGGGCAGTGACTACGTTTAAAACGACTGTGCAAAATTCTCTGATTTCTCAGCAACTTGCTTATCTGTTTGTTGTACCAATGTGGATCCTTTCCCTCCCCTATACTTTTGCTAGGCACGCACTTCTCTAGCACATGGTGGAGAATACCTTTAAATTCCGACCAGAGATGCTCAATATCTTTGTGTCCCGCGGTGAATGCTTGGAGCTGACTATGAAGATATTCATTAATGACAGTTTTATTTGCTTTCCCAAACAAGAAAACTCGACGCTCTTTCTTTGGTTTTTTTTGCAGCTTCCACTGACATAGAAGACACAACGACACTATGGTCGCTAATACCTTCTTCTAGATTAACTTCCTCAAAAAAAAATCAGGTCTGTTTGTCGCCAAGATAACTAATATGTTCCCATCTCGAGTTGGTTTTCTAACCAATTGCTCAAGGTTGTATGTTGAGAGCGCTCCTAGAATAAATTCAGACTAATCTTTGCTTCTGCCCCCTGTGATAAACGTGTAATTTTCCCAGTCAATGGATGTTAGATTAAAGTGTCCACCTATAACTAATGGATAATTTGGATATTTACTTCCTATGTACTCAAGACTTTCCGTGAAACGTTCTGCGATGTTTGTTGCGGACGCTGGTGGTCTATTAAGCATCCTAATACAATGGTCAATCCTTGTCTGATTGACAGCTTTATATAGACTATTTCACAGTCCGACCCAGTATCGATCTCAACTGCATCAAACAGATTTTAACTGCAATCAACACACCACCTCCCGTATCGTCAGTTCTATCCTTCCTAAACATTGTCCAATCCGAGTTCAAAATTTCACTGCTTTTATGCCTGGTTTGAACCAGCTTTCTGTACCTAATACAATATTGGAATTGCTACTGTTTATTTCGGAGATTAACTCGGGGATCTTGCTACAGACACTTCGACAATTTGCTAACATGAGATTAACCATATTTAAATCATTTGCAAAACTGCTGCACGGTGTGGCATCCTTACCAGATAGGATTAACGGATTAAATCAACAAAGTTCATAGAAGAGAAGCACGTTTTGTATTTTAGAGAAATCGGGGAGAAAATGTCACTGACATGATATAGGATTTAGGGTGTACAACATTAAAAGAAAGGAATTAGAATTATGTTAATACCTTCAGCTGTTAACGGGCGTTGATATACAGGGTGATTCAAAAAGAATACCACAACTTTAGGAATTTAAAACTCTGCAACGGCAAAAGGCAGAGCTAAGCACTATCTGTCGGCGAATTAAGGGAGCTATAAAGTTTCATTTAGTTGTACATTTGTTCGCTTGAGGCGCTGTTGACTAGGCGTCAGCGTCAGTTGATGCTAAGATGGCGACCGCTCAACAGAAAGCTTTTTGTGTTATTGAGTACGGCAGAAGTGAATCGACGAGAATCCGCGGGAAACAACTCAGTATGAACGTGACTCGCCTAAGGTGAACGTTTTCTGTGCCATTTCAGCGAATAAAGTTTTTGGTCCCTTTTTCTTCGAAGGTGCTACTGTAACTGGACTACAGTATCTGGAGATGTTAGAGAATTGGCTGTTCCCTCAGCTCGAACAAGAAGCACAACAATTCATATTTCAGCAGGATGGAGCGCCACCACATTGGCACTTATTTGTCCGTAACTACCTGAACGTCAACTACCCGAGGCGATGGATCGGCCGCCAGGCAGCCCGTGACAGAGCACTTCATCACTGGCCTCCAAGAAGCCGTGATCTTACCCCCTGCGATTTTTTCTTATGGGGGTATGTTAAGGATATGGTGTTTCGGCCACCTCTCCCAGCCACCATTGATGATTTGAAACGAGAAATAACAGCAGCTATCCAAACTGTTACGCCTGATATGCTACAGAGAATGTGGAACGAGTTGGAGTATCGGGTTGATATTGCTCGAGTGTCTGGAGGGGGCCATATTGAACATCACTGAACTTGTTTTTGAGTGAAAAAAAAACTTTTTTAAATACTCTTTGTAATGATGTATAACAGAAGGTTATATTATGTTTCTTTCATTAAATACACATTTTTAAAGAAGTGGTATTCTTTTTGAATCACCCTGTATATCAACGGGGACAGGTGAAGATGTGTTCCCCGACCGGGACTCGAACACAGGATCTACTGCTTACATGGCAGGCGCTCAATCCATCGTTTTTTTTTAAATCTCATTTGGTTCTATTGTTCGTTGACATTGTTCGTGGCGGACGTCCGGTGACACTCGTTGAGGTTGTTTATCGATCCTCCCACTCAGTTTTTATTACAGAGGGTAGCTAAACCTTCTGACCAAACACTCTGAGCTACCGTGCGGCTGCCCATCTGAGGGCGCAGAGACCCACGTTCTCACCTTGTATGTCCCCACACTACATTCGTAGTGTCCCGCCCCAACACACTCATTACACGTGGAAGACATTCTTAGCAAGTCCCGTAAGAGTTCGGGGAATATGTGTGCATCCGCACAGAAGAAGAAGGTCATCGTCGGTATGTCCGAAAGAACAGACACCATATCCACATAAGTTAAAAGAAAGGCGTTTTTCGTTGCTGCGGAATCTTCTCACGAAATTTCAATCACCAACTTTCTCCTTCGAATGTGAAAATGTTTTGTTGACGCTGACCCACATAGGGAGAAATCATCGTCGTAACAAAATAAAGTAACTTAGAGCTCGCACGGAAAGATGTAGGTGTTTGCTTTTCCTGCACGCTATTCGAGATTGGAGTAACAGAGAATTATTGTGACAGTAATTCGATGAACCCTCTGCCAGGCAATTAAGCGTGATTTGCAGAGTATGAATGTAGATGTAGAATCTCTTTAGCTCTGCATAACCACCGTGGCCCACATCCATTTCAACCTGTTTTAATGTATTCAACTGTTGGTCTACCTGCCCAAATTACAACTCTCTCCCTCTCACTTCTCGCCTTTATTGTTTGCTGACTGTTTCTAGAATCTTGTTATAGGTGTCTTATCAGTCGATTCTCAATTCTTGCCTAATTATGACATAGATCTCTTCCCGACTCGAATCAGGATCTCATCATTTGTTACGCGATCCATCTATCAAATCTTCAGTATTCTGTTATAGGACCACATTACAAGAGCTTCTATTCGTGACTGAAGTTCCATTTCCTACTTTCAAAGGTGCAATGTCCAACTGAAGTTCCATTTCCCTAATTTCAAAGGTGCTGTGTCCGACGATTAAAGTTTAAAAGAAAAATTTTGAATTGAATCATTGATAGTTGAGGCCAACAGAAGTACTACAATGTATTGAGTAACGATAGATAACTGAGATCAGAATTTAGCGTATGATTGATATGGAATAATTTTATTATACATGCATTGGCTATCTTTCCTTATCAGTGAGATATGGGGAGTCCCGCGTCTGAATTTAAGTCGTGGTTATGACAGGTAGATATTAGTTACTTGATATTCTTCTACGTGGTATAGTTGTTAGAATGTGACGATAGAAGATAATTAATGTTAAATTTGGGAGGAACTGTGTTTGAGTGATATTGTTAAGGCAGGAATGAACGTGAGTGGAGTACGAGATGCACTGTTCTTATGGTAAAGTTGTTTGCTAAATAAGCAAGCCAGGGATTTATTGAGGTTGTTCTTTCATACACAGACAAAAATAAACTGCAGCACCAAGAATGGGGTACGTAGCATAAACGAAATTTAGTAGGCGTTTTTCTACATCAGGAAGATGATATACAGGGTGAGTCACCTAACGTTACGGCTTGATATATTTCGTAAACCACATCAAATACTGACGAACCGATTTCACAGTCCGAACGTGAGGAGAGGGGCTAGTGTAATTGTTTAATACAAATCATACAAAAATGCACGGAAGTATGTTTTTTAACACAAACCTACGTTTTTTTAAAAGGAACCACATTAGTTTTGTTAGCAAATCTGAACATATAAACAAATACGTAATCAGTGCCGTTTGTTGCATTGAAAAATGTTAATTACATCCGGAGATATTGTAACCTAAAGTTGACGCTTGAAACATCCGACGTTCAGTTGCGTGTTGTAACAAACACTGGCCACGGTCGGCGAGCAGCATCTGCAGGGACATGTTTACGATGACGACCGTGTCTACGAGTATGGCTGTAGTGCACTGTTATGGTTTGGTATAGCTGTCGCAGTGTCCGCTTGTAGCGCTTGCTGCTATTGTTATTCTGCATTCGTCTCCGCACGCAGACCAACTGTAGTACACCGTGTTACCAGGCGTCTGTGATAGTGTAGTGTTGTAGGAACTGTGACCATGGTGTATTCGAACTCTGAAAAGGCGGAGATGATACTCATCTATGGTGAGTGTCGACGAAATGCAGCTGAAGCCTGCAGGGTGTATGCAGAACGGTATCCGGACAGAGAGCATCCAACGTGCCGCACATTGCAAAACATCTACCGCCAACTGTATGCAACAGGTATGGTCGTAGCACGCAAACGGGTCCGTAACAGGCCCGTCACAGGAGAAGCGGGTGCAGTTGGGGAGTGAGCTGCTGTTGCCATGAACCCACACGTGAGTACACGGAACATTGCGAGAGCCGGTGGACTGAGTCAAAGTAGTGTCATGCGCATACTGCATCGTCACCGCTTTCACCCGTTTCATGTGTCGCTACATCAGCAATTATGGTGATGACTTTAATCATCGAGTGCAATTCTGTCAATGGGCATTAAGAGAGAATGCGTTGCAGTTCTATCTGTTTACCGATGAAGCGGGTTTCACAAACCACGGGGCAGTGAATCTACGGAACATACATTAGTGGTCCGTGGACAATCCTCGCCGGCTCAGACAGGTAGAGCGACAGCGACCGTGGACTGTAAATGTATGGTGCGGAATCATTGGCGACCACCTCATTGGTCCTCACTTCATTGCAGGGACCCAAGCAGCTGCAACATACATCGCGTTTGTACAGAATGATCTACCAACTTTGCTCGAAAATGTCCCACTGGAAACGCGTCGACGTATGTGGTATCAGCATGATGGTGCACCTGCACATTTTGCAATTAACACTAGGCTGACCCTTGACAGGATGTTCGACGGGCGTTTCATAGGACGTGTAGGACGCATAAATTGGCCAGCACGTTCTCCTAATTTTACACCTCTGGACTTCTTTCTGTGGGGTACGTTAAAGGAGAATGTGTACCGCGATGTGCTTACAACACCAGAGGATATGAAACAACGTATTGTGGCAGCCTGCAACGACATTACACCAGATGTACTGCGGCGTGTACGACATTCATTACGCCAGAGATTACAATTGTGTGCAGCAAATGATGGCCACCAAATTGAACATCTATTGGCCTGACATGTCGGGACACACTCTATTCCACTCCGTAATTGAAAACGGAAACCACGTGTGTACGTGTACCGCACCCCTCATGGTAATGTACATGTACGTCAGTGAAAAAGACCAATAAAAAGGTGTTAGCATGTGGACGTAATGTGCTGTTCCAGTCTCTTCTGTACCTAAGGTCCATCACCGTTTCCTTTGGATCGCTACGTAATTCGGTGCTCTCCGATACACACGATCGAGCAGCGGAGGAGTAGTACTCAAGCGTCAACTTTAGGTTCTACATCTACATCTACATCTACATTTATACTCCGCAAGCCACCCAACGGTGTGTGGCGGAGGGCACTTTACGTGCCACTGTCATTACCTCCCTTTCCTGTTCCACTCGCGTATGGTTCGCGGGAAGAACGACTGTCTGAAAGCCTCCGTGCGCGCTCTAATCTCTCTAATTTTACATTCGTGATCTCCTCGGGAGGTATAAGTAGGGGGAAGCAATATATTCGATACCTCATCCAGAAACGCACCCTCTCGAAACCTGACGAGCAAGCTACACCATAATGCAGAGCACCTCTCTTGCAGAGTCTGCCACTTGAGTTTGTTAAGCATCTCCGTAACGCAATCACGGTTACCAAATAACCCTGTGACGAAACGCGCCGCTCTTCTTTGGATCTTCTCTATCTCCTCCGTCAACCCGGTCTGGTACGGATCCCACACTGATGAGCAATACTCAAGTATAGGTCGAACGAGTGTTTTGTAAGCCACCTCCTTTGTTGATGGACTACATTTTCTAAGGACTCTCCCAATGAATCTCAACCTGGTACCCGCCTTACCAACAATTAATTTTGTATGATCATTCCACTTCAAATCGTTCCGCACGCATACTCCCAGATATTTTACAGAAGTAACTGCTACCAGTGTTTGTTCCGCTATCATATAATCATACAATAAAGGATCCTTCTTTCTATGTATTCGCAGTACATTATATTTGTCTATGTTAAGAGTCAGTTGCCACTCCCTGCACCAAGTGCCTATCCGCTGCAGATCTTCCTGCATTTCGCTACAATTTTCTAATGCTGCAACTTCTCTGTATACTACAGCATCATCGGCGAAAAGCCGCATGGAACTTCCGACACTATCTACTACGTCATTTATATATATTGTGAAAAGCAATGGTCCCAAAACACTCCCCTGTGGCACGCCAGAGGTTACTTTAACGTCTGTAGACGTCTCTCCATTGATAACAACATGCTGTGTTCTGTTTGCTAAAAACTCTTCAATCAAGTCACACAGCTGGTCTGATATTCCGTAGGCTCTTATTTTGTTTATCAGGCGACAGTGCGGAACTGTTCTTTCGCGTACTGTGTGTAGAATCGAATTGGTATCCCGTCAGGTCCAGTGGACTTTCCTCTGTTGAGTGATTCCAGTTGCTTTTCTATTCCTTGGACACTTATTTCGATGTCAGCCATTTTTTCGTTTGTGCGAGGGTTTAGAGAAGGAACTGCAGTGCAGTCTTCCTCTGTGAAACAGCCTTGGAAAAAGGTGTTTAGTATTTCAGCTTTACGCGTGTCATCCTCTGTTTCAATGCCTTCATCATCCCGGGCTGTCTGGATATGCTATTTCGAGCCACTTACTGATTTAACATAAGACCAGAACTTCCTAGGATTTTCTGTCAAGTCGGTACATAGAATTTTACTTTCGAATTCACTGAACGCTTCACGCATAGCCCTCCTTACGCTAACTTTGACATCGTTTAGCTTCTGTTTGTCTGAGAGGTTTTGGCTGCGTTTAAACTTGGAGTGAAGCTCTCTTTGCTTTCGCAGTAGTTTCTTAACTTTGTTGTTGTACCACGGTGGGTTTTTCCCGTCCCTCAGAGTTTTACTCGGCACGTACCTGTCTAAAACGCATTTTATGATTGCCTTGAACTTTTTCCATGAATACTCAACATTGTCAGTGTCGGAACAGAAATTTACATTGTCAGTGTCGGAACAGAAATTTTCGCTTTGGTCTGTTTGGTAGTCTGAAATCTGCCTTCTATTACTCTTGCTAAACAGATAAACCTTCCTCCCATTTTTTATATTCCTATTAACTTCCATATTCAGGGATGCTGCAACGGCTTTATGATCACTGATTCCCTGTTCTGCACATACAGAGTCGAAAAGTTCGGGTCTGTTTGTTATCAGTAGGTCCAAGATGTTATCTCCACGAGTCGGTTCTCTGTTTAATTGCTCGAGGTAATTTTCGGATAGTGCACTCAGTATAATGTCACTCGATGCTCTGTCCCTACCACCCGTCCTAAACATCTGAGTGTCCCAGTCTATATCTGGTCAATTGAAATCTCCACCTAAGACTATAACATGCTGAGAAAATTTATGTGAAATGTATTCCAAATTTTCTCTCAGTTGTTCTGCCACTAATGCTGCTGAGTCGGGAGGTCGATAAAAGGAGCCAATTATTAACCTAGCTCGGTTGTTGAGTGTAACCTCCACCCATAATAATTCACAGGAACTATCCACTACAGGATAAACTACTACTAACAGCGACGAACACTCCACCACCGGTTGCATGCAATCTATCCTTTCTAAACACCGTCTGTACCTTTGTAAAAATTTCGGCAGAATTTATCTCTGGCTTCAGCCAGCTTTCTGTACCTATAACGATTTCAGCTTCTGTGCTTTCTATCAGCGCTTGAAGTTCCGGTACTTTTCCAACGCAGCTTCGACAGTTTACAATTACAATACCGATTGCTGCTTGGTCCCTGCATGTCCAGACTTTGCCCCGCACTCGTTGAGGCTGTTGCCCTTTCTGTACTTGCCCAAGGCCATCTAACCTAAGAAACCGCCCAGCCCACGCCACACAACCCCTGCTACCCGTGTAGCCGCTTGTTGTGTGTAGTGGACTCCTGACCTATCCAGCGGAACCCGAAACCCCACCACCCTATGGCGCAAGTGACAATATCTCCGGATGTAATTTACATTTTACAATGCAACAAACGGCACTGATTACGTATTTGTTTATATGTTCAGATGTGCTAACAAAACTAATGGGGTTACAGTTAGAAAAAAGTAGGTTTGTGTTAAAAAACATACTTACGTGCATTTTTTTATGGTTTGTATTAACCAATTAATTAGCCCCTCTCCTCACGTTCGGCCTGTGGAATCGATTCATCAGTATTTGATGTGGTTTACGAAATATATCCAGCGGTAATGTTAGGTGACTTGCCCTGTATATTGAAATTTCATGACAGTCGCATCATGATGATGCAAATCAGGTTTGCTTTAAATACACGCTGTAACGGCGCTGAGGCTTAGTAACATTTGACATTGGACGTGGTGAGCTGATGTTACTCAGGTACGCCTTTAAGGTGACAGAGATGGTATTACCAACTTTTCACAGCGTTTGTACGAGGTCATGTAATAGGTCTACGAGTTGCTTTTTTAAATCATGTGTGAACTTCATATTCTATTGTACTTGTTAATTTGTGATGGATCATTTTCCTCCTTGGACTCATCTACTTGACAAATAATGTCATCCATATATCTGTGGCAAAAAATGATTTTGAATCTTTCGTTAGTGGCTGTCCTTTCAAATACATGTTTTCTGATTGACTGATATATTGTTGGGGAAGGTTCCTGGTACTGAGGATCTCATGGATTTGCTCATAATATTCATCGTCAAACTGGAAGTAGTTTTGTTCAGTGATCAATATGAGAATACTTCTTACTTCTGTTTTCACTTGTGAGGTATGAATGTCGTGTGATGCGGGATTTGGTCTACGATTCCTCTTGTTTCGAATTTGGGGTTGGGAGAGTAAATGATTTCTGTATCAAATGAGACCAGTGGAGCCTATCGGTAAGAAGTCCAATGTTAAACATGTGACACAGAGTGTACAGATTTCAATAACGTAGGTAAAATAAGTAGGCCTAGTAACTTTACAATGTATAGCAGTAATCAATATTTGGAGTAATCGAACGTTCGGCCATTCTTTTGGCTAAATTCCGAGTGGTTTTGAGAAGGAAAGCGACGTTTAGAATTTGCTCAGTCATTTACTTTCAAAAGATAATTAAAACAATAAATCATAGCAGAAGAAATTCCTAACTGTAAAAATTGAGAAGTAGACTTTAACCTCCTCCAGGTTGCAAGCTTTACTGCACTGCAGGGATCTTACCAATCAACTGTGTCTCTGTAGCTTACGACGATCAATCTTACTGCCTGAAATCCGATAGACCAAAGCTTAAAAAACGACTCAGTTTCTACTCTACCAGAAAGCATTCCCTTTCCCCCCTTTTTCCCAAAGTGTCAACAGCAAGTATCTACATAAGAGATTTATGCAGATGTAACGCATCACTTACTGCGTACATTGTGCCATTGTGTCTACCATTGCGACTATTTGGTATCTTTTTGACCACGGACTTGCATCTTCAACACACGTGAAACTGAAACTCCCGAACTTTGGACCGTTTACTATTCTGATCTGACACACATTCTCAATTTTACCACACGTCTGCAGTTCACGGTATAGTGTTTAGCGTGGCCGCCTCCAGCTCGTAGGGTCCCAGGTTCGATTCCCGGCTACGTTGGAGATTTTCTTCAGTCCGGTACTGAGTGATTGAGGGCCCTAGTCATTTTACGTCATCGTCATCAGAAAGACGCTCAAGTGCACGAAGTAGCGTCAAATAGAAACACTTGCACCAGGTGGCCAACAATATTAGCCAATTATGCCACTCCATCATTCACTCATTCATCTTACGTCGATATGACATAAAAAAATTTGTCCGTTGCAATGATAATCAGCTGATTTCCTATGTGTGGGACCTTGATGTGCGAATTTGCTCACTCATTAATTGCCAAAATTTCTGAGTAAATTGTTGCCCACAACTGTTTAATCTTCTTCGATCCAACAAAGTACATCTACCCAAGGGATATACTTCCTTTCTATTGGCTTTGACTATGTTGTAACGTAAAGCAAAATAAGACATACATTTTTTAACACCCTCAAAAATTTTTCAGTATTTTTTTGACCCCCAACAATTTTGCGTTTCCTCAGTGTTCAAATGGCTCTGAGCACTATGGGACTCAACTGCTGAGGTCATTAGTCCCCTAGAACTTAGAACTAGTTAAACCTAACTAACCTAAGGACATCACAAACATCCATGCCCGAGGCAGGATTCGAACCTGCGACCGTAGCGGCCTTGCGGTTCCAGACTGCAGCGCCTTTAACCGCACGGCCACTTCGGCCGGCCGTTTCCTCAGTGTTGTACACATTTACAATAATATTAGAACAATAATTTATAATCAATTTCAAACGTAATATAAAGAAATCTGAAAATCTCACAACTTGAAAAAAATGCACCAAATGTAAAAAGAAAACACAAATACAAGACAACATATATACACTCCTGGAAATGGAAAAAAGAACACATTGACACCGGTGTGTCAGACCCACCATACTTGCTCCGGACACTGCGAGAGGGCTGTACAAGCAATGATCACACGCACGGCACAGCGGACACACCAGGAACCACGGTGTTGGCCGTCGAATGGCGCTAGCTGCGCAGCATTTGTGCACCGCCGCCGTCAGTGTCAGCCAGTTTGCCGTGGCATACAGAGCTCCATCGCAGTCTTTAACACTGGTAGCATGCCGCGACAGCGTGGACGTGAACCGTATGTACAGTTGACGGACTTTGAGGGAGGGCGTATAGTGGGCATGCGGGAGGCCGGGTGGACGTACCGCCGAATTGCTCAACACGTGGGGCGTGAGGTCTCCACAGTACATCGATGTTGTCGCCAGTGGTCGGCGGAAGGTGCACGTGCCCGTCGACCTGGGACCGGACCGCAGCGACGCACGGATGCACGCCAAGACCGTAGGATCCTACGCAGTGCCGTAGGGGACCGCACCGCCACTTCCCAGCAAATTAGGGACACTGTTGCTCCTGGGGTATCGGCGAGGACCATTCGCAACCGTCTCCATGAAGCTGGGCTACGGTCCCGCACACCGTTAGGCCGTCTTCCGCTCACGCCCCAACATCGTGCAGCCCGCCTCTAGTGGTGTCGCGACTGGCGTGAATGGAGGGACGAATGGAGACGTGTCGTCTTCAGCGATGAGAGTCGCTTATGCCTTGGTGCCAATGATGGTCGTATGCGTGTTTGGCGCCGTGCAGGTGAGCGCCACAATCAGGACTGCATACGACCGAGGCACACAGGGCCAACACCCGGCATCATGGTGTGGGGAGCGATCTCCTACACTGGCCGTACACCACTGGTGATCGTCGAGGGGACACTGAATAGTGCACGGTACATCCAAACCGTCATCGAACCCATCGTTCTACCATTCCTAGACCGGCAAGGGAACTTGCTGTTCCAACAGGACAATGCACGTCCGCATGTATCCCGTGCCACCCAACGTGCTCTAGAAGGTGTAAGTCAACTACCCTGGCCAGCAATATCTCCGGATCTGTCCCCCATTGAGCATGTTTGGGACTGGATGAAGCGTCGTCTCACGCGGTCTGCACGTCCAGCACGAACGCTGGTCCAACTGAGGCGCCAGGTGGAAATGGCATGGCAAGCCGTTCCACAGGACTACATCCAGCATCTCTACGATCGTCTCCATGGGAGAATAGCAGCCTGCATTGCTGCGAAAGGTGGATATACACTGTACTAGTGCCGACATTGTGCATGCTCTGTTGCCTGTGTCTATGTGCCTGTGGTTCTGTCAGTGTGATCATGTGATGTATCTGACCCCAGGAATGTGTCAATAAAGTTTCCCCTTCCTGGGACAATGAATTCACGGTGTTCTTATTTCAATTTCCAGGAGTATATATATATATATATATATATATATATATATATATATATATATATATATATATATATATATATATATATAGGGTGTTACAAAAAGTCCGGCCAAACTTTCAGGAAACATTCCTCACACACAAATAAAGAAAAGATGTTATGTGGACATGCGTCAGGAAACGCTTAATTTCCATGTTAGAGCTCATTTTAGTTTCGTCAGTATGTACTGTACTTCCTCGATTCACCACCAGTTGGCCCAATTGAAGGAAGTTAATGTTGACTTCGGTGCTTGTATTGACATGCGACTCATTGCTCTACAGTACTAGCATCAAGCACATCAGTACGTAGCATCAACAGATTAGTGTTCATCACGAACGTGGTTTTGCAGTCAGTGCAATGTTTACAAATGCGGAGTTGGCAGAGGCCCATTTGATGTATGGATTAGCAGGGGGCAATAGCCGTGGCGCGGTACGTTTGTATCGAGACAGATTTCCAGAACGAAGGAGTCCCGACAGGAAGACGTTCGAAGCAATTGATCGGCGTCTTAGGGAGCACGGAACATTCCAGCCTATGACTCGCGACTGGGGAAGACCTAGAACGACGAGGAGACCTGCAATGGACGAGGCAATTCTTCGTGCAGTTGACGATAACCCTAATGTCAGCGTCAGAGAAGTTGCTGCTGTACAAGGTAACGTTGACCACATCACTGTATGGAGAGTGCTACGGGAGAACCAGTTGTTTCCGTACCATGTACAGCGTGTGCAGGCACTATCAGCAGCTGATTGGCCTCCACAGGTACACTTCTGCGAATGGTTCCTCAAACAATGTGTCAATCGTCATTTCAGTGCAAATGTTCTCTTTACGTATGAGGCTTCAGTCCAACGTGATACAACATACTGACGAAACTAAGATGAGCTCTAACATGGAAATTAAGCGTTTCTGGACACATGTCCACATAACATCTTTTCTTTATTTGTGTGTGACGAATGTTTCCTGAAAGTTTGGCCGTACCTTTTTGTAAGATTATAAATATTAGAATATAGATTGGAATATATGTTTAGATTCTATTTATCTGTTTATCTGGGAAAAACTTATTAAACAATCCAGCATGACAACTGGCATTAAAGGGGCCTCATGCGGGCGTTTGTGCAGCGATGCAGAGGAATTTGTAGCTTATTTCTTACAGGTGCGTGGTTCAAATGGCTCTGAGCACTATGGGACTTAACTGCTGTGGCCATCAGTCCCCTAGAACTTAGAACTACTTAAACCTAACGAACCTAAGGACATCACACACATCAAGGCGCGAGGCAGGTTTCAAACCTGCGACCGTAGCGGTCGCGTGGTTTCAGACTGTAGCGCCTAGAATCGCTCGGCCACTTCGGTCGGCTACAAATGCTTATTTAGAATATCACTTCATCGTACATGCTTGAATTTGATATTGACGATGCTACATGTTTTGCTGTTCGTCAAATGTCAAACTGAAAAAGAAAATAGTAAGGAAGGGGATTTCGAAAAAAATGACTTTTTCGACTGTGAACCGTTGAAATGTACATTAAAAAACCATAGCACTTTCATCTTTATTTATTACATCTGTCGCCGTTTCAATGGTATGCATTCGGAAATATTAAACTCAATTTGTTTCAAGGGGCTGTTTCATCTCTAAAAGGTGGTGTGGGCACGTATAGAACAATAAGTGTCTCTCATTGCGCTCTTCACTATAATACATTCAAAGCCGATCGAAATTGAAGTGTGTCCTTCGGGAAGGTTCACTTGTAAGTAATTACAAAATTTTATTTGCATTGCTTGATGATATGGAATCACAGTTACTCCACGCATCTGCGCTTAAGCCACCATGATCTCTTCTCCAGAACTCTATGTTTCCGTTAATTTTTAAGAACTTGTGTACGATATGAGTAAGAATTGTAGATGACTGCCTTGTAGGTGCTAATCTTGTCCAAGTACGTGTTATCGATGCTTTCTACAAAGGCTTTATTCGGAAAACTCTTCCGACCTCGCTACAGAGTTTCCCCCTCGCCAACAGGATGTTCATAAAAATATATGCTACAAACTTCGTGGAAAGGTTCTTTCGACCTTTGTAACTATGTCTCTACCGGGGAGTGTAAGGGGTATTTTGTTTCAGTGCATTGGACATTTATCCCGTCCATAAGAGAGAGAGAGTAAAGGATAAAGAAGTCAAGCTGAACGACACACACACACACATACACACACACACACACACACACACACACAGAGAGAGAGAGAGAGAGAGTGAGAGAGAGGGGGGGGGGGAGAGTTTCTGGGCAGCAGCAACTCGCGCCGGAGCAAACGGGGTCGTCGACGTTCTCGCCTCGTTTTCCGCGCGAGCGGTCCCACCCGTGCGGGCCCCTTTCAGGATCGGGCTGTCCGCACAGTTTCGCGGCAGCGGATGAGCGCGGAATTTATCAGCGCCCAAGTGGCCAGCGGCGCTCCTCAAAGCGGCGCGGCGCCTCGCGTCGGCCCGCCTCCTTTTAATTACGGCGCCAGCACCTGCGTCCGCCTGATTAAGCGGGCGCCTCCTCGCGGATTATTCACGTCCGCCGCCTTTGAAGCGGCCGCTCCCGTCCGGCGCCTCTGAAAAGAGGTCCGTCGTCGGAAACCAATTAGCGCGGCACGTGCGAGACGCGTGGCCTCTGTGTATGCACCCACCCACCCACACACACACACACGCACACACACACCTACGCACGTACACAGACAGACGGATATCTGGCGACGGCCAGCCGTGGCACCAGCTGGCGGCGACAGATCGAGGACCAGCCGCCGTAATGGAATAGCTAATCGAACCCTTTATTCGCCAGGCAGAGCATTCTGTCCTCTCGCTGCGCCAAAAGGATTCCCGACGCTTTGCAGAGGAAATGGAGGCTGCAGGCATCGGGACAATTGGGAAGCAATTTAAGCTCCCTGCTGCGTCGCTGCTTAAGGAAGACTTTTGCGTTGCTGATCGGCAATTGTGTACCAAGTGGAACTGCTCTAATTGAATACCCTGGCAGTTTGTAATAGTTTCGGTACGTGGATTTTATATAGGCTGCACCAGCCTTAGATGCGGTGCTACTTTATCGTTGACCAAAATGAATACTTACTTCTCCAGCGCGCTACATTCGTTTTGTTTGATTTGTAAGCAAGGGACAGACCCTAAGGGTTCGAACATCATTTATAACGATTATACATACGAACATACCAGGTGATAAAGAAGTCAGTATAAATTTGAAAACTGAATAAATCACGGAATAATGTAGATAGGGAGGTACAAATTGACACACATGCTTGGAATGACATGGGGTTTTATTAGAACCAAAAAAATACAAAAGTTAAAAAATGTCCGACAGATGGCGCTTCATCTGATCAGAATAGCAATAATTAGCATAACAAAGTAAGACAAAGCAAAGATGATGTTCCTTACAGGAAATGCTCAATATGTCCACCATCATTCCTCAACAATAGCTGTAGTCGAAGAATAATGTTGTGAACAGCACTGTAAAGCATGTCCAGAGTTATGGTGAAGCATTGGTGTCGTATGTTGTCTTTCAGCATCCCTAGAGATGTCGGTCGATGACGATACACTTGCGACTTCAGGTAACCCCAAAGCCAATAATCGCTGGGACTGAGGTCTGGGGACCTGGGAGGCCAAGCATGATCAAAGTGGCAGCTGAGCACACGATCATCACCAAACGACGCGCGCAAGAGGTGTTTCAGGCGTCTAGCAATATGGGGTGGAGCGCCATCCTGCATAAACATCGTACGTTCCAGCAGGTGTTTATCAGCCAGGCTGGGGATGATGCGATTCTGTAACATACCGGCGTACCTCTCACCCATCACGGTAGCAGTTACAAAACCAGAATCACGCATTTCCTCCAAGAAAAGACGCCCAATAACGGTAGATGTGGTAAATCCAACCCATACCGCGACTTCCTCGTCCTGCAATGGAGTTTCCACGAGAGTTCTAGGATTGTCATGCGCAGTCACTAACGTTTTGCTGTTCAGCGCTATCTGTCGGACATTTTGCGAACTTTTTTTGTTCTAATAAAACCGCATGTCATTCCAAGCATGTGTGTCAATTTTTACCTCTCTATCTACATTATTCCGTGGTTTATTAAGTTTTCAAATTTATACTGACTTTTTGATCACCCGGTATATTAACTCTATCGCAATATTCTTATTACCATACATTTAACTTAATTAAGAAAACGATTAAGCAATCTCTGGATATTAATGTTAACCACATAAGGATACAAAAACCGAAGGAAAGAACTAGCTTCCTTTGTGCAGCTTTTCTTTTCTTAAAAAACCAAGTGATTAAGTAAAGGTAAAACCGAATTTAGTAACTCCTTAAAACTTCAAAAACTAAACAGAATTTGTGTGCGTTTAAAAATTTGACAAGTTAAAAAGGATTTTGTAACCTTTTACAAATTCGCAAGTCAAACAGCAAAAATAAATAAAATAAAATTAAAAAGAAGTTTTGCAGCTCCTTAAGATATTGCAAGTTAAAACAAAATTCGGGAGTGTGAAGTTCCTCCATTGCCAGAAGGCGACGAAAATGTGGATAAATACGCCGCTCCTGCTGGTGGGATCAATAGTTAGAGCAGTGATCTCTGCTGTACCAACCAGGAAGACAACCGTTGCGGCTTCCGAACCCCCAAGGACTGCCGACCTTGGACGTATGCGTCAGTCTGTAAGAAGGGCGAGGAGGTACTACCAGCGAAGTGTCGTTTGGAAGGAAAAATAGTTCTGGCTACAAAGGTATCGTGACGCAAAAGAGTTGTTACAGAAGGAACTGAAGGAGGTAAGAATCGAGAGCTGGAAAAAATATGTGCTGCATCAGTTAGCTACTGACTCTTGCGGAGTCACCTATAAGCTGGCCAAGAAAAAAATTATATCTCCTACGGTTCCGTCGACCATCAAAGACGGCGGCCGGGCGATAGAGTCCTGGGAGGAGACAGCTGAGGTCCTCCTTCGGACTCCGCTGCCAGATGATGACGAGCATGAGGACACGGAAATGCAGCTGCAGATCCGCAGCGATGATCTTGCTGAGTACACCAGTAACACTGTGGTGTACCCCTTCTCTGAGGAAGAAGTGGCAGCACATGTAAAATCCATAAAAAGGGGAAGGCTTCGGGGCCAAACGGCATTGTACCGGAGGTGATGCAGTTCTTCGCCCCTCAGCTAACTGCACCTCTTACTAGGGTTTATAACGAATGCCTGAGGCTTGGTAAATTTCCAAAAACCTGGAAGACGGCAAATGTTGTCGTCTTAAAGATGGGAAAAGATAAAGATCCGGTGGAAGTGAAGTCCTATAGGCCAATATGACTTCTGGATGTCTTGGGGAAAATTATGAGAGGCTGTTAGCTGACATACTGGCGGCACAAAAGGTGCTGTGCGGGATGAGCGACAGACAGTTTGGCTTCCAGCCGGGGCGATCATCATCTGACGCAGTCGCCCTGGCGGCCGAGGTCAGCAGTAGTGTTACTTAAACATTGGTACGTGCACATCCGATATTATCGATAGTATTTTTAAAAGCTACAGTTGTATCGATTAGCTATAGATTATTTTGTACAGCTATTTCAAATGAAAAATAGCTTTCTAAGAATTCTTATTACTTAAAACACAACAGTACAAGATATGCAAATTTTGTTTTATAAAAAGTCAAGTATTTAAATTCTTGTTCTTTAGTCTGTTGTTTAAAATAAAATATGAAAAGATGCAACTGAGATGTTTAAATTATTCTCTTTTAGTCTGTTATGTTTCTTTTTTTTCAGTAACTATTTATACTGCCTTGGAGAAGACCCCCTATGCAAGAACTGAAGTCGCTGGATATCGCAAAAATTTAGTGGCCATTACACGCAACATACAATTATATTTTGCACAATATTCTGATACATATACATTTGTCTATTACAGGTTTCTCGAAAGACTGATGTAGGTCAATTATGGAATCATTGACTGGTGTAATGACATCGACGTTACGCTGTTGCCAGTTGGGCAAAAGTAGTAGATCATCCGGTTTCAAACTGGCAGACGTATCAGTAGACGTATGAACACTACTCGTGTATGCTTTTGTGTTTCCTTTAGTATTCTTGTAAGTGACGCGATGATAGCAGCATACTCTTTCTGAAATACTTCTGTTGCGTTATCTGCCTCTTGAAATGTCCTGAAACAAGTTTTTCAAACATAGGATCTAATAATGTCACAAGCATATTAACAGTCAATGTTTTAAATGGTTTCACTCTTTCATTAACTGATTTAATCAAGGAATCCAGAAAACTTCGTCCTTCATTAGTTGTTAAGGTGCTTTCCCAGCCTGAAAATTTTGCAGCACTACCTCGGTCAAGAGGTTGCTACTTCAAAAGGTTCAAGAAGAATTATTATGGCTTGTATAGCTAAGTAATTTTCTGTTGTGAGGACAGACAGTACTTTTGAACTTTCATTCATCGCAATCTCAAGCTCACTTCACACTTTTAAAATTCTTTTGAGCGTGTGGCATGAGCTGTTCCATCGGTTCACCACCTCTTTTGTCAAACTCAGTTCATTTTTGTTTGCCCTTTTTTTAACATAGCGCAGTTTGTCACTGGCTAGTGTACATTTAAGAAAGGAAGTCACAACAGCCTTTGTTTTCAATAAAATTTTGGAAAATGTTTGTGCTTTGAAAAAATCTTGTATTGTTAAAGTGATGCAGCTATGAATGATATTTGTGCTTCTACAAAAGCAGAACTGACGTGTGGGCATCAGGATAGCGTCAGTGTTTTGTGTTTTCGAATCACCTTACACATTAACATGTACAACTGAAAACACTTATAAGTACAATGAGGTCTCAGAATCAAAAGAGGACAGCAGCAAGTGTGCTTAATTAATAACGATAATAATTGTATTTATTTTAAAGTGTGTTATACAGTACGATAACAAACAAGTTCACACATTTGAAGATGACAATCTGTATGATGCACATTCACGAATCCATCTTATTTACGTGTGAGCGTTTACCATAAGCATCTGATCGGTACGAGATGCGCACGACCGTCAGTTGTCATCATTGGAAGGCAAACAAGAAAATTCCCTCTCTCACGATCCCTACCCCACGGCGACCAATCTATTACCAACATAGTTTATAAACAACGTAGACTGGCTAAGGCGCCACCACATTTGATGTTGATTAAGTACCTTCATACAATCTACTTCCCCTCTGCATTCTAAATGCCATGTATGTAATAGCAACCGTCAATTTTTTAGGCGGCAATTAAAAAAAGTTGCATTATAAACGATAGGACTATCGATAGTTAAATCAGACAACTGATAATGACTGTAGTGCAGATGCTGTAGATTAATCGATAGTTTATCGTTCTTTAAGTAACACTCGTCTGCAGCTGAGCCCCTCATAAGTATGTGGTGGGCTTCATGGTGGATATCAGTGGCGCCTTTGACAACATGTGCTGGCCTTCGCTGTTCTCCTGCTTGCGGAACCGCTCTATGCCTGTCTGAGGAGCTATAGTGAGGAGAGGGAGGTCTGGTTATCATCGCCTAGCGGAAAAATAAGTAAAACGATCACCAAGTGGTGTCCACAGGGATCTGTCCTGCGGCCACTCTTTTGGGATATAAATATGGAGCCCTTGTTGGAAGAACTACAACTTACTTAGACGTGATAGCCCACGCGGACGACCTCCTCCTGCTGGTCGATGAGCGTAGAACTTAGAACCTAAAGTGAAACGGGCCTTGACATCACTTGCTTATTGGTGCCATAAATCCAAAATGAAGGTCGCACAATATAAGTCAAAGTATTTACTGCTTAAATATAGCCTAATTAGGAATCCCACTGTGAGGATAGAGGGAACACCAGTTCTTCGGCGCCGCGAGGCTCGATATTTTGGAGTAATCATAGACGAAAAATGGAACTATACAGTCCATATAGATGCCGTAGCCCAATGATCTTTGGAAGTTTTAAATACTCTAATTAACATTGGTCACAAAAGATTCCATTTGCGACCCGACTTAATCAAACTTTAGCACAACAGTATATTAACCTCAATAGTAGGATACGGGGCGGGAGTTTGAGCGCACAGGCTCACAAGGGTTATTCTTGGCATGGCTGTGAGGAGGGTGCAGCCGAATATCTCTGTTGGGGCGTACAGAACAACGTCTGCGACGGGAGGGGGGGGGGGGGGACTTAGATCTGCGAACGGGCAGCATGGTATCGAGTAACCAAAGGAAAAATTGAAAGGACTAGGGAGTTTATGGGGGTAGGATTAGGTGAACAATTTGCAATCAGAAGAAGACGACATGGGGCGGAGGGTCTTTCAACTGTTTCCTGACGTTAGGGAAAGGTTGTAGATGGGTTATTTCAGGCCGAAAATGGGTCTCCTGCACTTTGTTTTCGTCGTTTAGGGAACCGCGCTACACCCCCGCGTCACTGTGGCGCTGAAGAAGGCACTCTTGGTCACGTGATCTATGAGTGTTCGATATACAACGATGTGGCAACCGGATTACGACAACTACCCAACCGTGACACCTTTTCCTTACCTTTCAGATTCTCAACACCTTAGCAAACGAGGTATCACAAAAGAACTCGAACAAGTTTATAGGGGCCATAATGGCCACTGAATGAAAAGAACCGACTAAGACGCACCTGCCCAGTACCGCCGAGTGCGGAATAGACGATCGCTGGTGCAATCGAGATCCGCCGCGCGCAGGATCAGGGAGGCACGTGTGTCAACAAAATTAATCTGACAACAACAGTTACATTTTAGTTGTTAGGTACTAGTAGTTTAAAACAGAATGTAGACACCAATTAACAACCACTAACACAATAGGGACAGCAGCGAGTACAGGTAATTTGGCCCAGCCCAGTGTCAGGGGCACGCCCACTGACATTAGCTCGGTGGGCAGGCCAGTAACAGTAGGCTTATATCTTCTGGCACACCTGTAACGGTGCAGAAATTACAAAAATTTTTTGTAGAGTAGAATACTAAACATACTAACCTTTTCCATAGTAATAGCCACTAATGAATGTATGTAGCTGCAACTGTTTCTATATTAATTATAATGTCTTCACCATTTTGCGGCCCTGTCTGCACCTGTATAAATATTAATTTTAATAACCAACAGCCTCAGTTACAACGTTGACCTAGAATTTGCCTAGGTTTCAGTCGGGATAACCCAACCTTTTACAGAATAACAGTAACTACCGTTCGTCCACAGTGGACATCGTCAAGCTATGTCCACTATGAACAAACGGTAGTTACTGTTATTCTGAAGAAGGTTGCGTTATCCTGACTGAAATCTAGGTAAATTCTAGGTAAACGTTGTAACTGAGGCTGTTGGTTATTAATATTAAAATTATGAATTATAAGGCCCACTAATTAGCTTAGATAGTGGGTTATAATGTACAATTATTGCATTGTGTTGGACTTCGGATTTTTTTTTTAATTCCAGAAGTTAAAAAACAGGTCAGGAGCCTTTTAAAAATTCACAAGTTAAACAGAATTTGGCAGCCTTTTGAGATACCAGTTGGTACAATCAAATTAATTCATCGCCAAATTTACTTCAAACATGACGATTTGAATCACAACAAAAAATGTGAGGTAAATGTTGCAAGTAAGCAAACGCTCGGGACCACAGGTACCTGCCCGAATTCCCTGAACAATTTCGGAAGTCCGACAATATGAGCAACCTGGAAGAACAAGGAGCTCCCACCTGTACAACACGCAGTAAAGTATCCTTTAATGCACAGACAGCTTAAAATAAAAGGCCAATGGAAATGTAGGAAACACAAAGCACACATTAATTACAAGGCTAAATGTTTTCTTTAGTTCTCACTCTAAACAAAAAGACTACAGCTTAAGACAAATGGGCCTGAATTTTTTTTTAACAGTGAGCTCATAGAACCAAATCATTTTCCACAAAATGACAACTACTTTTTAGTCAACAACACAGTAAGGAAGTCTCTAGAAAACCATGAACGGAAATAGCTTATTAGAGCAAAATATCATTTGGGCCCCAGTCAGAGGAAACAATTCAGCAGAGCCAACTTAACCATAAGGGACAACTTCCAAACATTAGCACGTTTTAATATTTAAAGATTCCTCAAGGCCATATTACGTAGGCATATCAAACGAGAGACTCAGCAGCGTACCGCACTTCGACAGTCGATTTCAGCACAAGCTAGCACCAGGCAAAGTGCGCAAGATAATCTGACTGTAAAACCACTTCAGACGGTAGCTAACTGACGGACAAGCTAACATCAAGTATTTCCCAGAACTTTGCTAACAAATCACCAAGCAATTTGTTAAAATACGATCACCAAATAATCAGATGCTGCTGCAATACTCAGGCACGTACATTAGATCAGACCATGCAGCGGCGGTAACTGACCTATTGCCAGAAGGGACAGTTGAGAGTAAGAAGCCACAGCAGGAGACGGCTGAAAACTCCACTAGGAAGTTGCACGTAATCCAAGCCACTTGGAGGTAGCCTTCCTCGCGTACTCAAGGCTAGCCGTCACGTCTCGACTTACAAGGGGAGGCCACAACGTTTGGAACGCGGATTTACTGCAAATGTGCGTGGCCATGTTTACCATGAAGCGGCTGCAGTCGCGTGGTGCCGGCATGGTAGCAGTTCCGCTTGGAACGCGACAGCGACCGGCCGTGTCGGTACTTCCGCGTAGTCGTAGCGCCGCAAGCCGTGTTTACAGAAATTCTTGGATTGTGACCTGTGATATTCTCAGTGCTTCTTCACTACCGTCGTACGCACGCTTCTTAATTCACTCACAGCGATCTCGACCGCTCATATAGTGCAGTTATGGCTCCCAGTGTACCTCGTAAGAATACCCTGTGTTTTGCATTTGAGAAATCTTCCAGGAATGTGCAACCGAGTTCTCTAGAAATCCATGACTGCATAGTAGATATTATTGGCATTACATCCGATCAGGTCCACACAGAATATTTTGACATGGCGGAATACTGTTTCTTTGTGAAGTCTTTAGACCAGCTACAACTGGAGAAAATTTTGGTGAATACTGGTGGGAAAGCAGAGTTCCGACATCGTGATCAGTCGGTGAGTACAGTTTCAATAACTAACGCTGACTTTGAGAATAAACAAGTGCGAGTGTTCAGTTTGCCACCTGAGGTTGAGAATTGTTTTCTTAGCGATGTCCTCTCCAAATACGGTGACATCCGACAGATTAGAAACGAAAAATGGTCGAGCCGTCACAAACTCCAATGTTATAGTGGGGTTCGCTCAGTTGACATGGCCGTTAAAGTCAATATCCCATCCTATATAATGGTTTGTGGTTATAAGACTCATGTCATTTACGATGGACAAATAGGCACTTGTTTTATCTGTAACACGAGTGGCCATTTACGAGATGTTTGCCCACGGCGCGTTGTCGTACTTCGAAACAATCTGCAACAACGACAGAGATTAACATTGGCTGATGTCCTAACTCAAAATCAGACGCCTTCTGTGACTGACTCCCAACCGAGTGCATCTGTGTCAGAGGACAACGATCTCAGTAACGGCACCTTCCCACCCTTGCCTCAAAAACCCGTGGCCAGTCACCCCTTAGCCAACGGTGTTGCATTATCTGTCGGTAACAAACGACGACGTACTAGTGACGGCAGTGGTTCGGCGACCAGGTAGTAAAAAATCAAACCGATGACGCGGAGTCACGGGCCTCCACACAGGACACGCATGTGTCGGATGGCTCAATTTCGACCCGCCAAATTCACATTCAACCGCTCGGCGCAGAAAGTGTCAATACGAGGGCAGTCGAGTGTTTACAGCAATCCGTTCCGATGCCGCTTGTCGACTCCCCACAGGTGGCCAACACACAAGAGGCGGCAGTCAGTCAACTGCAACTCGTAAACGTAGCGGATGAAGCACGCGGCGTAGAGCATAACATAAACAGCCGCACCTCGAAACTGCTTCCAAACAACATGAGGACCCGGACAGCTTTAGACAAACAGCCAGTGCGGCTCCAAACAAACACAGTGAGCCTACTGAAGCCGCGTCTTCGGACTTGCCGTCACCCGTTCCGAAGCAAGGACTTTCACATACTGCTTACAGCCATGACTCGCCGACTCCGCCGTCTTCTATGACACTTCGGACGACTGTGCGACGGCAAAATAAAGTTAAACCAAAGGACTCCGTGGCTGGAAGTAACTCAAAACGTAAAGTCAGCTCAAAAAGTGGTACAAAACCTGCGGATGTAGGTTCGAAGTCTGACGGTGAGATGGACTGGGCCTCCTACGCTTCCCATCGCCCTCAAGTCTCGGACGATCATGAGTCAAGCTTGTAAGTTTTTGTCCCTGAACGTTAATAGAGTTAGGACAGATTTAAAATTAGCAATGCTACGGCAGTTTATCTATGAGTCCGAAGCTGAAATAGTTCTGTTACAGGAAGTGTCTATCTTAAGTTTTCATGTATAAGGATTTGCAACAATCGTAAACACCGTGGCGGTCGGGGGTTCAGGTACGGCCATTCTATCACGAGACGGAATCCCAGTGAGCAATATCGAAATGTTGGACTCCGGTAGAGGCATAGCTTGCCAAATTTTTGACGTCACCATCGTCAATATCTATGCTCCATCTGGAACGACCTTAAAATCAGAAAGAACTAACTTCTTTAAACAAGACATCATATACTTCTTACGCCGCAACCCAACCCAGTTGATAATTATCGGTAATTTCAACTGTGTGATCCACAGGAAAGCCCAATCGCCAAACCTTAATTACTGTAGGGTACTACATGATCTGGTGATGCACCTGCAGCTGAAGGACGCGTGGGAACTAAAATTTCCTACCCTGGTAAAGTACACGTACCTGACCACCACCGCATGTAGCCGTCTAGACCGTTTGTACTTCTCTGAGAATATTTGCCAACATATTCTGGACGCCGATGTCATTCCGGCTAGTTTCTCCGGCCACTGCGCCCTCTCTGTCACGATAAATCTGGCCAAACAGCACACTAAATGGCATAGGATTCCGTGGAGCATAAATGTTTCTATTCTCGCCGATGCCGCGCTACAGGATGTCATCTCCACGACATGCGCGGATTGTCTCAAGCAATGCTGCAGATATCCGAGCAAGTTAGCCTGGTGGAATGTTGTGGTCAAACGGAAAATGCGATTATCCTTAAGAAACTACAGTTGGCAACGGGCGCATGATGTCAAACGCACGATTGATTAATACCAGACTGTTCTGCGAGAGTTGTATGCGACTACGTCACCAACCAACACGCAGCTGACGACCATCAACAAATAAAGGCGAAGCTTATAGGCAAAAAGCGAACGCAGCTTGAAGGACTGAAGATCAGATCTAAAGCAAAATCGCTTCAAGGGGACGAACTTGCATCGCTGTATCACTTCATAAAACATCGTGCCAATCGCAAGCGAGCTTTTATCGGGAAACTGGACACAGATGATGGACTCCGTTTGACCCGAGAGAGCGATATTCTTACTGCAGTACCGTTAGGTACTTCACGGATCTGTACTCGCAATGCGATACATATGGTGATGACGGCGGCGATATCGTACGTGCTCTGCCCACCGTAGTCACGCATGCGGACAACTCGGCGGTCGTACACGATTTTGCTCCAGACGAAGTCCTTGAACTAATTTCTGGCTCGCCATCGAATAAATCCTCTGGCCCTGATGGTTTGCCAGGGTAATTTTATGTGCGTTTCTGGCCCATAATGGGACACGCATTACAGATGTTCTCAATGAAGTGATGCGAGGGAGTGACGTGCCGGCCGAAATGAAGGAAGGCCGAATTGTATTGATACCAAAATGCAAACACCGAAAAACCTTAGATAACTTCCGACCTATTACTTTTTTGATTACAAAATCTTTGCCAGAGCACTCAACTGCAGATTGTCTCCGTCAATGAAGCAAGTGATTCACAACCATCAATCATACTTCCCTGGTCACACTATTATGACGCCCCTTTCGGAATATAGAGATTTAATAGCCATAGCGTCAGTCACTAATATCGCATTTCTGTTTATCGACTTTTGCAAGGCTTTTGATCGCGTCCGCCACGAGTACCTCCTACAACTACTGCAGCGGTGTGGTTTTGATCAACGGGTTATTAATGTCGTGCAACATTTCGTCACGGGCATTACAACCAGAATCAGCGTAAACGGACAGCTTACTCAACCCATCGAGGTCCAAAGAGGAGTGCCGCAGGGGAGCCCTCTCTCCATGATTTATTTGTTTTATCGCTCGAGCCACTCTTACGCTCTATTCATGACAAACTTGCAGGCCATTCGATCGCCGGGACGTCCTTCGTGGTTCGTGCTTACGCCGACGACGTCGGAGTATTACTGCGCAAAGACGGAGACGTATCAACCCTCAAGACCGCGGTAGACGAGTACTGTCGTGCTTTCGGTGCTAAAATCAACGCCGATAAATGAACCTTTGTCAACATTCGAGGATTCGACGCAGTTATTATACCTTGGGCGAAGCGTGTCGAAGCCCACACCACTCTGGAGATGATTACCGACAAATGCCCGCTAAAAATGAATGCAAAAAATTGGAAGCACGTCACTAATAAAATGCAAGGTGCCATCTATGAAAACAATTGGCGGTCCGTTGACATTCTCCAACGCATACGACTCCTCGGTAGTTATATATTCAGTAAAGCGTATTATATGGCCCAAATATTTCCAGTCCCCAAGATGCAGGCCAAATTCGTGATGAAACTCTCTAATAGATTTATCTGGCAAGGGCATCTGTTCAAAGTGAAATACACCACGCTGACGTCTTCCAGACAGGCCGGCGGACTCAACGTGCCTGACATTAACCGAAAGTGTACTGCGTTATATATTCAACGAATCACCCATTTGTTGAACAAGGAACCTCTTAGCGTAACCAGTTGGCTCTTCCGAACCTTACAACCCACCGATACGCACCCACCCACTGATGTAGGTAAAATACATTACAAACTACGACATGTCAAGCAGTTTTTTTCTTGAAGTAAGCTATACTGATGCACATTATTTCACGCAGGATTTACCGGCGACGCACCTGTTATTAAAAAGATGGACATCTCCAATAGCCCGGAATCCCATTGAACTTAAATACCCGAGTGTTCATTGGAAGGCAGTTTGGGACAACGTAAGTTTAACCGTCCACACTGCTGAAGTGGCGTCCACATAGTATAAAGTGGTAAACGAGTTATACCCACTAATGAAAGGTAGCATAGAATCGGCTTATGTGGCAGTGATAAATGCGACCGCTGTGGTCTGGTCGACATCTTACGCCATCGCTTCACTTGTGGCGGTCATCTCACTAACTGGAAATGGGTGCAGCAGAGGCTCGGCCTGATTACCCGCAGCAGCCCAGCCAGCCACTGCACCGACATACTGCTCTGGCCGGACGCGAAACATTTTCCCGCTACCAAGAACAACACGGTGATGTGGCTGTTAAAACAGTTTGTGACATATATCATCATCCACAATAGTAAATATAATCTCTTTAGTTTCGAGGCTTACATGAGAACGGCACGTTGGAAGATAAAGCGTTACCCAAATTTCAGGAAGATGTTTGCTAACATGTTAGACATAATTTTTGAAAAGCAAGGCGTATGGTAATTCTTCATGGCGGTAAGGACACAAATCACATGCAAGACTATGTAGCGAGCAAAATACACAACGAATAAGGGGTTACACCAGTTCCTAGGACTGCTTCCGACTTCTCAACAATTTTATTAACTTCATTAAGACGTTTCCATTAATTTATGTTTCCTGTGCATGTCTTGCTATCCGTTTGTATGCTCCAAATGACTTTGAGTTTGGACGGTTATGAATCAAATGACAGAACTGCCGTTCTAGTTAAGACGGTCAATTAGATATATGTTTGCGTTTTGATTCTATGTCTCTGTCTGGACTGAAGAGGCTATTGTCAGTTTACTATTTTTGTTCTATTTTGTAAGCTTACAAATGGCACTATAATGAAATCTGTTCTTCAGTCTATTGCAGGATACAATTCGTGTTGAAACAGTTCCAGCACTTCAATTATTTTGTTTTTGTGCTTATGTAGGTATAAGGTTGTTTTAATAAAGGAAAAGAAAGCGTGTTCAGTCAGAGCGTTAGCTGCCCTTTCTAATAAAAAAAGCTGAGCGAACGGATCAACGAACAAACTGAACGGGTGTCATCGGACGTCCACCCTGAACAAACTCAACGAACGATCTAGAACAAAATGTATTTTTTTTTTAAAGGAAGTGGTTGGTGTTAAAGCCGGTGGATCGCTGGATCGAGTTCCGTAAGTCTTTTTTTTAACACAGTCTTTTTCTTTACTGTTTATATTACAATTGATATAATGGGAAAAATGCGTGTAATCGGATGAACTTTTATTAAATTTACAATGTTATTTAGCAGTCTACTAATTTTTATTATCACAAATAATGTAATATTCATAACTGTCGACTAGTAAACGACCAAACGCATAAAGTGATACTAAAAATGTGTGCTTGTCCGTGATTTGAGAAATCCCTTTTGCCTGGAAGGAGCCCGAAACGATTTATTACCTCCAAGTTTTGACCGGCACAGACGGCTTTCGAAAGATATACAATTAATCGTCGCTTTCGACGTTACGAGTACAGGTTGCAGGATGGTATTTGTTGTAAAAACATGGAAAACATAAAGTTAAACGGCACCAGCTGCATTGAATAAATGCTATGTTTCCGCATACGCTAGGTCTTTTGACTTTTTCCGTGAAAAAAAAACAAACCTCGTTAACATTTTCAAAAACCTCTCCTTCAGACGATAATTTGGAAGCAAACCATGCATAACGCAGTATTTCCTTGGAAATCGGCGCTGATAATTGGTTATGCAGTATCGAGTGTATTTTAATAGCGTCTTCCGAGAAGCAATTTCTCGTTCTCTTTTGATTAAATACGAACAGTTTTGAAGACACGGACAAGCATACATTTTCAGTATTACTTTATGCGTTTGGTCGTTTACTAGTCGATTGTTATGAATATTATATTATTTGTGATAATAAAAATTAGTAGATTGCTAAATAACATTTTAAATTTAATAAAAGTTCATCCGATTACACTTTTTTCCCATTACATCAATTGTAATATAAATAGTAAAGAAAATGACTGTGTTGAAAATTTAAAAAAAAACTGACGAACGGACCTCGAGGCAGCGACTTGAACGCCAACCACTTTTTTTAAAAAAGTACATTTTGTTTTATATTGATCGTTGAGTTTGTTCAGGGCGGACGTCGGATGACACCCGTTCAGTTTGTTCGTTGATCCGTTCGCTCAGTTTTCTTATTAAAAAGGGTAGCTAAAGCTCTGACCGAACACGCTGAGCTAGCGTGCAGAATTTCTCGTGGACTTCACTTGTGTATGAGATATACTATTTAGCTATTCTCATTAGTACATAGACGTATTTTTCCTCGAAAAGCCCACCTGTGGTCATTCCTGCAAATCCTGGAAATAACGACCATTCCACAACTTTTGATCGTTCTTAAGAAACGCCCCTGTGTTCCCTGTTAACGTTAATCGAGCCGTATTCAACAATTTCTAATCGTTTCATTCTCCTACCTTTGCGGCTGTGTGTGCGTTGCCCATGAACACCAAAATATCTTCCTCTGATTTACCCGAAATTGCAACTAACGTGGCTGCGCTTACATCTAGGATTGGTCGAGACACAGTGTGAGGGAACTGTTCCCTTTTCTCCTCCCATATCTTCTACAGTTCCTTAGGTAATTTTAAATTGTCTGCTTGCGTTTGAGTGACTTGAGCGAGTGACTGTTGGATCGTCTCCTGGTGACATAATTTCTCACCCTCAGGACCCAGCACCATCTCTTTCGGAGTCTACTACTACCAGAAGCGAGAAGAAAAACATGTGGAAAACTACCAAGTGAAGAGGGGGAAGAGAGCAGGCAAATGAATTTACAAGTTTTTGCAATGTTTAAAATCGGAACATAATTGCGTCTTTCTCTGAGCTGCTACTGCCATCGTTGCTTTGTCTCCTCGAAATAATTGACGCCAGACGGCAAATATAGCTCTCACTAATTCTTTGACATCAAATGTAATTGTGACGAAAGTGCTGGGTAGCACCATTACTGTTGGAGGGCAGAGGTACATGTAAAATTGGCAGCGCAACCGGTACTACCCCTCACGCCCAGCATGCCGGTTCTCAAGTTGTTGTAGGAGAAAATCGAATCACACTTGGCAGCAATGTGATGGGAAACTGTCGTATTATCACCTGCAACCACCACATCTTAGCATATTTAATCTCTAGGTTTCGATCAGTGAGTTAGCGAGTGTCAAAATGTGAGACATATATGGACGTACGCCTTGACTGCATTGATTTAGAAGCATAAATTATTTACAGCGGTAGGAAACCGTAGACATTAGTATTTTACATATACTCGTATTTCAACTTGGTACATCTACCTGTTCCTGAGAAAAAATTGAGGCGGACGTATCTTCTGTTTGGATTGACTTAGAAGCTTGTATTTTTATCCCGGCGAATGAACCACAACCTTAGTGTGTGACACAATTGAACTTTATACCTCTACCCATTCCTGAGAAAAAGGAGTCTTAACAGTTGAACAGACAGACAGACACACGGACAGACATACAGACAACAAAGTAATCCTTAAAAGATATCTGTTTCTACCAAATGAGGTTCTGAACACTAAAAATTAGGATACACAGAGCAGGGATGACGACTGTGATAAACCTCAGTCTTATCCACCGGCTAGTTTTTTTCCTTAAATCGCCTCATTGTAGTACAGAGCTTCCAGATGTGGTCAAAAAAGTCACAGCAAATAGAATTCTTCCTTCACATGAAGTAACACAAGCCGAGAACAAATATTTCTCCCTCTTTCAATCTTCAGTACATATTTATTGATGTGATAATCTTTGCACATTAAAATGAACAAGTCCTTCTGGTAAAAATGCACTTTACAGTTGATAAAAACCAACCTGTACAAATAACTTTTATTTTGAAATCTGCCGCTAAGAGGTACCTTTTCAGTTCAAACACGGGGTAGTTATAATAAACCTTCGCTTTTTCATCCAGTATATATGGAAAACTATTTACTGTATGGGTACCACACTTCATAGGAATGGTGTTCAAACTGTGCGCTACAGGATTTGCGTTGTTAGTAGTGTTAGTGTCATGACTTACAGTCTGGCGCGGCAGTTGGTACGGGACGTAGGGTAGAAACACAAGCATTACGGTTGCAGCATCAACATACGTCAGCACTAGGTGAGCAGGGCCTTACTCGCAAAGCTGTTTCATCGAAATAATAGCAATAGTGCTGGTGCTCACCGTGAGTGTAGACGCAGTACAGGAACACAGAGAGATACTGTTTTCGCACCAGTGTCGAAGAACATGATTCGCAAGTTCGAATTAACTCACGATTTGGGAATTGCTTCTGGAAGAAGCTGACGGCCATTTGCGCCACAAATTCTTGAGGACGTTTCTGTTGCTGTTGCTGTTGCTATGGCCGAGGATGCTGGACGCCGTGTGCGATCTTCAAGCAGTGTACGAGCTGCGTCACGGCAGCTGAACATTCCGAGGTCCACCGTTCGGAAAGTGCTGCGAACAGTTGTGAAATGGTATCCTTACAAACTTTACCTGCAGATGATCGTCGCGTTGAGCAAAATTTGTAGCCTGGAATATAAACATGGTACACAAGTAATAAATGTTACCCCCTCATGTGGAAATTAATATATGTCCTTACAATTTTTTCCACAAAGTTTCACTGTCCTACGAACAGCCTCTCGAACACCGAAAGTTTGATTGTGAATACCCTGTACAAATAAAATATCATATCTATATTGTTCACGTTACACACAATTATGCTTGATTTCTTCGCTAAATTGTTTATTTATTCATTTAACTTTTCATTAAGTGCTTTATGAGCTCACAATTCACGTTAGTAAACGGAATAGGACAACAACGTGAACTTATGAAGTTAGATAGGATACGATGGAGACAAGAAACAATCGTAAAAATGACACAGCAATGAAATTCGTAAGTCTCTGGAGCTGGTTAGATGTGACGCATGTAAGGCGTAAACTGCACAACAGAGACGAGTTGGTAACAGCTGCTGACGGCTCGTAGACGCGAAAACGAATCGCTCAAATACCTGCCGCAGTCGTCCGAGACAAATGTCAAGGATCATCGGAACCACCACAGTGTCAGGCCGCGTTCTCACATCCTGTAGCAGAAACGCTTCTCCATCACGCTTCCAGTTAGCATGCGCGACCACTCCAAAACACACGTTGCAAGGGACTAAATCCCTTTCTGCACACTGGACAATCTCGAGTTCTACAGTGGTTGTAACCTTGATATTTGTACACAAGATTTGACTGCTCCTCAATTCGTTTCTAGTGGTTCTCTTTCACTCTGTTAAACGCTTATTATAAACAGCTCCTCTTTCGAACAAAAAACGTTAACTCCATAATTAATAGAAAAATGAAATTCCTGATATTAAACGAGAAGTTTGCTGGCAGACATATATTACAGCTTCGCGGTAGCTTGTACCTCTAGAAACTGACACTTGGGAGAGGGAGGCGGGGTGTTTAATAGCGACAAATACGACGCAAACTGCACAAGTGAAAGCACCTACAATGTATTCTAACTGAATGTCAGACAGTAGCTATCGTCTTACGAACAGATTATTTGATGGTTCTGCTTCATACTGTTAAATGGAATGGGATGATGGCTACATAGTAGTTCCGAGGGCAAAATATCAGCTGGTCAGCGGTAAACTTCACAGCTGTGAAGCAGGCAGCAGCAATTCATTCTCAGTTGCATGCAGCACCTGTTAACGATTAATACGTTATGTAGTAAAGTGTGACATAATTTCATTTTCGAAGGGAAGTAGCTCGCTACAGCTAACACAAAACTCTTTGGACCTTAACCAAAATTTTTACCAAGTGTATTCCATTTATTTATGAGAGTAGCGCAGCACTGATGATTGCTTTCTGATTCCTTAGATGCCATGAAACCCTCCCGATACTGTACTTTAGAATTCCTGTGCGAAACGTATATTTCTATAGTTTTAAACAGTCTACCGTGAATTCAGGATACATAACAACTAAACTCCACAACGGGTTGCATGGAGAACCTATTCATTCAAATAATTCCAAAACTGTATCACGCATAACAAAGAAATCTGTTGAGGAATATTAAAATTCAGTTAAAGAACTGTTTTGAAAAGTAACATTTAATCAACACATGCTTGAGGACCAAAGGTCCTTTTTTAGACACGCAACTGAAACAGAAAAGCATCAACTGAATTAATATTACTAATACATAAACCGTAATATTTAATTGCCCTCCACTTTGGTAATATTATAGAACTGTGAAACCTAGGACCAGTTTTGGAATCAACGAGAAAATTTCTTTAAGTCAGGACGCCTTACGCACCAGTTGTCAATCACTTTAAATTTCGTTGAAATATCAGTTATATTAATTCGCTAAAGTGGCAGACAGCTTTGCGGAAATGATAGTGAACTCAAGTATGATTGGTACCACATTAACATGCTTTGAAAAATGTGTAATATGAGAGGGAAAACGCTTTTAAGTTAATACTAACATAAATTAAAATAGTGATAGCCCACAGGTAGCTTTATTCTATTATTAAATACGTGTCTGTACCTCACTTTATAACTTCAAGTCCCTTCAGGTCGTGGGGAGAGGGATACCTTCAGACAGATTTTAGAGGGACGCCAAGCGTCACTTCGGAGTAAATTAATGTTGTAGTAGGTCATGTAGACATGCAATGCTTTTATAATGTTTTAAAAATGAGTTCCAAATATAGGTGCTACTACGAGCACCTCTTGCGAGTTTTTTACGAAACAAATATCCTACTTTTGACACAAGTTTCGATTTAGCAATAGTTACATGACACATAGTTAGGATACAAAAACCTGACAGTGCAAGTGGACTCTTCGAGGAGTGAAACGTAGGACTGACTGACCATAGGTGTATTCGATTCGTGGTAGAGTGTCACAGAAATGCTGAAGAAACTGAACTGACAGACTCTTGAAGATAGAGTACTTACAAAGTTTCAAGAACCGACTTCAAATGATGACTCTAGAAATATACTACAACCCCATACATACCGCACCGGTAGGGAGTGTGGGGACTAAATTAGATTACTTAATTACACGGAGGAATTTCAACAATCATCCTCTCTGCACTCCGTACGTGAATGGAAGGGAAAAGCGACGGTCCCTCTGCCATGCACTTCACAATGGTTTGCAGAGTGTAAATACAGACGTAGATACAGAACGCAGCCGTTAAGGTTTATCACGTGACGTAAATGAAATCCACATGCTCGATTTGTAACATGACTGAAAGTATCCTCAGGTATGTAACGAATCTGACGGCAGCTGTGTCACCGCTATGAAGTAATTGTTGACAGTGGCTGACATCATTCTTACTCTGTAGCTGACAGCAGTTGGATTTCATGTTTTAGCCTCAATGGACATAGTTAAGAGCTTGTTCATATAACTATGGTAATCGAGCAATTTCAATTTCCAGTAGATGGTACGCTGGTTCGGTAGTGTACTCCGTGAAAGTTATGCCTTGCCTGGCAAGTTCTGAGAACTTCCCGTAATGGGATACTGAATTCAGCCCTTACACATTAAGAATGCAGTGCTGTCAACGCTAAGCTGTAGTATGGAAGTTCCTCTTAAGAAGGATCGCAACAAGTAATATTTAAAGTAACAACCACAGAAACATGCAATTTTAAAGTGCTTACTGGCACTGACCATTAGAAGACAACTTTTACGCCTGCAGTAGGACTCTCCACGGCGGCGCCCACTGGCGCAATGGTATCGTTGATATGTTCTCCTGGCGCTCTTCATAAGACAGTTTTTACACCAACTATTTCTAGTGTTTAAAATTTCAGGACAAAACTGCTTTTTGTACACTCAATGCTGTACTCATTATTCTCCTGAACAAATATAATACCTCAGTTGTTGGGAATTGAAGACAGAGTCCCTGTACATGTAGTTTTTTCCTCTCCAATATTTTTGGTGCTATCCAGTATAAATTGACAGCTTATGAGTATAGCTTCAGTTACGGGTCGTGTGTGACGGACTATTTTCGATATGGCTAAAAGACAAAGATCTTATAGGTTTCGAAGTGATAGCGGGAAGCAGTATCGTTTTGTCGAATCCAGAGGTAAATCCGTGTGTTTATTGTGTACAGCACTGTATTTGCTCCCAAGAAAAATAGCACCGAGGGTCACTTTTAGACAAATCACCCGAACTGTAATAAGTGACTTTCCTGTTAATCCTTAATTATGAAAACATAAAGCTGGAGACTTAAAATGTAAATTAACATTATAGAAAAGTTTATTTACAAAACCAGATCAGCAAAATAGTAACATGACAATGGCCTCTTACAAAGTCTGTTATGCTTTAGAGAAAAGGAAAAAAGGTTTTCAGTGGCGGGGAAGTAGGTAAAGATGCAGTGAACAGTGTCACGACATTACTGTACTGTTAGATGGTCATAAAGATAAACCTGCATGTACGCCTACTATGAATAGACCTTAGTTGACTCGTCAAACTGTTGCTAGACGTGTTGAACAGATTTCTCAAAATTTAGATTTTCAGTTATATAAGGACCCGCACCGTGTGAACATTTTTCGCTTGCGACATTGGAGAGTTGTATTTATTTATTAAGAACGGCTCTTCATTAGTTTACGTTTAAAGGAAAGTTAGTAAAAGTGCTGTCGCTTCATGCACATACCAAGGGAGAAGACATATTAAATGCATTCCTGAAATTTGGGAAAGGTAGCAACTTCTCACTCTCTAGAGTTGTTGCTACAACGACAGATGCGGCGCTATCAATGGCCGGAAAGAATAACGGGATTCTTGTTCTTTCACCTAAATATGATTCATTTCCAAAATATCTTACTTATCACTGTATCAGCCATTAGGAAGTTTGATGAGCAAATGTTTTGAACTTTGTCTATATTATCAAAGTCGTAACTCGTGAGGCAAATTACTTCCTATCATCTTCTACAAGTCAGCGATTTCTCAGAAATCTTTTCAATATATCACACTCTGGGCACGGTGACATAACTATCCAAGCGGACGTATCTTGGTTTAGCAGGGAGAAATCTTTGGAACGATTTTGCAGTCATGTAAATGGGGTAAGATGTGTTCTGAAATCATCTTCGAGCAATTTTGTCAGGAAATTCAACAGATACCGTGGCACCTACATTTAGCGTTACTGGCAGATATCACCTCAAAAATAAATGAATTAAACCTCCAGTTACAAGGGTAGAATTCGAAACATTTCACCCATGGTAAGTACGATAAATGCTTCCCAGAGGAAACCAAAATTATAGACTGCTCATTTAAAAAGAAATTCCCTATTACATTGCTCAGGTTTGAATTCAGTTACGGAAGCAGTAAATGGCAAATATGATCATCTATCTTGAGCAAGCAGAAACAGAAATTTTAAATCATCAGGATTCTGGTCGACAGATATAAATATCCCATGCTCGTTAGTGTCACTTGGAGAATTTGTTCTTGCTTTGGCTCGACATATCTTTACAAGGTGACAGATTTTTATACTTATAGTGAACATCGAATGCCAAACTTCACATAAATTATGTATATTTCAAATATAACTAATTTTAATGCTTAACTTCTTTGAAATACAGCACTGTACATTGGTAGCAGTAGCATTACTGAAATAGTGATTGTGATGCAGCATCCGCATCACCTTAGACATGACTTAAATGTGCCCGAACACATAAGAAAAATTTTTAAAATATTTTTAATTCTTACTGTGGTGCTGAAAAGTGTTGGATGTAATGTTTTCAGAAGTGATATGTTCGTTTTGTGTTTTTGAAGTTCAGTGTATTTCGTTTGTTCGTTTATATTTTGCAGAATCAAGTTTTACGGGAACTACAACTGTAATTGACGGTGTTTGCGACATATTTTCTGTGCGCAATAACTCTCAGAGACATGCTGTAACATACAACAAATAAAGTAGTATGAAAGTATCCATAGAAAACTATATTTAAAAAAACGAATAGTAAAAATGTAATAATGTGCCACTCTGTTTGTATGACCATGCTATTTTCTGCATGTTTTAGATTTATAAATCCCACTGATGATGGTGATATTTGTCGCCGAAACTAGTTTGGGAAAATAAAGAAATAAACGAATAACAATTTGTTTTGCATCAAGGTGGACTCAGTTTCTGATATTGTTGTTTTTCTATGCAAACACGGACCAAATGGAGAAGTTCCAAGATAAAGTTATTGTTTAGCTTGCTCACCTCATTTTAGCCTTTCCGTTATAAAAGAGACTGTGCGGTAGCCATGTGAGCTGCCACAAGTCGAACGAAACAAAAGCCCAGGCTCAGCGTAAGACGTAATCTCTCGTGGCAAGGCTCAAATTATTGATACAGTAAAATATGTATTTTCCATTAAAAGAATCTTTAGTTTGCTCGTTTCACCCTTTCTAGGAGAAACTGTGCAGTAGCCATGCGAGCTGCCACAAATCGAAAGAAACAAAAGCCCAGGCTCGGCGTAAAACGTTCTCAGAGATACACAAATAACTAGTAGACGTAAATTGTTACGTTTGTAACCACAAGGGAAGAACACTTACTGACGTGTCACCAGTAATGCTGTACAACAGTTTATTACGTCAATTAACATGTAACAACAGTAAGAGGAAAATAGTCACTGCTTGATAGCAAGAGCAAAATAAAGAGTTCCTCACAGACGAAAAGAAAAAAGGTTATACTATATCCGCCACTGTCAACGGCCTTGCCACAGTGGTAACACCGGTTCCCTCAGATCAGCGAATTTAAGCGCTGTCGGGCTGGGCTAGCACTTGGACGGGTGACCATCCGGTCTGACGAGCGCTGTTGACAAGTGGGGTACACTCAGCCCTTGTGAGGCAAACTGAGGAGCTACTTGACTGAGAAGTAGCGGCTCCATTCTCGTAAACTGACATACGGCTGGGAGAGCGGTGTACTGACCACATGCCCCTCCATATCCGCATCCAGTGACGCCTGTGGGCTGAGGATGACACGGCGGCCGGTCGGTACCGTTGGGCCTTCCAAGGCCTGTTCGGACGGAGAGAGAGAGAGATATCCACCACTAAGAAGATTCAACAGAGTCAAGATGTAATCACTGAAGCAGGATTTTCTCATAGCGTTCCTTAACTGTCAGATCTCATGAGACAGGGATCCGAAGTGAGCAATGTCAGCACCTGGTGAAAGCTGAGCAGCTTGATGACGTAAGGCAGGCGGTATCCAGCGAGGTCATCAGCGTGTGAGAGTAGGCTGCCCGGTGAGCTCGTGGAGCGTAGGGCGTTGGATTCACGATGTTGTTGTCGGTGTCAGGCGACAGCGAGGCGATTTCGTTGCTGCGAATGGCGATGCTGCTGGTTTGGCTGCCCACGGAGATGGTTGGTGTCGGAGCTCGCAGAGCGACTCGTTTTGGAAATCGCGGAGCGACTGGCTGACTGTGGGCTGTGGCTGGTTAAGTACTCGCCCGTCGGATGCATACAAGAATATTTTCAAGATGGCACGTGGCAAGTGTAGGAAATAGCTCCGTGACTGTGGCGCCGCCTGGAGTGATACTGGCTCCCCGGTGTTGTGCGGTGCTTTCTGCACGTCGGTCGCTAAATATACTGAGGCAACAAAAGTCGTGGGATAACGATATGCATGTATACCGAAGACTGTAGTTTCTCGTACACAAGGTGCAAAAGGGCAGTGCATTGGCGGAAATGTCTTTTGTATGCAGGAGATGCAAGTGAATGGGTTTACGACTTGATAATGGCTGCAAGAAGGTAATTAATAGACTTTGAACGCAGAACAGTAGTTGGAGTTCGACGCATGGGACATTCCATTTCGAGATCCACCGAGTCCTGAGGGTGCCTACAACATCAAATTTCAGGCATTTCGTCTCACCGTGAACAAGGTAGTTGCCGACGGCCTTCAGTTAACAATCGAGGGCAGCGACATTTGTGTAAAGCTGTCAGTACTAACAGAGAAGCAACACTGCATGAAATAACAGCAGAATACAATCTGGGACTTACGACAAATGTAACCTTTAGGAAAGTGTGGCAAAACCTGGCGTTAACGGACTAAGGCAGCGGACGACCGATGCGAGTGCCTTTGCTAACAGTACAACATCATCTGTAGCACCTCTCCCGGGCTCGTGACTGAACCATGGAGGACTATAAAGCCATGGCCTGGTCAGATCAGACCAGATTTCAGTAGGTAAGAGCTGATGGTAGGGTTCGAATGTGGCGCAGATCCCACTAAGCCTTGGACCCAAGTTGCCAACAAGGCACAGCGCAAGCTGGTGGTGGTTCCATAATGTTGTGGATTGTTTACGAGGATCATTGACTTGAAATGGCTATCGTTCGGCTACTTAGAGACCATTTGCAGCCATTAATAAACTTCAAGCTCTAAGACAACGATGGGAATATTTATTGTTGGCGATTTGTCATGAGATCAGGCAAAATTGTTCACATTTTGTTTGCAGATCATTCTGGAGAGGTCAAGCGAATGGTTTGGCTACCTAGACGACCCATCATGAAGCGCATCGAACATTTATGGGACATAATCGAGAGGTAACTTCGTGCACAAAATCCTGCATCTGCAACACTAACGCAATTATGGACTGCTACACAGGCAGCTTGGGTCAATATTTCTGGGGAAACTTCCAACGACTTGTTGAGCCCATGCCGCGTCGAGCTGTTGCACTTCGCCGGGCAAAAGGAGGTCCGACACGATATTAGAAGGTATCCCATGACTTCTGCACCTCAGTGTATGCTTATGTTTACCGGCCGCGGACGGGAAGCTTCGTGTTTGTTGTCTAGTGGCAGAGTTGTAGCGAGACAGACGCCGGAAGGCTGTATGTAATGCGCTACAGCCGACTTGTGCAGGGGTACCGCATTTGGATACTGCATAAATATTACTCGCTCATACTCGTGATATTTACTGTCGGTGCTCTAACGGAGCTGAGAATAGAGATGCCGGCTTTATTCTTCGTTTGCTCCTCGATATCCTTCCCCCTCTACCGAAAAGGAAATGTAATGGCACCCTTTGTTGAAAAATTTCGGAAACGCTCAGTCGCCTGAATTGCGAACAGTTTATTCCCGCCCTTTGCGCACGTTTCTTTTGCGGGTCTGGTTCATCTTTATCGTCAGCACCACCATTTTCATAATCTTCATATTAATGATCTTCCGTATCACACCTCATCTTTTTCACCTGCAGCAGCATCTTCATGATCCTCATAATAATAATAATTATTATTATTATCACCATCATCAGCAGAGTTTAACATTCATTGCCAGATAAATTTACCCTTCAGATTTTGTCAATTTTTTCCATGTTCTTGACGTAGAGCATAGTTGAGCACACTATATTTGACTACAGTGGGGCATGAAATTTCGGTACGAAAACATACATAAGGCGAAGATCCACAACGGATTAATTGGAGACCCAGAGAAACACTCAAAATGATAGAGGAATGAGTTGGAATGGAAGATATAATTATGAGTATAGTGACAATGAAATGGAGGTGTTTTCGCACTTGAAGTCCGTATCCCAGAGCTTTAGTCAAAATAAGTAGTTCACACTTTTTCCAGTTCATAACGTGGTTGGTACAACAAGCAAAAACGTGTGATATGAAGAAACAAGTAGTCTTTGTTGCAGTGTGAAATTTTTTATTATTTTCCGATGACCCATTTCATCATTATTTAGGCATCTTCGGATTTGCTGATATTTGGTAGTGTTGGGTACCTGGGATGCCGCACAGAAAATATCCCAGCAAGTAAATGTCCCTTGTCAAGACTTCAAAAACACTGCGTGGTGCTCTTTTTACGACATGTGGCGCTGTGAACTGCAAACCAAACGGGATCAGACCTACAGCAGAAAGCTATTCATCATAAATATTCGGGAGCTGTGGTGCATATTCTGGTTGCACATTGTGTGATATATAGTATAAGTAATTCGCGATGACTGTAAACTTTTCTATTAGGCACATCAGTAGCTGTCATTTGAAAAATGTAACTGGTTCACACATGTGGCTGCCTGTTTCGTATATTGCCGTCTTTGTGTTGGTAGTAACGGGCAGAGAGCGAGTGAAAACAGTGAAATCCGATGCCACTATTCGGTTCACCCACCTCTAATAACATCAAGGGGCTGTCGAACCTACCGTGAATCTCTGAAAACGGCCCAGATCTACCTCTTGGGGATGCAGGTAATTCAGATGCCACTGCCACATCGCACATTCCTGTTTCATTAGTAAATTATTGCCAGGGAGAATGGATTTTGGAATGCTGCTACATTAGCCAAAAATCTCTAATTTCGTTGTCACTGTTATTTCGTGAGATTTCACTTTATCCACGATCTGCAAGGTCACACATGTGTTAAATTTGGAAATTAAACTGTAGGTTCCACCACACACAGTATTAGAAGACTATATTTCACTAGTTTCGAAGGCACATGCCTTCATTATTAGTCTTATCCTAACACAAGAATCTACTTCGCACGAAAAGTCTGTTTGCATGGACGTTTCGCATACTTAGAATTTTTTTCGGCTGAGAAAAAAAAAACGAAAAAACGTGGTGCATTACTTTCTGGGCAACCCTCCTATCAGGAAATCCTTAATTCATGCCGAAGATATATCTTCGTGGCGCTCTCACTCCATGAAGCTTAGTAAACAAACATACGACATTAAGCCGTTTGGTTTTGCTCTACTAATCTTAAATGACGAGGATCTCAAACTAAAACTTCACAGACGACCAGAAAAAATGAGTGACTTTGATAATGAATGACGCTATAGGACACCGAAAATCTGTTGCACTCTACGTTCAGTTCATACTGAAGTCCATTTAACAAAAATGTACCATTAATTTACAGAAATTCTGGCAATGTACGTAGTGTCATTCCTATCAGTAAATTATATTATTCATAAGTGTGATTCACTGGTCAGCAATGCTCTTGATTTCTAATAAGTCACGTGCAAATCTGACGTCGAAAACTGTAAGTAATGAACAACTTTAGAGGATCGACAATACTAATGAACTTGGTCAAGTCACCGCCCAAACCACAGTACAGTTTTGTCCCGCTACTATGACATCCATGAAACCAAGTGGGTCGAACTGTCGTAGCTTCCCGGCTGTAGAGTGTCTTCGAGGGCTTTCCTGTGTCCGGTCGAAATAACGTAGAGTGGAGTTTACGACGTCCGGCTGCAATCCTGAAATCTCTTCGAACATGTAAATCGCCAGGAAGATTTTAAATTTCACGCATACTGTCTCGTCTCCGTATCCTCTGACGTCGCAAATCACATATTACCAGTAAATAAATAAATTTCGTATGACTACGGCCTCCCGTCGGGTAGACCGTTCGCCGGATGCAAGTCTTCCAATTTGATGCCACTTCGTCGATGGGGATGAAATGATGATCATTAGGACAACAAAACACCCAGTCCCTGAGCCGAGAAATTCTCCGACACAGCCGGGAATCGAACCTAGGCCCTTAGGATCGACATTATGCCGCGCTGACCACTCAGCTACCGGGGCCGGACACTTTACCAGTGCAAGGTAAATTATTTGAATAATGCATCTTTTACTGGAATTACTAGCGACATCACATGCACACTGTCAACACAAGACGTACAAGATTAATTCGTTGGTTCTACGTGAATTGGTGCATAAGAGTGATAGTTTTTAAAGCTGTTCACAATTTAAAAAACTGGTCATCTAAGAGAAAGACCTGTAAACCATTGGCCCTATGTATGGTGTCGTACTTTCAAGGAATTGTATCCTCTTTCTATTTCAGTATTAAAACGTAATATCTTTTACCGTAATGTCGTAAGTTACATATATAATTTTGATATTGTTGTTTATTACTTTTTCAACATAAATGTGCATATATACCTTTTGAAAGCGCGTTGTTACTCTATACGTTGACATACCGTCGGGTGTAAATATATTTGAAGGGGTGAGAATGACGTAATCCGAAGCCACAAAATGTAAATTTTTCAGGGAAGCGTTTTAGAACTTCGAATAAATCCATAAATCATATTTCAAGTTTTCAGGTTTTTTGACAAAACTAGTTTATTTCTCTAATGTGTTAATATACATGTTTGCATAGTTATATTGTGAACAAAGTTAAACATTATTAATAAAAAGTATTTTATCCCTGAGTGACAACATTGGGCTTTGGCCTGTCTCATACTAACTTTACACAAGGTTTCAAAAATTTGTGCAACAATATACAATGTAACTTACAATGATAGTCACTACAGTGTTTCACACAATATAGCCTATATCTATCACCTCTGTTTCACTTTGTTCCTTTGATTCACTCAGACTGTTGAAGTACCCCTTCTAAACATCTGGTATGTATGGCATTAATGACGTAACATCTTTGAGTTTATTGTCACAAATTGGAATGGGCTTTAACTATTTCCTTGAGAGCTGGAACGTATTACTCTCCTGATGTGCTCGTCCTTCTTTAGTGATATTTACAGTTCTGAATTCTTCAAATTCAGTGTACTGATACCTCACTTTTAAATGTGATAGCATTCCTTCATCAAAACGAAAAGCCGTCGCTTCAGAAAATCGGAACTAAGGTCCATCATCATGTTTGTCCTTTTTTTGCAATATTTATCTGTAGGGGTGTCAGATCTATAACGTCTGCTTGCTTCATTTTAACGACTGAAAATGGTTTACTCTTGCACGGTTCTTGAATGACTGTAACCCAATCATGAGGGGTGTACACATTATCACTAATGATGTGAAGAATGTTTTCATGAGACTTTTGTATTGCTAAGAATTTTATCAGACAGCTTCCTATCTCATCAGATCTACGCTTTGCTTCATCTTCACTCCACATGAACATATGTCCCTTTTCATACCCGCAATCGTGAATACCAAAATTGTAAGCCCACAACTTCCTCTTATTGAATGCAGGCCCAGATGTAAGCCTTGGTGTTGGAAATGTTTGTTGTGGATCAAAGGCTATTGTAAGATATTCTCTGGATTGTCCCTAGCTAATTTTGAAAGCTCTGTAATCATATTTTGTCCAGCAGATGCTTTGGCATGATGTAGGTCCCTTTTAATTTTTATCTTCTAATAATATCTTCAGAGTTGGTCAACTGCGCATTTTTTATTTGAATTTGAAATGCGTCACATACATGACATGTGTCTGAACGAGGCAATTTAAAACCAACATTAAAATCTTGGTTAAATATATCTCGAAATAACGAAACTTTTACTTGTGGTGCATTATTTTCTTCACAATATTTCAAATAATGTTGTTGATATAATGAAGAAATTGACATGTCATGTCGAAGTACACTTTATTGGGATTCTGTGAGCGGCTGTAATGATTGGCATATTTAGGTATATTATTTATGAAATTGTGAATTGTCTGAACTACTTCTTGTGAAATTTTCCTTGATGGGTTCCCTATTTTCCTGGAAACAAAGAAAAAGAAAAAATGATTTTAAAGGTAAATGCCCAGATCAGACAAATTTAGAGAATTGGTGTCTGAATATTATATGTAAAGAAAAACACTTGTTAAATAAGCTCAACAGAACAAAATTATGGTTTTGCTTGGAAGCAACATTAATTTAATCGTTAACTACCTCTTCTGACTTTCGTAGAAGTGGAGTGTCCATCACGCAAGTATTTTCGTAAGTTCTTGATACGTCCTTTATTGTTTTGAAGCCCATGCACACTTAAAAATGCTTCTCTGCATACCAAAATATTACAGACATTAACCTTAACCTGGTATGAAAAAGTGACCATTCGCTGTGAAATTGTGCTTTTAGTTTTCTTTGGGTACCATAAAAAGTGAAATATATTAATCAAAATAATAATATTTTATTCATAAAAGGTACATGATATAAAAATCAATTTCAGATTATCATTAATCATAGTTACCTCCTTTGCACTTGTTGCATCTTCATATTTCTCAGAAGGTAATTATTTTGGCAATTGAAATCACCCATGTCCCAAAAAGAATTAAATATCTGCTCTACACATTCATTAATTTTGCTACAACAACTGGATTTACATTTACATCCAGGACCAAGAATTTTAGCACCAACAAATTGTCCTGTTTTATCAGATATGTACCCTCTGCCATAATTTCTACGATGTTTACATTTTTCCCTTTACCAATTACTCTTGTTTCTCGTATATTCTTCTGCCTTTAGGTTCTTTAGCAGATGATACTTCAGGAGACCTTTCACATTCATCAGGATCCTAAGCCAAATAAAGAATTCAGAATGAGAAAGATCAAAGCCACTTTAACACATAATCAAACGTTAATATGTTATACAAATAGGCTTATAATATTTAAATTATTACCAGTAATGCAGTAATTAATAGGAGAAGTAAAATTTGTTCATGATTCACATGTTCATATTTTAATTAGCGGGTATACAACAGTAATAATTTGCAACAATATTTCACTGTGATACAGACCTAAGTCCCAATGTTTTAAATGAATAAAAAAGTAAGTATTTTAGACTTAATATGTAAGTTTCAGATGAAAATTCATCAGAGGGACAATAACCGCTGCCACTGTAGGAAAAATCGTCTTCAGATCTAGCCATTTCTCTATCTGAATCTTCTTTTTCGCTTACGCATGGAAGTAGCCTCTTCTTTGGAAGCGCCATCGTACTGTGGACTTGGGTTGTTTCAGACGCGAAAAAGACTGCTTCCTCACAGTATGAGAACAACATGTGTGAACTTCTTTGCCATCTAGTGAGGAAATGTTAAAATATTTACGCAGTAGCTTCCTCTGTTGAGTAGAAGTTTGTAACGTTCCCTGGCAGCACACACACTATTAATAAAATGAAATGACACACAGAATTGCTGAACTCAAGCGTGCACATTTGCAAATGCTTAACAACAACTGTGGCACGCCTGTTAGGAACGTGTACGGTAATGAGAACACTATGTACGGTTCATACCAACAAAAAAGCAATTCGTATGTACTGTAATTGTTTAACAAAAAATGTTATTTAATTTTGTGTAAAGGACGTTGGTTATTATTGTAATGTTTTCTGTAATAATATTCTCGATGTATTTATGATTGTAATATTTCTATACTCATAATGTAATTACGAAATATGTTAATACCTGCGATGAAAAAATGTAAAATATAGCCACAGAGGAAAATAATGTTGTAAGATTACAAAGAGACATTCACAATCAGCAATACTATAAAAAGCACTACATAATGTGCATTCTTTGTCGTCTCCCTCGAGAGCTGAGAGAGAGAGGAACCTGTGACGTAGCATTATATGAATGAGTAGACTTCTTTTGTCTGTATCTATCTTTAGCCCGCCATTAGACGAAAAATTATAAAGGTGTGTAATTTTAATTATTGTTATGGTCTAAATACATTATAATTTATCAAAATCGTGTATTACTAAGGTAAATTAGCTTGTCCATGTCATCTATAATATTTATTTAAAGAATTTTCAGCATTTTTAGCGATTATCGTTGGTGTTGCTGGGCTGTGCCGCGACCGAACGATTTGAAGCGGCGGCACATTTAAAAAATTGTTCCACTATAAAATTAACCAAACCCGTAAATCGGGAGCAGGTAAAATTAGCAGTGAATTACGAAATATTTTTCTTTTACAGCGATCCTGAGGCTGACTGAATTTATTACTGGTTTTACATTTGTGCATTCATAGGCGGATAATTAACGTTGAAGTTCTTAATCTGTTGGTTCTTTCAATTTCTAAAGCAAATAACTTAAACGTATAGTGAAGTGTGTTTTGTTAATGATGATTAAACGTTCAGGTCGGCTTGGCAATATTTAACCATTTTATGCTAACAGAGAGAGTCTTGTGTTCCATAGCTAACGCCGGGAAAGAATTCATTAAATATTCAAAAAACCACTGCATTTAGAAAATGTGTGCCAAGGCCGAAATACGTAAAAAATTTAATTTAAATAATTTTCAAAGTCATAAATGTTATTAATCAGTTAATTTGAATTTATCAGCAGGAGAGGGTTGCTAAGGTTCACGTAATATTAAATGTGCTTAATTCTGCCGAAATGAATTTTTATTACCACACGTAAATAAGGGGTTCTACAACAAAGTTCGTACTGAAAGAGTAAATAATAAAAATATTGAAAACCATTTCTTCCCCATTTTCATCCATTCATTTTTTACATAATAATAATATATATATTTTTTCTCATTAAAATTTGAACTAACACAAAAAACGTATTTTGAGAAAAGTGTGGCTTTGGGCTATATCATTCTCACCCCTTCATTTCTTAATGATACCTGACTGCAAACTAATTAATTATGTAATTATAATACACGGTGCTCTTGTAGCAATCTGATACATGAAACTAGAAGTTTGGGTAGTTGAATTAATAGCTTTTGCCAACAAGCTTCTAACGATACACTGATTATTAAAATATGATTAGTATCTTTGTGTTGCTTGTTCCTTACTAATCTCTTCAACTTCAGCCTACTCTGCATTACTACTATATTGTGATCTGCGTCTATATCTGCTCCTGTGAACGCCTTGCAATGCAGTACCTGACTTCAAAATGTCTGTCAGACTCCGAGGACACATGACCATGATGTAATCTAGCTGAAATCTTCCTGCATCACCCGGTCTTCTCCTAATACACGGTCTCCTATAATGATTCCTGAACAGAGTATTCGGTATTACTAGCTGAAATTTATTACAGAACTCAGTCTTTCCCCTTCCAAGCCCATATTCTCCTGTAGCCTTTACTTCTACTCCTTCCCATACAAATGCATTTCAGTCTCCTATGACTATTAGATTTTTTATGTACTATATTACCCTTTCAATATCCTCATATACTCTCTCTATCTATTCATCTTCAGCTTGTGACGTCGGCATGTATACCTGAACTGATAAGAACAACCCTGTCACTGAACTGTTCACTGTAATACACACTTTGACCTATTTTTCTATTCACAACGAATCCTACTCCCGTTATACCATTTCCTGCTGCTGTTGATATTACCCTATACTCATATGAAGAGAAACCCATGTCTTCTATCCATTTCCCTGCACTGACCGCTGCTGTATATAGATTGAGCCTTTGCATTTTCCTTTTCTGATTTTCTAGCTTCCCTACCACGTTCAAGCTTCTGACATTCCACGTCCCGACTCGTAGAACATTATCAAAATCGTTCAAATGGCTCTAAGCACTGTGGGACTAAACATCTGAGGTCATCAATCCCCCTACAGTTAGAACTACTTGAACCTGACTAACTTTAGGACATCACACACATCCGTGCCAGAGGCAGGATTCGAACTTGCGACCGTAGCAGCAGCGCGGTTCCGGACTCTACGGCTCGGCCACAGCGGCCAGGGAACATTATCGTTCCGTTGATTATTCAATCTTTTTCTCATGGTCACCGCCCCCTGCCAGACCACTTATGCAGATTAGAATGGGAGACTATTCCAGAATCTTTTGCCAATTTAGAGATCATTATGATACCTTTCCAATTACGGGCCACATGTCCTGTGGATACTCGTTACGCGTCTTTAATGCAGTTATTTTAGTTGCCTTCTGTATCCTCATGCCGTTTATCATTGCTGATTCTTCCGCCTTTAGGGGCAATTTCCAACCCCAAGAACAAGGAGTGCCCTGAACCTCTCTGTCCGATCCTCCTCCCTCTTTGACAAGGCCGTTGGCAGAATGAGGTTGACTCCTTATGCCGGAAGTCGTCGGCAGCTAATAATGATTATTAATCAAGACCCCAGGTCAGAGGACGTTTTTTGATTACTGATCAAAGACGCTACCGCTACACCGCGAGTGCACAACCAAGAGGGATACAGAAGTACTAAGGGATGACAAGAAATGCTTGAAGTTCTAAAAGGCTATAGATACTTAGCCCATTGAAGGCCTCTATGAGGCGGAAGAATTGTCTGATGTGTTAGAAGAAGAAACAGGAGTCGATTTAGAAGAGATAGGGGACCCAGTATTAGAATTTAAGAAAGCTTTGGAGGACTTAAGATCAAATAAGTCAGAAGGGGTAGATAACATTCCATTAGAATTTCTAAAATCATTGGGGGGAGTGGCAACAAAAAGACTCTTCACGTTGGTGTGCAGAATGTATGAGTCTAGCTACGTACCATCTAACTTTCCGAAAAATATCATCCACACAATTCCGAAGACTGCAAGAGCTGATAAGAGCGAGAATTATCGTACAATCAGCTTAACAGCTCATGCATCCAAGTTGTTGACGAAGATAATGAACTGTAGAATGGAAAAGAAAATTGAATATATGCTAAATGACGATCAGTTGCTCTTTAGAAAAGGTAAAGGCATCCGAGAGGCAGTTCTGAAGTCGCGGTTGATAATGAAAAAAAGACTAGAGAAAAATTAAGACACATTCACAGGATTTGCCGTCCTGGGGAAGGAGTTCGACAATGTAAATTGGTGCAAGATGAAACTTCCTGGCAGATTAAAACTGTGTCCCCGACCGAGACTCGAACTCGGGACCTTTGCCTTTCGCGGGCAAGCCATGTCTCCGCAATATCCTTTCTTTCAGGAGTGCTAGTTCTGCAAGGTTCGCAGGAGAGCTTCTGTAAAGTTTGGAAGGTAGGAGACGAGATACTGGCAGACGTAAAGCTGTGAGTACCGGGCGTGAGTCGTGCTTCGGTAGCTCAGTTGGTAGAGCACTTGCCCGCGAAAGGCAAAGGTCCCGAGTTCGAGTCTCGGTCGGGCACACAGTTTTAATCTGCCAGGAAGTTTCATATCAGCGCACACTCCGCTGCAGAGTGAAAATCTCATTCTGGTGCAAGATATTTCAAATTCTGAGAAAATTAGGAGTAAACTATAGGGAGACACGGGAAACATACAATATGAATAAGAGCCAAGAGGGAATAATAAGAGTGGACGACCAAAAACGAAGCGCTCGGATTAAAAGGGCTGTAAGACAGGGATGCAGTATTTCTCCCCTGTTGTTAAATCTGTACATCGCAGAAGAAATTATGGAAATAAAAGAGAGGTTCAATGATACGATTCTCTGATGGCATTGTTATACTAAGTGAAAGTAAAGAAGAATTACATGATATGCTGAATGGAATGAACAATCTAATGATTACAGAATACGGATTGAGAATAAATCGAAGAAAGATGGAAATAATGAGAAGTAGCAAAAACGAGAACAGCGAGAAACTTAACATCAGGATTGATCTTCACAAAGTTGATGAAGTTATGGAATTCAGTTACCTAGGCATCAAAATAACCAATGACGTACGGAGCAAGCAGAACATCGAAAAAGGCCAGCACTGGCAAAAAGGGCAGTCCTGGCGAAGAGAAGTCTACTAATATCAAAGATAGGGCTTAATTTGAGGGAAAAATTTCTGAGAAGTATGTCTGGAGCACATCATTGTATGGTAGTGAAACATGGACTGTGGGAAAACAGGAGCAGAAGAAAATCGAAGCACTTGTGATGTGGTACAAGCGAATTTTGAAAAGTAGGTGGACTGATAAGATAAGGAATGAGGAGATTCTACGCATAATAGGAGAGGAAATGAATATGTGGGAAACACTGACAAGGAGAAGGAACAGGATGATAGGACATCTGTTAAGACATCGGGGAATGATTTCCATGGTACTAGAGGAAGCTGTAGAGGGTGAAAGCTGTAGAGGAAGACAGAGATTGGAATACATCCAGCAACTAATTGAGGACATAGGTTGCAAGTATTACTCTGACATGAAGAGGGTGGCACAGGACAGGAATTCGTGGCGGGCCGCATCAAACCAGTCAGAAGACTGTTGACTCCCCCCCCCCCCAAAAAAAAAAGAAAAATTGTCTTATTAGTTATACTTTAACATGACTTCACGTATTGCTTCACTATTTTGTTTCACAGTAACTACGGCCACCCAATAATTTATTGTGTGAGCTTGGTTCCTTTGCTGGAAGTCTAAGGTTTCCGATCTTCTGCTGAGGGTGTCATTGTGGATTGCTACGGACGTGTATCGTTTCGTTTCGAAAGCAGGTAACTTTAGCCTCCTGGTAAGCTTTAAGTTTTCGGGGAAAGGTCCTGTTTTTATGTTCAGTATCTGGTGTTAATCCGTTGCAACAGGTGTGCTACCGCCGGCCGCCACAGAGTTCCCCTGCGGATACTTATGTGTGAAATTTGCCTTTCTGGCCGTAGATCAAAGACAGCTGCCTACAGACTTTGCCAAGGCCACGAGAGAAAGTCTGTTGCTTCCCCTGAAGTCTTAAGGACTTACCAGTGCACAGTATCGCCTCTGTAACACTATAATGTGCATTTCTGTACGGCTTGAGTTGGACGTTTCTATTTCGTTCGCCCAGTTTTACCTCAGTGAAGAGACATTCCTTTTCATCACAATGACAGCAACATTCAGTCACCCATCCAAGTGGAATCTGGGAGTTGGGGACCCTTCAGAAGAGAGAACTTTGATTTGTTAAAATTCGCTGCCTAGCTCTCGTATCATTTGTGTGATGCCCATTCGTTGTAATTGGAAAATGTAAACTGTGTTCATCTTTTGAGCAGATTCCGATTGTCTAATTGTGTTAGTAACTTATTGTTATTTATTGTATTGCAATATGTGTACAAACATTATAAAACTACTAAATGTCAATATTTAAAAACAACTCTCCAGCGTAAAATAACACAAATGACAACACTTGTATTCAAAAATTAAGGTCTTTTATACATTTTATCTCACAACTCGTCGATTTTCAAAAGGATCCTTGTAGGCACGGGTGGAACTTGGTGCTAGAATATGAGCAACTGTCCGCACAACAGTCACTCGATGGTGATGAAGATTTGACTCAATTGTGGAGAGCGTCTGCACATCTTCCATGGCCTATTTGGATGCAGTTCAGAGCAGTCCTAATTGCCCGCAGCTGGTCAAATGCAGGGTGTTTCTTCTGGATGCATGGCGTTTTGTGGCTTTCTGGGGGACCGTTTTGTTTCCTGCACGTTTCAGTTCATCGATGGTACTAAATTCAGATTCCATGAGTGTCCTGGTTGTGATAAGAGTGACATGTTTATATCTTAGACTTTTCCCTCCTCAGGGAATACATCGTCCACTATTGGAGGGTCGGTGTTATCGGCAATATTTTGGTATCCAAGCAATAGCGCTTTCTAATTCTGTTATGCAGCTTGTACGCCCAATTATTTTTATTTAATATTTGTAACTTTTATCTTGAGCTGCCCACATGGGGAAGTCTAATTCCTTTCCTTTTTGCATTCTTCCAATAAAACATAAATCCCAGAATCCTTAGCGTAATTTTACTTTAGTTCATTTTTAAGAACATTGCTCTCTGTTGTTTGTTATCAATTATTCGCTTGACTAGAGCTAATAAAAATTTTGTATTTACTATTTTCACTTACATTTTGAATTCTTTAATTTCCTACAATTTTCCCACTGTTAGGCAACCATTAAATAATGAATATAATCAGATGTACTCTTACGACATTGCTTCAGTGTGATGAGTTTTTGATGTGTCCGGAGCCCAAGGATTAAATTCAAGTGATAACGAACCAATATCGCGGGCATGTTTTATAGCAAGATTAATTAGTGCGCAAGCTACTGAGTTTTAACTTTGACCTTTTCCAGGTCTACCACTGTGCTATTATTCATGTTAGTTCTATCATGCGATCCATGACAGAATATTTGCATACTTCCTCATCAATTTATGCATGCAATTAACCGTAGCTGATTATCTGTTTTATTTCATTGGTGATAGTCCGGTATAGCTTGCTTCAATTCATACAGGTGCTTAATTTTAATTGCTAACCTCGTTCTTGGAATTCACCAGTTAATTTTCAATGCGAGTACTATCCTAGTTTCCTAGTTTTTATTGCGAATATATTTCAATGCGGTTGCGTAGCGAGAATCTGTTGTCGTCACTAAGCTTTTTCGACTCTATAGTCATTGTATCTGATTATTGTGGAGCTAATCGGTAAGATATGTTTACCCTATGCCTCTGTAGTATGTTTCATCGTATTCTGTCATGCTGCCTATGTTTGTGATATGGAAACCATTCTCCTCCCGCGACTTCCAGTCGCCGTCGGATTTTGAACTACATCACTGCTACTGTGGTACGGGATACCCGTTCTCGAAGGTGGCAGCAACTGGACTCTTATTTGTGCGGGTAGTGAGAAGCTGTGTATCAGAAGCTTGTACAACACGCTTAAGTGTTGGAAGGCTCTGAAACCATACTACACTACTGGCTATTAAAATTGCTACACCACGAAGATGACGTGCCAAAGACGCGAAATTTAATCTACAGGAAGAAGATGCTGTGATATGCAAATGATGAGCTTTTCAGAGCATTCACACGAGGCTGGCGCCGGTGGCAACACCTACAACGTGCTGACATGAGGAAAGTTTCCAACCGATTTCTCATACACAACCAGCAGCTGACCGGCGTTGCCTGGTGAAACGTTGTTGTGATGCCTCGTATAAGGAGGACAAATGCGTACCATCACGTTTCCAACTTTGGTAAAAGTCGGATTGTAGCCTATCGCGATTGAGGTTTATCGTATCGCGACATTGCTGCTCGCGTTGGTCGAGATCCAATGACAGCAGAATATGGAATCGGTAGGTTCAGGACGGTAATACGGAACGCCGTGCTGGATCCCAACGGCCTCGTATCACTAGCAGTCGAGATGACAGGCATCTTATCCGATTGGCTGTAGCGGATCGTGCAGCCACGTCTCGATCCCTGAATCAACAGATGGGGACGTTTGCAAGACAACAACCATCTGCACGAACAGTTCGACGACGTTTGGAGCAGCATGGACTATCAGCTCGGAGACCACGGCAGCGGTTACCCTTGACGCCGCATCACAAACAGGAACGCCTTCGATGGTGTACTCAACGACGAACCTGGGAGCACGAATGGCAAGACGTCATTTTTTCGGATGAATCCAGGTTCTGTTTACAACATCGTGATGGTCACATCCCTGTTTGGCGACATCGCGGTGAACGCACATTGGAAACGTGTATTCGTCATAGCCATACTGGCGTAACACCCGGCGTGATGGTATTGGGTACCATTGATTATACGTCTCGGTCACCTCCTGGCGCATTGACGGCACTTTGAACAGTGGACGTTACATTTCAGATGTGTTAAGACCCGTGGCTCTACCCTTCATTCGATCCCTGCGAAAGCCTACATTTCAGCAGGATAATGCACGACCGCATGTTGCAAGTCCTTTACGGGCCTTTCTGGATACAGAAAATGTTCGACTGCTGCCCTGCCCAGCACCAGCACATTCTCCAGATCTCTCACCAATTAAAAACGTCCGGTCAATGGTGGCTGAGCAAGTGGCTCGTCACAATAGGCCAGTCACTACTCTCGATGAACTGTGGTATCGTGTTGAAGCTGCATGGACAACTGTACCTGTACACGCCATCCAAACTCTGTTTGACTCAATGCCCAGGCGTATCAAGCCGATATTACGGCGAGAGGTAGTTGTTCTAGGTACTGATTTATCAGAATCTATGCACCCAAATTGCGTGAAAATCACATTTCAGTTCTAGTAAAATATATTTGTCCAATGAATACCTGTTTATCATCTGCATTTCTTCTTGGTGTAGCAATTTTAATGGCCAGTAGTGTAGATAGCCCATGGATGTATCAATCATCGCATGCAATGGCGATTTGATGCTTGTATCAGTGCTTACGGAGTCCCTTTTGGAAATGAACCTTTACTGGACCCAAGTCAATACAACTAGTGCTGTGTTCTATAAAACTGGCTGTACATTGTGACACTGCGTGAAAATCTACATGTAGAAAATAGTGGGAGAAAAACTTGAGCTGTTACTGAATACAAATCAGATTCATTGTTCCAGTGTATGTGAATCACCAGACTGTACCAAAGGTGAGATTTAGAAGTTTATAGCAGAGCCATTTGATGGAATCGATACGAAACAAGTCCGGAGATGTGTATGTCTCAGTGTCCTCTTTATTAGAGACTTTGTGAAAGCATTTACAGGAAGAACATTACATTTTAGCCTAAAAACTGGGAACGTCTGAATTTGTGGCTAGATACGCCGGAGGCCGTATAACAAGACGTTTTTATCGAGGCGGAACGAAAAAGCTAAAGGCACTTTTTTCTTTATTCAGACCAGCTCTAGCGGCGGTCTCCCTCGGATGCAAATAAAAACAAATCCTCCGAGCAGAAAAGTGACCGCCCTGCGTCCTGGGGGAGCCGCCGCGATATCGGCTAAGCCCGGCCGTAAAATACCCAGTAACGCGTTTATATTCGCGTTTTACGCTTTTCCGATATCCCGGCGTTTGTAAGGCCTCCTTTCTATGAATTTGGTGAGCTGCGGACCGCTCCGCGCCGCATAGGATTCTCATTCCTCACGCCACACGGCGCGGTGGGTCTCCCCGGCGTCCATGCCCTCTCTCTCTCTCTCTCTCTCTCTCTCTCTCTCTATTGTGCTCCGAGGACGGACAGGAGGTGGGAGTCTGTCCGTGCGCAGGGCGACGTTTGTCAGCCGGTTACAAATGGCGCGGCGCCAACCGACCGGCAACTCAACGGCTACTGTGGCCGAGCGTCCGGAGGAGGTCTTCGCTGAAATTGCAGTACAAGTGTAATGGCCCAGCAGGGCTCCCGCACCACTACACAGCCATGTCGGGACGCTCTCCTTCAATATCCCTCTTCTTCTTCTTCTTCTTCTTCTTCTTCTTCTCCTCCGAGGCTGGTCATCAAGTTTTAGTTATAACCTTGAATAAACCGACATACGACCATGAAACTTCCTGCTTGTGTGAGTCTGTCTCTAGATGTTCACCCTTGAACTTGCCACATTCGTCCATGTGACGATGGACCATTTGTCAGAGACCTTACTTTCTAGGAGAGAGAAAATAGGCTACTCTCGATGGGACGAATTCAATATATGGAAAGGCAGTTTATGGAGTACTCCAAGGGAATGTTATACAGCCATTACTGTTTATATGTACACTCCTGGAAATGGAAAAAAGAACACATTGACACCGCTGTGTCAGACCCACCATACTTGCTCCGGACACTGCGAGAGGGCTGTACAAGCAATGATCACACGCACTGCACAGCAGACACACCAGGAACCGCGGTGTTGGCCGTCGAATGGCGCTAGCTGCGCAGCATTTGTGCACCGCCGCCGTCAGTGTCAGTCAGTTTGCCGTGGCATACGGAGCTCCATCGCAGTCTTTAACACTGGTAGCATGCCGCGACAGCGTGGACGTGAACCGTATGTGCAGTTGACGGACTTTGAGCGAGGGCGTATAGTGGGCATGCGGGAGGCCGGGTGGACGTACCGCCGAATTGCTCAACACGTGGGGCGTGAGGTCTCCACAGTACATCGATGTTGTCGCCAGTGGTCGGCGGAAGGTGCACGTGCCCGTCGACCTGGGACCGGACCGCAGCGACGCACGGATGCACGCCAAGACCGTAGGATCCTACGCAGTGCCGTAGGGGACCGCACCGCCACTTCCCAGCAAATTAGGGACACTGTTGCTCCTGGGGTATCGGCGAGGACCATTCGCAACCGTCTCCATGAAGCTGGGCTACGGTCCCGCTCACCGTTAGGCCGTCTTCCGCTCACGCCCCAACATCGTGCAGCCCGCCTCCAGTGGTGTCGCGACAGGCGTGAATGGAGGGACGAATGGAGACGTGTCGTCTTCAGCGATGAGAGTCGCTTCTGCCTTGGTGCCAATGATGGTCGTATGCGTGTTTGGCGCCGTGCAGGTGAGCGCCACAATCAGGACTGCATACGACCGAGGCACACAGGGCCAACACCCGACATCATGGTGTGGGGAGCGATCTCCTACACTGGCCGTACACCACTGGTGATCGTCGAGGGGACACTGAATAGTGCACGGTACATCCAAACCGTCATCGAACCCATCGTTCTACCATTCCTAGACCGGCAAGGGAACTTGCTGTTCCAACAGGACAATGCACGCCCGCATGTATCCCGTGCCACCCAACGTGCTCTAGAAGGTGTAAGTCAACTACCCTGGCCAGCAAGATCTCCGGATGTGTCCCCCATTGAGCATGTTTGGGACTGGATGAAGCGTCGTCTCACGCGGTCTGCACATCCAGCACGAACGCTGGTCCAACTGAGGCGCCAGGTGGAAATGGCATGGCAAGCCGTTCCACAGGACTACATCTAGCATCTCTACGATCGTCTCCATGGGAGAATAGCAGCCTGCATTGCTGCGAAAGGTGGATATACACTGTACTAGTGCCGACATTGTGCATGCTCTGTTGCCTGTGTCTATGTGCCTGTGGTTCTGTCAGTGTGATCATGTGATGTATCTGACCCCAGGAATGTGTCAATAAAGTTTCCCCTTCCTGGGACAATGAATTCACGGTGTTCTTATTTCAATTTCCAGGAGTGTAAATGAACGACATAGCGGAAACCGTCCGAAGCTCCAAGACAATTACCGTGGACTCTTTTGTTGGCTACTGGAAGGCTGCAACACTAGAAGACTGTAGCGAAATACAGGAAGGCCTGCTGAAGATCGATGAATGATGCAGGCAATCTGAACGTACAAAAATATAAGTACATTGTGTCCAGGTTAAACGAATAACATAAAGTTTAATAACTTGCGACGTAGTTGAGATATTTATTGGTGGTTTGCTTCTACAAGTACGATAACTCAAATTCTTTTCTGTATATACTTGGAGCTTTTGCTACCGCGTTGGCATGCGCGTATCTGCTTTGTACAGCTAAACGTGCGTCCAGCAGCCACATGAATACCACAGCAGAACGTGTTACGTGTGCTTCCTCTCGCGGAGTCACAGTTAGTTGCAATAGTACAACGTCGTTCTCGGCGTATGGACAGAAATTAAATGATCGTATGTCACTGACGGCTGCGAGTGCCTGGGGAAGTTCGGCAGCCGAATTGCTAGTCTCTTCACGTAACGATGGAAGTACGTGACAGTGATGAAATGATGATGAGGACAGCACAATACCCAGTCCCCGAGTTGATAAGATCTCGGATCTGGCCGAAAATCGAATCCGGGCCCTCTGCATAAGTCTCAGTTAACGGGACGGACTTGAATGTGAACTCCGTCCAAATGACTTACGTAACAATCAAGCAATGGTACAAGCGGTTTCAGGCAACGAATTTTCCTTTCGATGTCGGGCCATCACGCACAGCAAGCAGTTTCAGAGACTACGTTTGAATTAATGGGTTTCCAGCGAAGTCCTCATAAGTCAATCCGACAAGTAAATAGGCAGTTACAGTCACCTCGTTCGACAGCACAGGATGTCCATAAAAGGTTGCGACTAAAAGAGTGCAAACTACAGCTTCGCCGCAAAATCAAGCCTGAGGAAAGGCCGCGATGAAAGGCATTCGCGGCGGTAATTGCAAAAATGAATGAAAACGATGCGTTCTTAGATCTTGTCTGTTTGTCGGAAGAGGCTACATTCCAAACTTATGATGCGATAAACAAGCACAATTGCCGCATGTGGGGGACTAACCCCCGCAAATCAAGTGCAAAAGTGACTCTTCGAAAATGAAGGAGTGACGTGGATTTTTGAAGGACAAGTTATAGGCCCAGTCTCCTTTGCGGAGACCACAACGTATGTAGACATGTTGGAACTGTATCCTGTGCCACAACGCCCTCGTGTCGTGATCTTTCAACAAGATGGTGCAGCACGCTATTTTTCGAACATTGTAAGTGATTTCTTGGGTCATGGGACTCCTAGTGACTGGAATGGGAGAGGTAGTCCATCGATTGCTGCCCCCTCCGCCCTAAACGCTCAGATATTACGTCACGTGATTGTTTCCTATGTCGCTTGCTAGCCATAGGCCATAAGTTAGTCATAAACGAACAGACTTCTGGGGGCCTACTAACGTGATAACACTGCCAGGGCTGTGGGAGTGTCAAACTTGTGCCGCCCGCTTTTCGAACAGGTTCCGACACATCTGTATGTTGCCAGGACGCCAAGATCGTAGAACCGCCTCAAGTCGTACAGAGCGGGAGACACTTCGGTGTTGCCCAACGTCTAAGAAATGTAAACAAAATGGGAGTCAGGCATGATGCGTGGCTTTGCTCGCATTGGTCTGAGGTACAACATTGTTTTGATAATGGGAGTCTGAACCAAACGGTTAATTCATTGATTGTTGTTGTTGTTTTCAGTTTGAAGACTCGATTGCCGGCCGGAGTGGCCGAGCGGTTCTAGGCGCTACAGTCTGGAATCGCGCGACCGCTACGGTCGCAGGTTCGAATCCTGCCTCGGGCATGGATGTGTGTGATGTCCTTAGGTTATTTAGGTTTAAGTAGTTCTAAGTTCTAGGGGACTGATGACCTCAGAAGTTAAGTCATATAGTGCTCAGAGCCATTTGAACCATTTTTTTGAAGACTCGATTCTGTGCAAGACTCTTCATCTCCAGATAACTACTGCGACCTACATGCTTTTGAGTCTGCCTACTATATTCGTTTCTTCGGGCACTATTACAATCTTTACTCCACTCACTTCCCTCCAACACTAAATTAGTCATCCCTTGATGTCTTATATTATCTTGCCAACCGGACCTTTCTTTTAGTTAACTTAGGCCACGAATTTCTTTTCTTCCCAGTTCTGATCAGTGCTTCCTCATTGGTTGTATGATCCACCCAACTAATTTTCAGTACTCATCTGTATCACCACGTTTCACAAGCTTATGTTCTGTTCTTGTCCGAACCGTTTGTCATCCGAGTTTTACTTTTATACAAGCCACATTCCAGACAGTTACCTTCATAAAAAACTTCCTAACCCTTAAAACTACACTCCTGGAAATGGAAAAAAGAACACATTGACACCGGTGTGTCAGACCCAGCATACTTGCTCCGGACACTGCGAGAGGGCTGTACAAGCAATGATCACACGCACGGCACAGCGGACACACCAGGAACCGCGTTGTTGGCCGTCGAATGGCGCTAGCTGCGCAGCATTTGTGCACCTCCGCGTCAGTGTCAGCCTTTTTGCCGTGGCATACGGAGCTCCATCGGAGTCTTTAACACTGGTAGCATGCCGCGACAGCGTGGACGTGAACCGTATGTGCAGTTGACGGACTTTGAGCGAGGGCGTATAGTGGGCATGCGGGAGGCCGGGTGGACGTACCGCCGAATTGCTCAACACGTGGGGCGTGAGGTCTCCACAGTACATCGATGTTGTTGCCAGTGGTCGGCGGAAGGTGCACGTGCCCGTCGACCTGGGACCGGACCGCAGCGACGCACGGATGCACGCCAAGACCGTAGGATCCTACGCAGTGCCGTAGGGGACCGCACCGCCACTTCCCAGCAAATTAGGGACACTGTTGCTCCTGGGGTATCGGCGAGGACCATTCGCAACCGTCTCCATGAAGCTGGGCTACGGTCCCGCACACCGTTAGGCCGTCTTCCGCTCACGCCCCAACATCGTGCAGCCCGCCTCCAGTGGTGTCGCGACAGGCGTGAATGGAGGGACGAATGGAGACGTGTCGTCTTCAGCGATGAGAGTCGCTTCTGCCTTGGTGCCAATGATGGTCGTATGCGTGTTTGGCGCCGTGCAGGTGAGCGCCACAATCAGGACTGCATACGACCGAGGCACACAGGGCCAACACCCGGCATCATGGTGTGGGGAGCGATCTCCTACACTGGCCGTACACCACTGGCGATCGTCGAGGGGACACTGAATAGTGCACGGTACATCCAAACCGTCATCGAACCCATCGTTCTACCATTCCTAGACCGGCAAGGGAACTTGCTGTTCCAACAGGACAATGCACGTCCGCATGTATCCCGTGCCACCCAACGTGCTCTAGAAGGTGTAAGTCAACTACCCTGGCCAGCAAGATCTCCGGATCTGTCCCCCATTGAGCATGTTTGGGACTGGATGAAGCGTCGTCTCACGCGGTCTGCACGTCCAGCACGAACGCTGGTCCAACTGAGGCGCCAGGTGGAAATGGCATGGCAAGCCGTTCCACAGGACTACATCCAGCATCTCTACGATCGTCTCCATGGGAGAATAGCAACCTGCATTGCTGCGAAAGGTGGATATACACTGTACTAGTGCCGACATTGTGCATGCTCTGTTGCCTGTGTCTATGTGCCTGTGGTTCTGTCAGTGTGATCATGTGATGTATCTGACCCCAGGAATGTGTCAATAAAGTTTCCCCTTCCTGGGACAATGAATTCACGGTGTTCTTATTTCAATTTCCAGGAGTGTATATTCGATGTTAACAAATTCCTTTTCTTCAGTAATAGTTTACTTGTCATTGCCAGTCTACATTTTATATCCTCTCTATCTTGGCCATCATTGACCGAGCGAGGTGGCGCAGTGGTAGCACACTGGACTCGCATTCGGGAGGAGGACGGTTCAATCCCGCGTCCGGCCATCCTGATTTAGGCTTTCCGTGATTTCCCTAAATCGCTCCAGGCAAATGGTGGGATGGTTCCTTTGAAAGGGCACGGCAGACTTCTTTCCCCATCCTTCCCTAATCCGATGAGACCGATGTCCTCGCTGTTTGGTCTCTTCCCACAAACAAGCTACCAACCTTGGCCATCATCACTTGTTTTCTGCCCCAAAAGCAAAACTCATTTACAACCTTCAGTTTCTCATTTCCAAATCTAATCCCCCCCCCCCCCCCCCAGCAATATCTGATTTAATTCGATTTGTTTAAAATTGCTAAATTCAGAAACTGACTAGCGGGTAAACAAACGTTTTGGAGAGAAGACAAGTGGATTGGGTAATACAGTTATTGGCAACTTATCTGTGTAGACCCTTCAGGAGCGTCATCTTGGTCAATTTATTTTTGAGGACTCTTGGACAGATCTCTCTCCCAGGCTTCTGCGGGAAAGTCTGCTGCTGCACTTCGACTGCCGATGATTTTAACTTTGACCTCTGCAACTATTGAGGTTCCAGTGTAGATCTTATACCGCAATATCACGGTGAGTTCGCGCTGCCAATGAGATTGTCGGGTAATATTGTCGAGTCAGTGTTATTCGTGTTATCGTAAAGCTGAGGAGCTCTGGTTTAGAATTACGTTGTGTTCAGCGGCTCGCTTACCACTCACGCAGACGTGTTTCTGCATGAGTTTTCCTTTACCATTATCTGTGCAGTTATCTTGTCCGATTCGGAACCGCATTTTTAATCCTTTCTGGTGAAACTCGTGTTCAGTTCCTAATACTTTCCCCTTCCCTTTCTCGCGCAGTATCAGTTGAACAATGTGAGGGTCCTGTAATCCAATTTCCCCTTATCTCTTTGTTTGGACAAGTGACTGTTTCATTCATAAATAATGTTTTTCCGTCCTTTAGTATTTTTTTTATAACAATGAATGTTGGCCAAAGTGGAACCACCTTTAATTTAAGCAGTTAGACGAACCCCTCAATTCTTTTCGTTATTATGAACTTTGGCAAAGACCACACCCACGACTCATTTGTCAGGGCCATTAATTTACCATTCCTTTCCATTGCGTACGGTATGGCTCATCACATTTGGTTCGGAGGGAGGCGACCTGCAAATCGAGAGTGTTCATTTGATACAGATTACAGGCATAGTTTTCATCTAGCCTTGGGTTCCTACGCTCGACTCTCGTCAGGAGTCTCGCATTTAATAGGCGGAACCTGCCTGGATTCTTTCCTCTAGGTAATTTTCTGACTATATCCGATATCTTCAGCTTTACATTAATTTGTGGACATTATCGGTATGCTTGCCGTTAAGTATTGTCTGGGTGCGTCAGTTAAATTCACGTCTTATTAGATTACATTTATTTCGTTTTGTTCTTTTTCCGTGTTCTTGATGATTGTATTGATTGTGGATATATCGTTAGCACTCTATGTGCGCGGTAATGAGGAGTTTGATTACAAAACTGGCAACGAATAAGTGAAAATTCGAATATTGTGGAAAGCTTAATGGTATTCTGTTCAGAAGATAGGCGAGATTTTTTAGTTTGCTATTTAAGAACTTCATTATTGGGCGGAAAGGTAATTTAAGTGTCTGGCGTGGTTATTTAATTCATATTTGTTTATTTTCAACTTTTATTTGTGTTTAATGTTTGTGTATGACCTTCTTGGTTGTTTTGTGCGGCACTGATAGAGCGCTGCAACTTTTGGGAGGGTGTTTTTATGTGGTGTGTGTTTGAGACTGTTTTGATATGGCATGTATATGTGAATATCAGTTTCGTACATGACAAACTAGTGTACACAAAAATGAAGTTTGAGTAACGTAGCAATAAATATGTCTCGGTTTCGGAGAATAAAGGGTGGATCCGTCGATCAAGACTTGCGAAAATCTGTAAGGAATTTAGAGGTAATACTAAGAAAGAGGATGGTTGCCTGTACATCCGTAGATATGCGTAGTGCAATCTGACTGGGCATCGGACACCATGAAAGCAGTGTTGTTCAGTATGCAGGCAGTATGGACAGCTTGCTGGAGTTTGTGAGGAATGACGTGGTTGCATTTGAGACTGCCTGTTGGTTGAAAAGGACAAGATAAGCAGAGATGAAACTAAGATGACGCATCTGTTTGGATTACATGAGTGAAACGTAACGTCCATAGATGGGGTCTCTCCCTTAGATAATGTAAGCCTTGCTTGTAACTGAAAACTCAGTAATTACGACCTGTTGCAAAATGGCAACGCCATCGAGAAGTCTGGTAGAGATTTGGAGCTACAGCAAGCTGTACAAAGGATTTAGTGTCTAAGTGGAAGGGTCCATCGTGTTGGTAGTTAGTTGCTTGATTTTTGGATACTGTATCTGTAAAATTCAATGTTACAAGCTGGGAGATGTTCACGACCACTCTAATTTTGACAATTACCGAAATAGAGGATGAGCTAATAAGTTTCTGAAGCAGAAGGAAGGTAAAGCGAAGGAACACTGTAACTGGAAGTTACCAAATGTACTTATTTGTGAGAAGCTTGATAGGGCAGGACGGGATGAAATGGTCACGGCGAAAAGTGAAGTTGATGAATTCCGCGTGGTAAAGGGGGCCAATGACAAGCAACAGACAGGAAGTGCAAGTGCAGGACATGCCAAAGTGAGAGTTAAGTAGAACTTCATGGGGCAGAAAACAGGAATGGAAAAAATAGAAAAGAAAGAGTAGCTGGAAGCACGAAAGAGGAGAGGTAGTTCAGCAGAATGTGGGAGTGAGTGCGTCCTCTGCCTTCTCTGTTGTACAAACAGTGGTAGTACCAACGCTGTAACACTTTCGGATGCTTGTTCAGATGATCCTAGCACGCCTTTCATCCAACGCAATGGAGGGAATGGCTAGTTTGACATGCAGAATGTAATTATACAGACCATAAGACACTATTTAGAAGATGAGATCAGGGAATCGCAAAAGGTGATGTTGGCGAAATGTGAGGAGAAGTTGACGGATAAAGGACTCAAACTGGGACAGACAACACCTTTGCAGATACAAATTTGTGAGGTATACCGTCTTGAAGTTATATGAGGCATAGAAAAATTAGTGGAACAAATAGAGGAGATGAGGGAGAGAATAAGTCGTAGGTCCGTGAACTTGAACTGCACTTGGTTAAAATTGTAGAGCAGCTGAAAATCGTGACCAAGGAAATGATGGAACTAGGAGTGAGGAACATAAGTGAAATGAGCCCAATTGAAAAAGGTACCTCCCTTGTTAAAAAGTACAAATTTTTTGATTTTGGTATTACATTTCCGTTTAAAAATCTCGTATATTTAGAGAGCAATGTGGAGGAGTGTATCACAAGTCGTGGATGTCGATCGCTTCTCCCTAATTGGCCTGTACGGCACTATTCGGATTTTGTGAATGACCCCGATCCTGATGCACCAACAAAAATGCAGTTGGTGGCATTATGATGCGAGTGATTCAAGGAGTTTAGAAGTATGGTTTTGGTCTGTTGTTGATGTAAAGCAGGAATGAGCCAAACAGGGAATAACATATTTCCCATTAGCCGACCCTTCACATATAAGCTGAAATTTTCACTAAAAAATCTCACTGTTGTCAATTTTTGGTTTTAAGGAACTATCCGTGCCTAGTGTGATGTGAGCTTCACTGCTTTATAGAAGCTCTTCAAAACTGCTTCAGCAGTCAACCACTACGATTTTAACAATCTTGCCTGAGGAGAGTATTTCTTGGGATCCTACGCTATTACTTCTAAGACTGCCGCAGCTGTTGTTTTCTGGACGGGATGGCGAGTCACACAATCTAAAAAGACCCTTAATTGTACCCCACAAACTGCCAGATACCTGGGTACCTTGTGGAAAGGAAGGCGTACTGTTAAGACGAGTTCTTGGAAAGTACCTGTTAGCTAAATTTTAGCAGACAGCTTGGGGTACCTCTCTAAACCCTCAGTCATTCACTTGGCACATGAATTGTTGTTCTCTGGACAACAACTGCAACAAGAAAGAACAAATTTATCAAAGACTGCACTAGAATATAGTAAGAAAAAGGGATCCTGACCCCCCTGGTTTTGCACAACAGACCACAGATGAACCAATGAGATTAAAATGTGGGACAAAGCCGACAAAGGAAGTGGAGACAACACACACTCACACATTTCTGCTTATTTGGTGCATGTTTTTTGGAGTACTGGCAAAGTATAGATGTCTCACTAACTGCTGCTGCTGCTGCTGCTTTGAGATGGTAGCCCTGTCACTGTCTGTCGGTGCTGCTTATACATACTGCCGTTGAGAGGGTGAGGAGCATTTCTGCCAATGCATATGGAGTGCACAGGTGAACCCAAATATGAGTCACTTGCACCTACGTGATGCATCGTTGTCCAGTACACTGACATCTGATTGCTCTCATTTCGCTGTAAACCTGACTTATAATCCGATACAACGTAGGTCCCTTGTGTTTGTCAGGCAGACCGTCCTGGTAGAATCTTACTGTCTCAGTAGCCATTCAATGGTTGTTTCTGTTACCTCAGTAAGTCACTGGTCACTGTAAATACGTTTTCATGTTGTTCATGCTCATTTCCCTTGAATGAATGTACTTGGAAACGTTAATGTTCCTATTGCACAGCATCCCATATTCCGTTATTACGTTTCTAACATTTTTGTTTTAGGATTTTATGCACAGTGTAACACGTTTTAATTGATTGCAGCAACCAGCCTGGTGGAAAAATAATTGAATAAACTGAGTCCCTTAAGCATAAATCGGGAATCCCCTAAGCATAAACTCACTATTAATATGGGCTTGTTAAATTCTTTTCTGCATGGCACCAAACGTGGCCCCTCTCACAACGTTGTGGCACCACCGTGGGACACGGCATAGTATAATGTTTCTCTAGTTGATCTTCATGCCTCCTTTCATACTTCCCACATTAGGTTCTTTCCTTTGTTATTATAGCTTAGGTACACTGGAGGCTAGCGTGTCCTGTTTCATGTTGAATGTAAGACCCATGCATCAAATGAAACAATCTGTGAAGTAATAGAAAAAACATGTATTATTTATAATGTGGTTGGTGAATCACACATCACTGTGAGATGTTACATGTTGTTTCCCAGATATTAGCGTTCAACCCTTGTTGTTATATAGATTCAACGTTATAAGCCCAACGTGTTGAAACACATTTCTACAAGTCACATATCCTTTACGTAAATTTCGAAATGACTGGTGCGAGCTTTTTTTTTCTAAGAAATACCTGCCTTCCACGCACTGAACTACAGAACCAATTTCAGGTAACCGTTCATCCTTGTCGAGCAATATCTGATAATTAATAATGTTTTTTTCTCAAGCAAGCTTTCTCCACTTACATCAGTTTCGTATCCCCATCTTCCACTAGCGAAGAGTTCACAGGAGTCATTTATGCATACAATATCTGCATTTCTGTTGTGTTGAAAGCAGCCTTATCGATGATTAGTAATACCTTAGAAAAACAAGCTGGCATAAATCATTTTGAGACGAAAATACACGGTATGTGAGTGAGTTGTAGATATGTTTTTCAATTCGTTGTTTATAACGTTTTATATATGTTATTTTTCCACAAAAAACAATTGCGTTACTTACAAGGACAGAACGCTAATATACAGGAAACAAGATGTAACACCGCACTGTGTTGTGTAATTCATCAGCAATTTTATAAATAACATTACATTACAATTAGTGTCATTTGATGCATGGATCGTTAGAAACTGAGAGCTCTGTTAAGACCAGTTACTCTGTCAGCCGGCCGCTGTGGCCGAGCGTTTCTAGGCGCTTCAGTCCCGAACCGCGCTGCTGCTACGGCCGCAGGTTCGTTCCTGCCTCGGGCGTGGGTGTGTGTGATGTCCTCAGGTTAGTTAGGTTTAAATAGTTCTAAGTTCTAGGGGACTGATGACCTCACATGTTAAGTCCCATAGTGCTTAGAGCCATTTGAACCATTTTTGAAATCTGTCAGCTTGAAATAATAAAAATAATAACTATCGGCAACGGTAAAATATGTTTTAGGGAATCCACAAAATACAGGAGACTGACTGTGCAAGTTAGATGCAATAAGAATTACTCAGGAGAAAACAGAAAGAGCACAAAAACTATTGATGAGGTGATTAGCTCCAGTGGATGATAATAGTGTTGGTATTGTTATTTTTATGAATGGGGTGGTGTGGGGGATATATGTAGTGATTTACTACGATTGACAGAATTATTTTTTCACAGTTGACATACAGAATATGTCAACCAGAGTAGGACAGTTTCAATAATATATAACAAGTAAATTATGACAAAGCCGGAAGAATATGTTCATAAATTATGAACGAATAGAATTTGTGGGCGAACAGTATTGGAATGTGGAGCAGAACTGATGAGGTAGAAAGTGAGAAAAATTAAGAGAATTTCTTGACGGAGTAATTATTATTTTGTTCTCTGAGAATAATGTGCTAATGATAGAGTGGGCCAACTTTCCTCTCTTCCACGAAGACAATGCTTGATAATATAACGTTACAGACAGACAGCCATAATACGTCACGTCATCTAGGTACGACAACAAACTTTCCACATGACTCTGCTAGAGTGTGCTTCTGGCATCACGATGGAGCTGCGACGGTGCGGTGGTGGCTGTCAGATTAGACGTCAGCGTGTGCCGTCGTACGGCGGCAGGAAATTTGGCAGCGGAGAAAATACGTCGCCGAAATTAGGTTAGGTGCCACGGCGATAAGTTGATTGTAAAGCGGCACGCGGTGGTGGGACGAAAGCAGGTGGCAGGGGTAGGAAGAATAGTAGGGGAGCGGAGGCGAAGGGAGGCGAGGGAGGCAGTGTTGGCCCAAACCCTGTCCTCGACGACGTTTCTGTGCAGTTCTTGACAAGCATGGCGGCAGGACGTCGACCAGTTTTTGCACCGATCACTTAATAATATTCCTGGGAATATAAAGCGCAATTCTGAGAAGCCCACAGTGACTCTCATGGCAGATATGACGTGTGTAAGTAGGCTGTTAATGTTTTCGTATTGACAACGTTACGTAGCTCTCTGTATGAAAATCACTGGCTGTGCTGTGGCTGGTTTGCATTGTTGTCTGCCATTGTAGTGTTGGGCAGCTGGATGTGAACAGCGCGTAGCGTTGCGCAGTTGGAGGTGAGCCGCCAGCAGTGGTGGATGTGGGGAGAGAAATGGCGGAGTTTTGAAATTTGTAAGACTGGATGTCATGAACTGCTACATATATTATGACTTTTGATGATATTAAGGTAAATACATTGTTTGTTCTCTATTAAAATCTTTCATTTGCTAACTATGCCTATCAGTAGTTAGTGCCTTCCGTAGTTTGAATCTTTTATTTAGGTAGCAGTAGTGGCGCTCGCTGTATTGCAGTAGTTCGAGTAACGAAGATTTTTGGTGAGGTAAGTGATTTGTGAAAGGTATAGGTTAATGTTAGTCAGGGCCATTCTTTTGTAGGGATTTTTGAAAGTCAGATTGCGTTGCGCTAAAAATTTTGTGTGTCAGTTTAAGCACAGTCATGTACAATTTTTCGTAAGGGGACGTTTTACGTGTTACTAGTACTTGTTTTCGTCTTGAGCTATATGTATGTACGAAGAAGGTTAGCTCCTATATTTTCATCAAAAATACCCCCAGAATTCTGAAACAAGTTCCTGGAACAATACCTAAACGGGCATGTAAGAGGAACTGATAAACAACCGAAGACCCTTAATGTAGGAATCTGACCAGTTACCTGCTGGATTCTATACTGAATATGGTTTTTTCAGAGTACTCGCGAATGAACTATTGCTTACTCTAATACTCTGAAGGTGGATGGTGACGACTAAAACTGATAATTTCTAGTTGAAATAGTGTGTGATGGTGCTGGAAAATGAAGATTTTAAAAAGTATTTCTATATTCACTGGCGTCTCGATCACGCCTGAAATGTTCTTTACAACAGAGTGACAATTGAACGCAACAAGAACACGAGAGAAACATAAGACAAATTTGTATTACGTATACATCGTATTTCATCTGTTAATACGGCTGTTAATTTCTTTAGCTAACGGTAATGGAATATTTCAGGAGATGATCAGCATCCCAGACATGCCAGATAGCTGCAAAAAAGCCACTTGAGATTAAAATAACGTCGTTAGTCGGATGTAAAGTAACATATAAAGGTTACTATAAAGTTTAAAGAATATGTACAGAAAAAGACAGCTCCAAGAAAGTGGGTTAATATCTTACTTACAAAAATGGGAACAGACAAGATGTAAAATTCCACAAACCTATCAGGTTCCTTTATTTGTTGTCGAGGTAGTGACTCAATCATATAAACTACGCAAAAAAAAAAAAAAAAAAAAAAAAAAACAACGTGCCTTTAGAAGTTTAAGGGCGTGTATGTACACTCCTGGAAATGGAAAAAAGAACACATTGACACCGGTGTGTCAGACCCACCATACTTGCTCCGGACACTGCGAGAGGGCTGTACAAGCAATGACCACACGCACGGCACAGCGGACACACCAGGAACCGCGGTGTTGGCCGTCGAATGGCGCTAGCTGCGCAGCATTTGTACACCGCCGTCGTCAGTGTCAGCCAGTTTGCCGTGGCATACGGAGCTCCATCGCAGTCTTTAACACTGGTAGCATGCCGCGACGGCGTGGACGTGAACCGTATGTGCAGTTGACGGACTTCGAGCGAGGGCGTATAGTGGGCATGCGGGAGGCCGGGTGGACGTACCGCCGAATTGCTCAACACGTGGGGCGTGAGGTCTCCACAGTACATCGATGTTGTCGCCAGTGGTCGGCGGAAGGTGCACGTGCCCGTCGACCTGGGACCGGACCGCAGCGACGCACGGATGCACGCCAAGACCGTAGGATCCTACGCAGTGCCGTAGGGGACCGCACCGCCACTTCCCAGCAAATTAGGGACACTGTTGCTCCTGGGGTATCGGCGAGGACCATTCGCAACCGTTTCCATGAAGCTGGGCAACGGTCCCGCACACCGTTAGGCCGTCTTCCGCTCACGCCCCAACATCGTGCAGCCCGCCTCCAGTGGTGTCGCGACAGGCGTGAATGTAGGGACGAATGGAGACGTGTCGTCTTCAGCGATGAGAGTCGCTTCTGCCTTGGTGCCAATGATGGTCGTATGCGTGTTTGGCGCCGTGCAGGTGAGCGCCACAATCAGGACTGCATACGACCGAGGCACACAGGGCCAACACCCGGCATCATGGTGTGGGGAGCGATCTCCTACACTGGCCGTACACCACTGGTGATCGTCGAGGGGACACTGAATAGTGCACGGTACATCCAAACCGTCATCGAACCCATCGTTCTACCATTCCTAGACCGGCAAGGGAACTTGCTGTTCCAACAGGACAATGCACGTCCGCATGTATCCCGTGCCACCCAACGTGCTCTAGAAGGTGTAAGTCAACTACCCTGGCCAGCAAGATCTCCGGATCTGTCCCCCATTGAGCATGTTTGGGACTGGATGAAGCGTCGTCTCACGCGGTCTGCACGTCCAGCACGAACGCTGGTCCAGCTGAGGCGCCAGGTGGAAATGGCATGGCAAGCCGTTCCACAGGACTACATCCAGCATCTCTACGATCGTCTCCATGGGAGAATAGCAGCCTGCATTGCTGCGAAAGGTGGATATACACTGTACTAGTGCCGACATTGTGCATGCTCTGTTGCCTGTGTCTATGTGCCTGTGGTTCTGTCAGTGTGATCATGTGATGTATCTGACCCCAGGAATGTGTCAATAAAGTTTCCCCTTCCTGGGACAATGAATTCACGGTGTTCTTATTTCAATTTCCAGGAGTGTATAAAAGTGTAGACTAGCCCGACTAGTAGTGTTATTCGACCACTGACAATTTCAAAACATGTAGAATGTATAGTTCTAATGCCCCAAATTGATGACACGGCCTGCCTCGTAAATTAAATGGAAAAGAGTCACACAACATACGCACTTTCATAAATTCAGCGCAAAGGTAAGAGATGAGGGTTGGCCTGTATATTTAATGTCTGTATATTGCACGTGAGTAATGGTTCATCAAAGCATACTTCATAAACAGCAGTCAGCATTGCAGCACACATCGACCTGTCTTCATCAGCACGTGAAGTGTGTGTGTGTGTGTGTGTGTGTGTGTGTGTGTGTGTGTGCGAATGAATTCCTAATAGAGCAAACTGCTGAGATCATCGGTCCCCAGACTTACACACTACTTATACCAACTTATGCTAAGAACAACACACACACCCATGCCCGAGGGAGGACTCGAACCTCTGCGGGCGCCTCGAAGCGCGCGGCCACGTGAGGTCTATGGCACGCAGAGTAGGACTACTTCTCTTACTGTTTTCCAGTATTGGCTCAATAGTCGAGTGCTTGTCTGTCAAAGTACACGTGCGTCGTTTACTCGTAACGAAATGGCGCCCGAACAACGTGGCACACTCAGGTAAGTGAATGCAAAGATTAAGATTCGTGGCAAAATGAAACCCACAGAAATAAATTAAGTAGCAGTGTGTGGCCAGTAAATAAAGGAACGCAACTTTACAACTTCTTATTAGTATTTAACTTACAATTCCAAGATTTAAATTTATGAAAAAAAATGTGTTACTAACACATCATTCAAATTGACTAAAAAACTAACATTTATTCTCCAAGAGAGGGTAAAATCTTTGAAGTTACAATATCACGAACTAAAGTAAAGCTTTTTTGATGTAATAACCAGCTCCAGCAGTTACTTATTGGCAATGTATTTGCTCTTCTTCCAAGCACGCGCTCCGGTTGCTACACGAGGAACGACCTCAATAAACAGTGCCAAGCTAACATCGCTACGAAAACGAGGTTTTCACCACAGCGAATAAATTATAATGATCTCACCCGATTCCTCACGCATTGTAGTATCTACACAATAGCGTGGACCTCCGCCAGACAATGGCAGCCTTCCTCTCAATACCAAAACGCAGCACAAAGTCTCTTCGACTTCACCACATAGAGTCAGCGCAGAGGCCGTAAAAGTAATGTAATGGCGCACTCTGTTCAAACGAGCAGAGCCACACGGCCGAACACCCACCGCCGAATTCCATTATTCGAAAGCGAAACTGACCCCCAAAGACTTAATACTAACACAATGATTAAGGAAAGAGGTTGCTACAGAACTTGTATCGAGTGGTCGAAACTGTTTAGAGCACTGTCGCACAGAGTATAACAAATATCCATAGAAAATAAGGTATAATGTAGAGAAAATGGAAGTGCTGAGTAACCGGACACTTTTCAAAGTGGGTATGACGTTATTGACCGTTTATAAACCACGAACGGAATTACAAAATAGAGCAATCAATAAAAATTACCAGTTTCCCGTCCCTTAAGATATTGCTCGGAACATATTTGTCTAAGGCATACTGAACGATGCTTTTGAATTTTTTTCCATTTGTGGTCCACATCTTCGTCCTCAGCACTGAAAATTTGACGCTGACTACTCAGATACTCTGCAATTTACAACCTGTCACTTCTATTAAGCAAAAACGTCTTCTAACCTTTCTTGATATTTCCTGTAAAATTCTTAGTCGTAGTTGCTACCGCAGCCTTATGATCACTGATATCAGCCACTACGTCAACTGATTCGATCAATTCACAATTTTTTGCTGCTAAAAGGTCTAAGACGCTACCTTCACGATTTGGTTGTCTAATAATCTGCTCAAAGTAATTTTCAAACAAGACAATCATAGTAATGTCACAGGAATCCCTGTCTGTGTCAGACTTTTGATGGTATGAGTCTACCTGTCTATAATTGGCGGCCTGAGGCCAGACCGCATTACAGCAACATGAACAGAAAATTACTAACGATATTCTGTACGTTCTCTCTGAGGCGCTCCACCACTGCAGCTCCTGAGCCAGTAAATCTACAAAAGCATCCGATACTATTTTTTAACTATCTTTCATGCTAAACCTCGGCCAGGTTAATTCACATTCGGTATTTGCGATAACCTCGCTAGAGATTGCAGGGTTCTATACTGCAATGAGTACGCCACCACCTTTGGCGACTAATCCATTTTTACGGCAGGTTTACCAACCTGAACTTAGAATTACGTTGCTATTCATTTCCAGTTTGCTACAGCTTTTTGTTCCAAATACTATCAGGGCATTGTAACCTTCAACTGGCCAGAGGCCTTGCCGCAGTGGTAAAACCTGTTCCCGTCGGATCACCGAAGAAGCACTGTCGGGATTGGCTATGACTTGGATGGGTCACCGTCCTTGTGTGCCGAGTGCTGTTGGCAAGCGGGGTGCACTCAGCCCTTATCATGCCTGCTGAGGAGCTACTTGACTGAAAAGTAAACTGACAACAACCGGAAGAGCGGTGTGCTGACCATACGCCCCTCTGTATCCACATCCAGAGAAGCTTGAAGTCTGAGGATGACAGGGCGGCCGGTCGGTACCGTTGGACCTTCAAGGCCTGTTCGGACTGGGTTTGTTTGTTTTATTATAAACTCTAATAAGCGATACGATTTACGGCGTCTTTCCTTGGATGCTCCTACAGTTGAGTAACAATCATATCCTCTTCTGTAACATTTACTAAAAAATAAAACTCCTCCAGCTGTACTTAAGATTTCTTATTTATTTGGTTACTAGTTTCGACGTTGCGTCAACGCCATCTTCAGGCCCTATATAACACACTATACATAAAACAAACTATGAGTGCCATCCGTAGTCTATGAGCTATTGTACAAAATAAATACATTATAAACATATTATATAAAGGATGACTTCAATCAAAGTAGTTACATTTCGTTCATTTTCATTAAGATGCAATTTACGTTGACATTAGCAATTTATATGGTACAAACAAGTACAACTGAGGTTACATATACACGGTTATTTCCATTACTGATGAATACCAGACATTTGAATAAAATGGGGGTATATACAGAGTGGTCCATTGATAGTGACCGGGCCTAATATCTCACGAAATGAGCATCAAACGAAAAAACTACAAAGAACGAAACTCGTCTAGCTTGAAGGGGGAAACCAGATGGCACTATGGTTGGCCCACTGGATGGCGCTGCCATAGGTCAAACGGATATCAACTGCGTTTTTTTTTTTAAACAGGAACCCCCATTTTCTATTACATATTCGTGCAGAACGTAAAGAAATATGAATGTTTTAGTTGGACCACTTATTTTGCTTTCTGATAGATGGCGCTGTAATAGTCACAAAAGTATAAGTACGTGGTATCACGTAACATACCGCCAGTGCGGACGGTGTTTTATTCGTGATACATTACCCGTGTTAAAATGGACCGTTTAGCAATTGCGGAAAAGGTCGATATCGTGTTGATGTATGGCAATTGTGATCAATAAGCCCAATGGGCGTCTGCTGTGTATGCTGCTCGGTATCCTGGACGACATCATCCAAATTTCCAGACCATTCGCCGGATAGTTACGTTATTTAAGGAAACAGGGAGTGTTCGGCAACATGTGAAACGTCAAACACGACCTGCAACAAATGATGATGCCCAAATAGGTGTTTCAGGTGCTGTCGCGGCTGATCCGCACATCAGTAGCAGACAAACTGCGCGAGGATCTGGAATCTCAAAAACGTCGGTGTTGAGAATGCTACATCAACATCGATTGCACCCGTACCATGTTTCTATGCACCAGGGAATGCATGGCAAAGACTTTGAACGTCGTGTACAGTTCTGCCACTGGGCACAAGAGAAATTACAGGACGATGACATATTTTTTGCACGCGTTCTATTTAGCGACGAAGCGTCATTCACCGACAGCGCTAAAGCAAACCGGCATAATATGCACTACTGGGCAACGGAAAATCCACGATGGCTGCGACAAGTATGGTGCAGCATAATGGGAAGATGGATAATTGCCCCCATTTTATCGATGGCAATCTAAATGGTGCAATGTATGCTGATTTCCTACGTAATGTTCTACCGATCTTACTACAAGATGTTTCACTGCATGACAGAATGGTTCGAATGGCTCTGAGCACTATGGGACTCAACTGCTGAGGTCATTAGTCCCCTAGAACTTAGAACTAGTTAAACCTAACTAACCTAAGAACATCACAAACATCCGTGCCCGAGGCAGGATTCGAACCTGCGACCGTAGCGGTCTTGCGGTTCCAGACTGCAGCGCCTTTAACCGCACGGCCACTTCGGCCGGCTGCATGACAGAATGATGATGTACTCCTACATGATGGATGTCCGGCACATAGCGGGCGTGCGATTGAAGCGGCATTGAATAGCGTATTTCATGACAGGTGGATTGGTCATCGAAGCACCATACCATGGCCCGCACGTTCACCGGATCTGACGTCCCCGGATTTCTTTCTGTGGGGAAATTTGAAGGATATTTGCTATCGTGAACTACCGACAACGCCTGACAACATGCGTCAGCGAATTGTAAATGCATGTGCGAACATTATGGAAGGCGAACTACCCGCTGTCGAGAGGAAAGTCGTTACACGTATTGCCAAATGCATTAAGGTTGACGGACATCATTTTGAGCATTTATTGCATTAATGTGGTATTTACAGGTAATCACGCTGTAACAGCATGCGTTGTCAGAAATGATAAGTTCACAAAGGTATTGTAAGACGTATGCGTTGCCGGCGATGGGCGAGGCATGGCAGAGTCTCTGACCGGAGAGTAGTATGTAGTTAGTTGTTGCTTGTCGCTAGTCGGCAGTAGTCTTCAGTAGTCTGCAGTTGTCGACAGTAGTCGCGTGTCGGCAGTCTGCTCTGGTCGGGACTTTGGAGGATGAGTATTATTGTAGAAGGTAAAGAAGCAGCCTTGCGCATATCTAGTAATGTATATTAACTGTCATTAATTTCTTTAAAAAAATGCCCCAATAATAATTTTTATAATATAAAGTAATTTTTTTAAGAAAAGCATTCATTTCAATTTAAAGAATATTTACAATGCATGATAATTCCTTCCAAGAATATATATATATATATATATATATATATATATATATATATATATATATATATATATATATAGGCCAGCATTGCACGAAGCTGTGCCAAAAATTTTTTACGTAAGAGCAGATCTATTCGCAGTTTTTATTGAGGTAAGAATTTTTCCTTTTTTTTATTCAGAATACAGGGCCGAGGCGCAGCGCTGCTGTCGTCATAAATTTTTCCAGGTTACTGATTTTTTTTATTATTTTGGTGTTTAGGAATTTTTCTGTTTCGAACTTAACATTAAATGAGAAAAGAATTTTGTGGGTACATTAAATGTGAATGCATTTCTGCACAGAGATTATAAATTGGAGCCAATTTTGTTCACAGGTTACAATATAAAAAAAAAATTCATTTAATTATAAGTCTTGTGGGTTCATATTTTATTTTAAATATTTTTGTGGGGAGGTTACACTTGGTTCATGGTTACTTGTAAAATAAATTTTTGTGCGGAGGTTACACTTGGCGACATCCGGCCAGGATCGTATTTCTTAGTGAATCTTCTGTTAAGTAGTCATATATCTGCTCTTATTTACTTAAATGTAGTTTGCGTCTGGCGCAACGCATTTACTAATTTGTCACTCTTTCTTTCACAGATCATCGGGAATTTGTTGCTCTTTGTTGTAATTGTGTTTGTTGCATTTTGCATTGTCCTTGTTTCGTTTGTGCTTAATTTTGATTTGTGAAAAATGCCGGGAAAAACTGTTAACAGTACATCGCGATGTACAATGAGTGAAATAGCCGACTCGAATAGCTTGACCGATAATACTTGCAACACTCAGTGTAATAGCGACAGTCCTCCATCTACGAATAATCAGTGCATACTGATCACTAATATTGATTTTGATCCTAATGATAAACAAAGAAATTCAATTATGTCCTCTGTTAATTTAACGACAATTGAAGACGCCGGACGTTCTGTTACAATGAACGCTGCCCAGCTTGACACACCCAGTTTGCAAAATTTACGTAGTGAACAGATAATTATTTCTAACGAAAATGAACAATGTACTCAAAATACGTCAAATTTATTTGATTCCGATTTAGTGACTAACAGTGCACATCCGATGAGCAAACCTTTTCAAGAATTACAGAATGACCAAATGGTTACAGATAACGTGACAAATGCAAATACACCAACACACAGCATAATTTTGGCTTGGATCAAATTATGGCAGTATTGCTACAGTTTAAGAAAGAATATGACAACAATCACAAACAATTTAATGAAAAACAAGACAACCTTAATTTAAAACTAGACAACAATTACAAACAGTTGAATGAAAAACAAGACAACCTTAATGAAAATTTCAAACAACTTAATGAACAGAACAAACAACTCAGTGAACAGATTACAGCCGTTGCCGCGCAATGTCATGATACTAATGAACAATTACGTGAGGAAATTAAGGCTTGTGGTAGGAAAAGTAGTGAAGAAAAATAGATCTGTTGCTCAAGAATTAAGGAATACGCAAGCAGCTGCAACAGAATCACTTAGAGACGAAATTAGTGCAGTCGGTAAACAATGCTAAGAAAACGCAACACAGTTACGCGACGAGTTTAAAGTAATGTCAGCAGAACTTTCACGCACACTGGATGCAAAAGTAGATGCGAAATTCGGCCAACAGAACAGTCAAATTGACGAACGTTTTAATCACCACCTACAAAACAGTGAAATGCGTTACCGTAAATTCATACAGGAACAAAATAAAGTAAAACGATAAGTCATGGAAACGATTACCGCACAGAGACAGGAAGATAAACGTAAATTGTTTACGAAAGCAAAAACATACGTAGACAACAACATTGCTACAGTATCAAATGAAATTAATACTATCAAACAGTTGAACACCGAACTGCGTGATGAAATTTCCGTTCTTAAAACAAAAACAGATACACATACAGTAGACTTTCAGACAGTGACCGACAGACTTGAACAATTAGAATTAATACAGGATCCCGATGCCATCAAAGCAGACGTTAAAAAATTGAACGAAACCACACGTAAAATACAAAAAACAAATTAATGCTTGTGACACTAAAACCGATGATCAGGTAAAAATGCTGACTGAAAAATATGATGAATTGGCCAGTCGTATTGACGTTATTTAAAGTAATAATGACAGCAAATCAGACGATACTTCACCGATTTCGTTTAATCAAACACCTGAATTCCAAAATTTACAGCAGACGATCAGTGAGATAGATTCGTCTAATAATATAGGGCGTTTCAAAAAGAAAGAGCAGATTTCAAACATTTATTTCTCAAAAACTACAAATGATAGAAACACAATTCAAACGTTTCTTGTCAGAGAAAGGTTCAAAGTTTTTCAATGGTCCGCGCAGAAGTTCCATGCAAATCCGCAGTGGCGCTGGCGTTTGTTTGTAGGAAAATGGCGACGACACCACAGGAACGATCATTTTGTGTGCTGCAATTTGCAAAGTTAGAGTCCATTGTTGGTGTGCAACGTGCATTCCGCCGTCAATTCAACAAACAGCCGCCTCGTCATAAGCAAATTTATGAGTGGCATCACAGATTCGTAGAAGATGGTTGCATCTGCAAGCGAAAAAGCACGGGTCGTCCACGCACATCGGATGAAAATGTCGAGCGTGTCCGTGCAGCTTACGAAAGGAGCCCTAGAAAATCCACGACACGGGCAAGTCACGAACTAAACATGTCTAAAACAACGGTATGGCGCGTTCTGAGTAACCGTCTGCACATGAAGCCGTACAAACTGCAGTTATTGCAAGCATTGCGTCCTGACGACCACAACAAAAGGTTCGAATTTTCAACTGCAATTCTACAGGACATGGGAGAGGACAATTTTGCCGAACGATTAATTTTTTCAGATGAATCAACGTTTCACATTTCTGGTAAAGTTAATCGGCATAACGTACGAATTTGGGCGAGTGAAACTCCGAGGGACGTTATTCAACATGAAAGAGACTCACCAAAGGTTAACGTCTTTTGTGCAATTTCGGTAAACAAAGTTTATGGACCTTTCTTTTTCATGGAGAAAACTATCACAGGAACCATTTACCTGGACATGTTAGAAAACTGGCTATTTCCTCAACTTCAGGAAGATTCAAATCACTTCATCTTCATGCAAGATGGCGCCCCACCACACTTCTCTGAACCTGTACGACGGTACCTAAATAACACCATTCCAGGACGGTGGATTGGAAGAGCAGGAGCACAAGATCAATGTCATCGTCTGTGGCCTCCCAGGTCACCAGACCTTACTCCCTGCGATTTTTATTTGTGGGGGTACATAAAGGACTGTGTTTATGTCCCACCTATGCCCGCTACTCTTCAAGAGGTACGACATCGAATTGTTGCGGCCGTGAATTCGGTAACTAAAGACCAGTTGCGTCGTGTGTGGCAAGAAATGAGATACCGGTTTGATATTTGTCGTGTAACAAATGGTGCTCATATTGAGGTACAGTTTTGATATTTGTTGTGTAACATTTGGTACTCATATTGAGTGAAGGACCGTTGGAATTGTGTTTCTATCATTTGTAGTTTTTGAGAAATAAATGTTTGAAATCTGCTCTTTCTTTTTGAAACGCCCTGTACATTACGTAGAAAATTGTCAACTTTACAGCAAGAAGTGACAGAGATGAAAAATATTTCAGTCAATAACACGTCACAGCATACGGCACAAAAAAATGGTTCAAATGGCTCTGAGCACTATGGGACTCAACTGCTGTGGTCATAAGTCCCCTAGAACTTAAAACTACTTAAACCTAACTAACCTAAGGACAGCACACAACACCCAGCCATCACGAGGCAGAGAAAATCCCTGATCCCGCCGGGAATCGAACCCGGGAACCCGAGCGTGGGAAGCGAGAACGCTACCGCACGACCACGAGATGCGGGCCATACGGCACATTCCGAACATTTGTCACACTCACACAGCCAGTATATTTTAGGTAATTTACAGAGAGTACGTGACTTAGATTCCGAACAATCACAGAAAAATAGATTCTCCTACAATCCTGAACCTATTCAGACATACAGAGACGATAATTTTGATTACAAGCATTTTCTATCCGTGAGAAAATTTAATGTATTTAAAAACGACAGAACACAGATTCACCCCTTGGATTGGATACAACAATTTAGCTTTGGTTTTCCACCGACTTGGCCCGTAACACATAAACTTGAATTTATTTGCAGTTTTTTGGAAGGCGAACCGGCAACTCGTATGAGACCGATCGCGAGACAATGCTACTCGGTAGAAGAATTTCAGAATGCTTTTCTGTCAGCATATTGGTCGAAGACGACACAGCGCGGAATCAAGGATCAATTAATTAGTTTACCAAATTATGAGAACTCAAATTTTTCCACTGTCACGCAATTTTTTGAACACATGGTCCAACAAAACCAGTACTTAAGTGAACCATACAGTGAATCGGCACTTATTCAATTATTCATTTCTAAATTACCACGATCATTAAGAGTGTCACTTTTAACGGGTCAGCAGAAAGAAAATATTTCGGCATTCAGAGATCTATTACAGCTTTTGGAAGTGCAGCAATCGGATTATTCCTTCATAAACAAAAATTTTTCACATAATGTCCAAGATCATCAAGGATACAGCAATCACGATCAGTCACGCTTTTTTCAATAGCAAAGCTAACAGACGCTTCAGGAGCGACAACTACCAGAATTTTAATAACAGACAAAATTTTAATTATCAGAATCGTCAAAATTATCAGCAATCACATTTTGGTAACAATAGAGGTTTTTCACAACAACAGCAACAAAACCAACCGGTTAGCATACCTAACCAACAATGCAGTGTGCAAGGTCAACCAAGCTTTAATGTTTCTCCGCCTACACGTATAGCGTCAGCTCCAACAAATAGTAACGCACAGCAACAAGGGAATCAGTACGTACAGAAAATACACCATTTCAATTTCTGTCGCAATGCACCGTATAGAAATGATTATCATGACAGACGTAAATGTTATGGGCACAATTTTCAGCGTACGTTTAATAACAGTCGGTCTTACCAGCAGCAAAATCATCCGCAACAACATATTATCATGAATGAACCAGACAGTAGGTATCATCCCGAACGTAATACGTCAGGAAGAAATAACAGAACAGTGCAAATAGTTGAAATGCCACAGCATCATCCCGAAAATAATAACACATCAGATAGAATTTGACTAGATATAGTACAAGTTGCATCTTCCAGCAACGCAAACAATACTTTTGACACGCAGAATCTTGTTCATGAAAATGTTATTACTTTTGACGGCATCAGAGACACTCTTTTGCAGGAAAGACCAGTTATTCAAAAAACCATTTCACACCCTGTCATTGAAGTAAAAATTGGATCATCGAAATTTTCAGCAGTAATCGATTCTGGATCTCCTATGTCAGTCATAAATGAGGAAACTTTCAATGAGTGTAACACAGAGAATACTTATCCTACGTTACCATTAGGCAAAATGAAAGTAAAAGGCGCAGTATCTGGTAAAGGAGTAGATGTTAAATTACAGACACATTTATCATTTTGTATTGCAGGTCATACATTTCACTCAAATTTTTGGATTGTTCCCTTATTGACGACAGACGTTATTTTAGGTACGAATTTTCTGGTACAACACGACGCAATTATTGACTTTCAGAATTCCTATTTAATGTTAAAGGATGAAAATGTACAACTGGCTTTAGAATTTCAGCACTCTATCTACAGAAGAACAAACAATTAACCGTTCAGAGGTCTTTTCCGCATCACGTAACATAGACTGTCATTACACATTGTTAACAGATACGTACGTACACAACTATAATACTCCAGACGAAGCCGACTATGACGTTATACAGATGATTTCTGATAAAGTTAAACAGAGCAGTGCAAATACAGACGACGAACGCACGCAACTACGCAAAATTCTTTTACAGCAAGCTCCAGTTTTTGACAACGTTCCTGGTACTATGTCCGGTTTTATGTATGAATTTCAAGTTAAACAGCACGACACATTTAAAGCGAAACATTATCCCATTCCGTATATTCACAGAGAACAAGTTAAGAAAGAATTGCAAGCTATGCTTGACCAAGGAATTATTGAACCGGCAGTTAGTCCGTTCATAAACCCGCTCCATATTGTTAAGAAAAAGGATGGTTCACTTCGCTCGTACTTGATTCGCGTCACATCAACGACATTATTATTAATGAAACGGATCGCCCACAGACACTAGAGGAACTTCTACAGACATTTCATGGTACTGCTATTTATTCCACATTAGATTTGAAATCGGGATTTTGGCAAATTCAACTCCATCCGGACTGCAGAAAGTGCACGGCTTTTCTCTGTTATGGTGACTGTTATCAGTTTTGTAAATTACCGTTCGGTTTAACTATTTCTTCAGCAGCATTTATTCGCGGTTTGAATACTATACTTCCGAAAGAGCTTAAAGACAGAATCACATCGTATGTAGACGACATTCTTATTGCAAAGCTAACTGGTCTGAACACAATCTGATTCTTGAACAACTGTTACGATCTTTTCGTGCACAAGGACTCACAGTTAATCTCAGTAAATCGCACTTTGGCAAAACTTCTATAAAATTTCTTGGACATGTAATTTCAGCAGAAGGCATTGCGCCTGACCCGGAAAAACGTCAAGCTTTACGTGACATTACTGTTCCTACGACGAAGAAACAACTACGCAGCTTTTTGGGTTTAATTAACTTTTTTCGTAAATTTATTCATTACTCTGCTTTAGACACCCCTAGATTATGTCAATTGACAGGTAAAAACACTATTTGGTCCTGGGATAAGCAAGCACATTCTGAATTTATGAACCTGAAACATGCTTTGTTGAATGCACCACTTTTATCACATACAGATCTTACTAGAAATTTTTCCATTGCCACCGACAGTTCTAACACCGCTTTAGGCGTACACATTTTTCAGGAAATTGAAGAAGATGGTTCTACAGTAATTAAAAACATCGCCTTTGCGAGTCGCATTCTGTCACCTGCTGAACGTAATTATTCTGTTACAGATCTTGAAACATTATGTGTTGTATGGGCATTTACGAGATTTCGGCATTTCCTTTATGGAAGACATACGACCGTTTATACAGACCATAGAGCGATACAGTTTTTACTTTCCGCTAAATTTACACACGACAGATTAAGCAGATGGAAACTTTATTTACAGGAATTTAATTTTACAATTGTTCACATTCCCGGCACACAAAATATTGTAGCAGACGCACTATCCCGTTCTATCAGCAACAATCAGCAAGACATCGCAACCAACTTCTGCAAAGCAAATTTCAGCGTCATGTACATTCAACAAGTTGCATTTGAAAATTTCATTTCGTCGTCATTACAAGACATAGCACAAGAGCAGAATAAAGACAACGTATGGAAAGAGATTAAACACCTTTGGCAAGATAGGAATTATGTTACCATTAGAAACCATTACACTGTACGCAATAATATTCTGTTTCGCCGCTCTCACCCTGACAGCAACAGTTGGTTATTATGCATTCCTGACGAACTTGTTAACAAATTAATTGTGTATACTCACTTATGTTACGCACATTACGGAGACAGAAAATGTTTTCTTATGCTGAGACAGAACTGTTATTTTACCAACATGGAGAAACGTATTCGACGAGTTTTAGCGTCATACAAAATCTGCCAGAAAGCTAAGTCAAATACGACTTCACATATTCCTCCATTACATCCCATTGTACCCGTTAAATTGAGACACATGGACGCTGTAGACATTTTTGGTCCGATTCTCAGAACTAATAGAGGTTTTTGCTACATCTTTGTCGCTGTTGAACTCACTTCAAAATTTGTTACCTTCACTCCGTTACGCAAAGCTACTGCTAAAACTGTTTCGAAAGCATTTGTAAAACATTTTCTATTTCAAGTAGGGCATGTGTTGAAAGTAATTTCCGACAATGGACCACCGTTTCGATCTGCTATATGGACACGTATGTTACGAGCTAGAAACATTTCTCCGATCTATATATCCAGGTACCATGCTTCTTCGAACCATTTTGAACGATTAATGAAAGAAATTGGTAACCTGTGTAGAATATACTACCATAAAAGACATATTGATTGGGACACACACATACTCTCATTCCAGGATGTAATTAATTCCATACCAAATGAATCTACTATGCTATCTCCGTCTGTTATACTGAAAAATGTTGAAACACCTAATAAAATTAAAGAATTAGTAACCTTTCCTACATCTCGTCGACTACGACACCATGAAATAATTGACATTGCGCTGAACAACATCAAACGTGCCGCAGAGCGCCGGAGAAGACAGCAAAAACAGGTTTGTACACGCCATGACTTTCACATTGGACAGAAGATATTAGTACGTACACACTATTTATCCAACAGAGGAAAGAATAGATGCAGTAAATTTGAGTTTCTATATGCAGGTCCATATCGAATTCGCAGCATTCCTCACCCCAATGTAGCACACGTCGAAACTTTGAGAACCAGAAAAAGCAAGGACAATCACTATGTCTCCAACATCAAACCCTTTATTGAATGAACATACTTTATGATTTATCACACTGTAATGCCATTTCCTAATTTTTTATGACCACTTATGCAGTTATATTCACATGAACACTTACTGATGATTATCGTATTTTTTCTTGGCAAGTGCCCGCCAAGGTAAGGTTAGCAGGTCGCTTTTCTTGTCGTTACACATCAGACCGTGCACATTTTTCCAGATAAACTTACATATTTTATGAACAATTATGCAATTCTATCTAGTGACGTATTAATTTTATCAAACTCTCTCCATTAAAGTCTTCCATTCTCGCCTCTATTACCTACACAACATAAAAGCTGAACACAAAGAAAGTCATTTCTTGTCGTTATATATCAGACCGTGTACATTTTCCATTATTTATGTATGTATGATTGTTCTCCTGTTTTGTTTGTATGCACTATGAAATACACTCCTGGAAATGGAAAAAAGAACACATTGACACCAGTGTGTCAGACCCACCATACTTGCTCCGGACACTTCGAGAGGGCTGTACAAGCAATGATCACACGCACGGCACAGCGGACACACCAGGAACCGCGGTGTTGGCCGTCGAATGGCGCTAGCTGCGCAGCATTTGTGCACGGCCGCCGTCAGTGTCAGCCAGTTTGCCGTGGCATACGGAGCTCCATCGCAGTCTTTAACACTGGTAGCATGCCGCGACAGCGTGGACGTGAACCGTATGTGCAGTTGACGGACTTTGAGCGAGGGCGTATAGTGGGCATGCGGGAGGCCGGGTGGACGTACCGCCGAATTGCTCAACACGTGGGGCGTGAGGTTTCCACAGTACATCGATGTTGTCGCCAGTGGTCGGCGGAAGGCGCACGTGCCCGTCGACCTGGGACCGGACCGCAGCGACTCACGGATGCACGCCAAGACCGTAGGATCCTACGCAGTGCCGTAGGGGACCGCACCGCCACTTCCCAGCAAATTAGGGACACTGTTGCTCCTGGGGTATCGGCGAGGACCATTCGCAACCGTCTCCATGAAGCTGGGCTACGGTCCCGCACACCGTTAGGCCGTCTTCCGCTCACGCCCCAACATCGTGCAGCCCGCCTCCAGTGGTGTCGCGACAGGCGTGAATGGAGGGACGAATGGAGACGTGTCGTCTTCAGCGATGAGAGTCGCTTCTGCCTTGGTGCCAATGATGGTCGTATGCGTGTTTGGCGCCGTGCAGGTGAGCGCCACAATCAGGACTGCATACGACCGAGGCACACAGGGCCAACACCCGGCATCATGGTGTGGGGAGCGATCTCCTACACTGGCCGTACACCACTGGTGATCGTCGAGGGGACACTGAATAGTGCACGGTACATCCAAACCGTCATCGAACCCATCGTTCTACCATTCCTAGACCGGCAAGGGAACTTGCTGTTCCAACAGGACAATGCACGTCCGCATGTATCCCGCGCCACCCAACGTGCTCTAGAAGGTGTAAGTCAACTACCCTGGCCAGCAAGATCTCCGGATCTGTCCCCCATTGAGCATGTTTGGGACTGGATGAAGCGTCGTCTCACGCGGTCTGCACGTCCAGCACGAACGCTGGTCCAACTGAGGCGCCAGTTGGAAATGGCATGGCAAGCTGTTCCACAGGACTACATCCAGCATCTCTACGATCGTCTCCATGGGAGAATAGCAGCCTGCATTGCTGCGAAAGGAGGATATACACTGTACTAGTGCCGACATTGTGCATGCTCTGTTGCCTGTGTCTGTGTGCCTGTGTGCCTGTGGTTCTGTCAGTGTGATCATGTGATGTATCTGACCCCAGGAATGTGTCAATAAAGTTTCTCCTTCTTGGGACAATGAATTCACGGTGTTCTTATTTCAATTTCCAGGAGTGTATTTAAGATATAACAAACACCAGTTGACTATAACATTTTTTCCTTATGATATCTCAACATCGTGACTATTTTACATTTTTTTTACTGCTACATTGTGATACTCTGTGTACATTTTTACACCTGCACACTGTCTGTGTTTTTGACTTATTACGTTTTCCGTCATGCTATGCTGTATGCTCAATTATATCACTAGAAACCAGTTTCTATTTAATGGGTATATGATTTAAATGCAAGACATTAACCTTTGTTCATCATTTTCAGAAAGAAATAACGTGTAAAAGAAATAAATTAAACAGAAATGGGAATTTCACCTTCGGAATGAACGAAATAAGATGCAATACCTCGCCACGAAGAGTAAATGGATCTGAATTAACAAGCATTAACGAGAACATACTATACACATCGTATGATAGCGGTCTTAACTAATTTTTTCTTTCAGAATACGAGGCGATTGATGCAGGCTGTCAGACAGAACTACACATCTTAGTTTTAGTGATGAAATATGCTAGAAATAAGGAATTCTATACTACGAATAGTTGTATAATGAATAATGAAGTGGCTTTTTTGCAGATGATAATGAATGGTGATGAATAATGATGAAGAATATGTTACTATGGATAATGAAGTTTCTCTTTGCAGGTGATGATAGCAATGATAATGAAGTTTTTCTTCGCAGATGAAAATAATGATGAAGTTTATATACACTCCTGGAAATGGAAAAAAGAACACATTGACACCGGTGTGTCAGACCCACCATACTTGCTCCGGACACTGCGAGAGAGCTGTACAAGCAATGATCACACGCACGGCACAGCGGACACACCAGGAACTGCGGTGTTGGCCGTCGAATGGCGCTAGCTGCCCAGCATTTGTGCACCGCCGCCGTCAGTGTCAGCCAGTTTGCCGTGGCATACGGAGCTCCATCGCAGTCTTTAACACTGGTAGCATGCCGCGACAGCGTGGACGTGAACCGTATGTGCAGTTGACGGACTTTGAGCGAGGGCGTATAGTGGGCATGTGGGAGGCCGGGTGGACGTACCGCCGAATTGCTCAACACGTGGGGCGTGAGGTCTCCACAGTACATCGATGTTGTCGCCAGTGGTCGGCGGAAGGTGCACGTGCCCGTCGACCTGGGACCGGATCGCAGCGACGCACGGATGCATGCCAAGACCGTAGGATCCTACGCAGTGCCGTAGGGGACCGCACCGCCACTTCCCAGCAAATTAGGGACACTGCTGCTCCTGGGGTATCGGCGAGGACCATTCGCAACCGTCTCCATGAAGCTGGGCTACGGTCCCGCACACCGTTAGGCCGTCTTCCGCTCACGCCCCAACATCGTGCAGCCCGCCTCCAGTGGTGTCGCGACAGGCGTGAATGGAGGGACGAATGGAGACCTGTCGTCTTCAGCGATGAGAGTCGCTTCTGCCTTGGTGCCAATGATGGTCGTATGCGTGTTTGGCGCCGTGAAGGTGAGCGCCACAATCAGGACTGCATACGACCGAGGCACACAGGGCCAACACCCGGCATCATGGTGTGGGGAGCGATCTCCTACACTGGCCGTACACCACTGGTGATCGTCGAGGGGACACTGAATAGTGCACGGTACATCCAAACTGTCATCGAACCCATCGTTCTACCATTCCTAGACCGGCAAGGGAACTTGCTGTTCCAACAGGACAATGCATGTATCCCATGCCACCCAACGTGCTCTAGAAGGTGTAAGTCAACTACCCTGGCCAGCAAGATCTCCGGATCTGTCCCCCATTGAGCATGTTTGGGACTGGATGAAGCGTCGTCTCACGCGGTCTGCACGTCCAGCACGAACGCTGGTCCAACTGAGGCGCCAGTTGGAAATGGCATGGCAAGCTGTTCCACAGGACTACATCCAGCATCTCTACGATCGTCTCCATGGGAGAATAGCAGCCTGCATTGCTGCGAAAGGAGGATATACACTGTACTAGTGCCGACATTGTGCATGCTCTGTTGCCTGTGTCTGTGTGCCTGTGTGCCTGTGGTTCTGTCAGTGTGATCATGTGATGTATCTGACCCCAGGAATGTGTCAATAAAGTTTCTCCTTCTTGGGACAATGAATTCACGGTGTTCTTATTTCAATTTCCAGGAGTGTATTTAAGATATAACAAACACCAGTTGACTATAACATTTTTTCCTTATGATATCTCAACATCGTGACTATTTTACATTTTTTTTACTGCTACATTGTGATACTCTGTGTACATTTTTACACCTGCACACTGTCTGTGTTTTTGACTTATTACGTTTTCCGTCATGCTATGCTGTATGCTCAATTATATCACTAGAAACCAGTTTCTATTTAATGGGTATATGATTTAAATGCAAGACATTAACCTTTGTTCATCATTTTCAGAAAGAAATAACGTGTAAAAGAAATAAATTAAACAGAAATGGGAATTTCACCTTCGGAATGAACGAAATAAGATGCAATACCTCGCCACGAAGAGTAAATGGATCTGAATTAACAAGCATTAACGAGAACATACTATACACATCGTATGATAGCGGTCTTAACTAATTTTTTCTTTCAGAATACGAGGCGATTGATGCAGGCTGTCAGACAGAACTACACATCTTAGTTTTAGTGATGAAATATGCTAGAAATAAGGAATTCTATACTACGAATAGTTGTATAATGAATAATGAAGTGGCTTTTTTGCAGATGATAATGAATGGTGATGAATAATGATGAAGAATATGTTACTATGGATAATGAAGTTTCTCTTTGCAGGTGATGATAGCAATGATAATGAAGTTTTTCTTCGCAGATGAAAATAATGATGAAGTTTATATACACTCCTGGAAATGGAAAAAAGAACACATTGACACCGGTGTGTCAGACCCACCATACTTGCTCCGGACACTGCGAGAGAGCTGTACAAGCAATGATCACACGCACGGCACAGCGGACACACCAGGAACTGCGGTGTTGGCCGTCGAATGGCGCTAGCTGCCCAGCATTTGTGCACCGCCGCCGTCAGTGTCAGCCAGTTTGCCGTGGCATACGGAGCTCCATCGCAGTCTTTAACACTGGTAGCATGCCGCGACAGCGTGGACGTGAACCGTATGTGCAGTTGACGGACTTTGAGCGAGGGCGTATAGTGGGCATGTGGGAGGCCGGGTGGACGTACCGCCGAATTGCTCAACACGTGGGGCGTGAGGTCTCCACAGTACATCGATGTTGTCGCCAGTGGTCGGCGGAAGGTGCACGTGCCCGTCGACCTGGGACCGGATCGCAGCGACGCACGGATGCATGCCAAGACCGTAGGATCCTACGCAGTGCCGTAGGGGACCGCACCGCCACTTCCCAGCAAATTAGGGACACTGCTGCTCCTGGGGTATCGGCGAGGACCATTCGCAACCGTCTCCATGAAGCTGGGCTACGGTCCCGCACACCGTTAGGCCGTCTTCCGCTCACGCCCCCAACATCGTGCAGCCCGCCTCCAGTGGTGTCGCGACAGGCGTGAATGGAGGGACGAATGGAGACCTGTCGTCTTCAGCGATGAGAGTCGCTTCTGCCTTGGTGCCAATGATGGTCGTATGCGTGTTTGGCGCCGTGAAGGTGAGCGCCACAATCAGGACTGCATACGACCGAGGCACACAGGGCCAACACCCGGCATCATGATGTGGGGAGCGATCTCCTACACTGGCCGTACACCACTGGTGATCGTCGAGGGGACACTGAATAGTGCACGGTACATCCAAACTGTCATCGAACCCATCGTTCTACCATTCCTAGACCGGCAAGGGAACTTGCTGTTCCAACAGGACAATGCATGTATCCCATGCCACCCAACGTGCTCTAGAAGGTGTAAGTCAACTACCCTGGCCAGCAAGATCTCCGGATCTGTCCCCCATTGAGCATGTTTGGGACTGGATGAAGCGTCGTCTCACGCGGTCTGCACGTCCAGCACGAACGCTGGTCCAACTGAGGCGCCAGGTGGAAATGGCATGGCAAGCCGTTCCACAGGACTACATCCAGCATCTCTACGATCGTCTCCATGGGAGAATAGCAGCCTGCATTGCTGCGAAAGGAGGATATACACTGTACTAGTGCCGACATTGTGCATGCTCTGTTGCCTGTGTCTATGTGCCTGTGGTTCTGTTAGTGTGATCATGTGATGTATCTGACCCCAGGAGTGTGTCAATAAAGTTTCCCCTTCCTGGGACAATGAATTCACGGTGTTCTTATTGCAATTTCCAGGAGTGTATTTACTGTTAGTTAAGAGATGCTATGTAAGTATTTAAGTATTTGTTGCAGTTCGTTTTGACAGTATGTCATGTCGCATGGTACGATGACCGAAGGTTTTGGAAAGGACAGATAGTGAACATATATATTTTCTACACATTTCACTACCTGTTAATTCGAAGTTCACTACTTTTCTGCATAATATGCGTTTGTTCTTTCAGCTTAATAATCCATTTTGTATTTTTCTAGGAGAAGCTATTCACGAAATTAATACGCTATAAGCAGTTAATCATTAAACCTGTTCTAGTACTTGCATTTTTTCTTACCCATTTGTGTGTGTCATTCATGAATGTGATCACATATACTCTACTTGTTTCATAACCTTGCTACAGCTGACTCATGACGAATGACGTTACACATCTTCATTTGCAGCAATAAGTCAAATGCAAATCAAAAAATGTATTACCTGTCCCAAATAATGCTACCAGTTTAAGAGAGTTCTGAGTAATACTGAATGATGTTTTCTAGTCACAGACATTGAATAATAGTTACAGTATGTTACATTTCCAATATGTCCTATGTCACTGGAATGATCAGTTCTGAGTAATACTGAATGATGCTTTGTAATAATGCATAAATTCTATGCCAATAATTTCTGTAAATAATATTTTGTTATACTCTATAAATGCTATGCCAATAATTGACTCTCATTTTGAATGATAACTTCTGAATAATACTGAATAAGGTTTAATAAAAATATAAGAATAATTTGTAACCGGCCAATGAGTGCCAATAATTATTTTAAATATGTCGTATGTCACTTGAATGATGAAAAATGTTTTGTACTATTCAGTACTTGCTATATGTTTTGTAACTGGCCAATGAGTGCCAATAATGATTTTATATATTTCGTATGTCACTTGAATGATGAAAGCGCGGCCGCTACGGTCGCAGGTTCGAATCCTGCCTCGGGCATGGATGTGTGTGATGTCCTTAGGTTAGTTAGGTTTAAGTAGTTCTAAGTTATAGGGGACTTATGACCTCAGCAGTTGAGTCCCATAGTGCTCAGAGCCATTTGAACCACTTTTTGAATGATGAAAAATGTTTTGTACTATTCAATACTTGCTATATGTTTTGTAACTGGCCAATGAGTGCCAATGATTACTATAACTAAGTGAATTATGTTAATACTATGCCATTCATTAGCTCCTGTTTTGAATGATGACTTTTGAGGTTTTGTAACTGGCCAATGAGTGCCAATAATTACTATAACTAAGTGAATTGTGTTAATACTATCCCATTCATTAGCTCCTGTTTTCAATGATGGCTTCTGGAGGTTTGTAACTGGCCAATGAGTGCTAATGCTCACTGTAATCAGATGGTTTATGAACATTATTCTATAATACTTCATACATGGTACAGAAATGTTCAGTAACTGGGCGATGAGTGCCACCAATTACTCAAATCAGTTGTTAGACTAGTGTAATTCTCAATTAAGACTAGTATGTGACTTAATGTCCTTCACCTTCTGACCTAATTACCAGAAATTACTGCAATATCCGTTTGTCCTGTCTATCCTCAAGATCATGGAGCACTATATTTGGTTTTTGCACTAATTCTACGTTGGTGTACCTTACAAGAACGTGGTGTTGACACGACATACTGTCCACCACCTTGAGCGATGGAGATGTTATTATGGTCCCACTGTTTGGAATACCTAATGTACTACCAAAATGATAACATGGAATATTACTACGACATTTCAGTGTCTTGGCTACACTGATTAATACTTCAAGGAAAAGAACTTCAGATTGTCTCACTTGGTGTTGTGCTTCTGTAGAAAGATATGGACTTTCAATGCAGCTGCGTGCAACCTAAAGTGCTACAACCAAGATGCAATCCTTCCCTTTCCTATCCTGCTTCTTGTAAAATAGCAAAAAAAAGTATATACAGTGCGTGTGCACTTTATGCCATTTGTACTCATTACGTATACATTTTGTGACTCCATGATATGTTACGTAAAAATGCTAAAGACTTATACAGTGCGTGTGCACTTTTGTCGTTTGTTAATATGATTTGCACTCATTGTGTATACATTTTGTCATTGCTTGATATGTTCTGTACTCAGTGCATGTGCACTATATTTTATTTCATGTTCTGCATTTATATAAATGTATATATTCTGTGATTATAAACATAGTTAATTAAGAAAAATTTGTTGCTCATCGCAAGTCCAATTGACTCACCATCGCTGCCAAATTTTTGGCCCCCCCCAGTGGAGGGTTATGTAAGACGTATGCGTTGCCGGCGATAGGCGAGGCATGGCAGAGTCTCTGACCGGAGAGTAGTATGTAGTTAGTTGTTGCTTGTCGCTAGTCGGCAGTAGTCTTCAGTAGTCTGCAGTAGTCGACAGGAGTCGGCGCGTGCCTGCGCGTTTCGGCAGTCTGCTCTGGTCGGGACTTTGGAGGATGAGTATTATTGTAGAAGGTAAAGAAGCAGCCTTGCGCATATCTAGTAATGTATATTAACTGTCATTAATTTCTTTAAAAAATGCCCCAATAATAATTTTTATAATATAATGTAATTTTCTTTAAAGAAAAGCATTCATTTCAATTTAAATAATATTTCCAATGCATGATCATTCCTTCCAAGAATAAAAAAAAAATATAGCCCATCATTGCACGAAGCTGTGCCGAAATTTTTTTACGTAAGAGCAGATATATTCGCAGTTTTTATTGAGGTAAGAATTTTTCCTTTTTTTTATTCAGAATACACGGCCGAGGCGCAGCGCTGCTGTCGTCATAAAATTTACCAGGATACTGAATTTTTTTATTATTTTGGTGTTTAGGAATTTTTCTGTTTCGAACTTAACATTAAAAGAGAAAAGAATTTTGTGGGTACATTAAATGTGAATGCATTTCTGCACAGAGATTATAAATGGAAGTCAATTTTGTTCAGAGGTTACAATAATTTAAAAAAATTATTTAATTATTATTTTTGTGGGAGTTTACACATGGTTCATATTTTAATTTAAATTTCTGGGTGGAGGTTGCAGTATATGTATCACATTGGAACAACCGAAATAAAATGTTCAAACGTATCTACGTTCTGTATTTTAATTTTAAAAACCTACCTGATACCAAATGTTCGTCTAAAATTGTGAGCCATATGTTTGTGACTATTACAGCGCCATCTACCACAAAGCGAAAAAAGTGGTCCAACTAAAACATTCATATTTCTTTACGTACTACACGAATATGTAATAAAAAAATGGGGGTTCCTTTTTTTAAAAAATGCCGTTGATAACCTGCTACAGCCGTGATCAACCAAATGCCAAAAAAATAGCGGTTATTCAGGATGGAAATGCCGGGATCAGTTTTAATCGGTCGTTTGTTCTCATCCCTAGTACGGAATGCTTTAATTTCCAAATCAAATATTTCTTAAGATAGACTGAGAGATAGATAATATCTACAGTTAGAACTTCGTTTAGTTACGTTAGGTACTTCAATATGTCGTGTGTCACAATGAAATTTTTTGCTTCAGGTATAATTGAAATGGCTAGATAAAATTCATGGAACAGACTGTACTCAAGAACTTTAACAGTACGTCAGTGACATTTATAGGCCGGTGTGGCTGAGCGGTTCTAGGGGATTCAGTCTGGAACCGCGCGAGCACTACGGTCTCACGTTCGAATCCTGTCTCGGGCATGGATGTATGTGATGTCCTTAGGTTAGTTATGTTTAAGTAGTTCTAAGTTCTAGGGGACTGATGACAGATGTTAATTCCCATAGTGCTTAGAGCCATTTTTATTAATGCCATTTAATAGATTTCTAACAGCAAAACTGGTTTTCATGTTTCAGCAGCCTAATTAAGAACTACCGTGCTTTGTTAGATAGTGATATATTTTTCCTCCTCAGTGCTGAGGTGCTACTTTAGAAACGCTCTCTCCGTTCCTACAGTTCCTAAAGTTATTTTATTAATATTTTTCCTTTGCGTTAAATACGAGTACACTGAATCTGATTCGATAACTTCATAAACATATGTGCTTCTTTTTTTTCTTTTTTTTTAGTCCTTGTATTGTAACAGAATAATTAGTGAACTCGACAATTCTTGACAACTTCTAAATAAAAAAAAACGTAGAAGCAAGTTCATTTCAAATATATAGTAAAGTTTATCTCAAAGAAATACACAAGGTCTGTGAAACATAGGCCTTCAAACATTTGCATACCAGTCAAGAGTAAAGAACCTTCTCCTATTTCGAGCGTGAGCTCCTAACCGTTAACATGACTCTTAAGCCAATGTTTACTCAGTTCAAACAGGCCGAATTTAAGACTGAAAGCGACATTTTACCCTTAGTTACCATGTGCTGCATACTCTTGTATACGCACAAATACTTCTAGTTTTGTTCCTAAACTAAAAACGTCTATTTAGCACAAGTCTCCGCTTGGAACTATTCTCCGAACTTATAGTGATAGACGGCTAGAGCATACCCACGATCTGATATAGTGGACATGTGGGAAGGAGGGGGGAGGGCAATAATTAGTTTCGCAGTAAATGCGGAAATAGTTTCGAATTTCACAGCAAATGTTTCTGGGTAAGCTTGTTACTGTTCAGTGTTTTCTGTTACATATTCAGATTTTCTACAGCTTTTTTTCATTAATTGTGCAATATTTCTACAGGATCATACTGACTGGTACGTCTTTCAGCGTACCGGGGCACCATGCGGCTTCGGGTTGTGAAGATAATTTTTTCTAGTTGAAGGGGCATTTGGAACTTGCTTTCCCCCACCCTACCAAGGCGCCAGTTATCTGCGTACGCCCCCGGCTATCAGTTAGTTCTTGCTGACCCGCCCTCGACCTAATGGTTTCAGAGGTCTCGCGTGATAATCGGCGACCTGCGTCCTTTTTTTTTTAAGTACTGTGTAGTGTGCGCTGAAGATATCATCCTAGATGACTTATTCTTCTAGGATGGGATGTAAGGATAAAAGGAAAACACTTTATTTATTACACATTCAGTTAGACTTGGGCATTCAATGGGTCCTTTAGCCTGCTGTCGTTGGTGATGTCTATCTCCTGTGGAGGGTGAGATGTGTCTAGGCAGTTATGCGTGACTGCTTCCTCGTATTATGACAGATCGCCTATGGGGGGGGGGTTAAACGTTATTGACTTCGGTACTCGATACTTGTGCCTTCTTGCAGGGTTTACCGTTCCTACCGATTCTAATTGTCGAACTTCGACCCTAAGGGCATCGATTTTGTCAAAAACTCGTAGAGCCTTGTCATGGATCTTCTCTTGTATAGTGGTCCCGTGGTGTGCGGTACGGATGTCGACGCTTCTTGTCCACCATGGAGCTCCTGTGATCCATCGGTAGCAAATGTTTTGCAGCGCTTGGAGTTTGTTGTAGTTGGAGACGCACGTAGTACCCCACGAGGCGAAGCCATATAACATTCTGAGTTCCACCGTTGCCTTATACAATTTTAGTTTAGTCCCAGGGTCGAGATCTTTACTCTTCAGGAACGGAATCAATGACCTGGCCATCTTCTGGGCTGCCGTCTCCTTGTCGTCAATATGCTGTGTAAAGATCAATTTTTTGTCAAGGTAGACACCGATGTATTTCACTCCCGGCGACCATGGGATAAATTGATCAGCTATTTGGAGCCTGTAGTTCCGAACTGGTTTCCTCCGTGTGAACATAACGGCTGCCGTCTTCGTCGGGTCGATCGTTATCTTATTTTGCAGCGCCCAGCGTTCCATTACACCAGCGATTATCAGGTCCAAGTGTCGTCCAGTCGTCAGAAAGGCCGTACCGTCCGCATAAAAACTCGCCGTAACAAGGGAGACTGTTGGGATGTCATTTATATATAAGTTGAAAAGCAGTGGCGAAATGACAGAGCCCTGTGGAATTCCTGCGGAGATCAGTTTCATTTCAAAGTTTTTATCGTCGACGCGGACATACAGTTTCCTGTCCTGCAGAAAGTTGTCTATGAGTCCAATGTAACAATCCGCAATAGGGGTAGTGCGATATAGTTTGATGATAAGGCTGGGCCGCCACACCTTATCGTAAGCTTTTTCGATGTCAAGGAATACACCAATCGTGAAGTGCTGCTTGTTGTAACCTTCTTGTATCCGTTCGGTGATCCGTAGAATTTGAAGTTCGGCAGATAACTTGTCCCTGAAACCGAATTTTTCGGGTCGTATAACATCATGCGCTGTAAGCGTGTCATGGAGCCTCAACAGCACCCTCTCGAGCACCTTGCCAAGAGTCGGCAAGGGGCTAATTGGCCGGTAACTGCTGGGTTCTGCAAGGTCTTTACCCAGCTTTGGGATTGGAACTATTCGAGCCTCTTCCATGCCGTAGGAAAATATCCCTGCAGGTAAGGAGCACAGTTGGCTTCCTGGGCAACTGTTTCAAATCGGTGTTGCTTATGCAGTTGTTGCCTGGCACGTTATTCCGAGTATTCTGGATAATTTTACGAATCTCTGCTGGTGTGGTGAGTTGTGGGTGGCTCTGCATAGGCCTAGTACAAAAAGCAGTCCATTCTGGTGTAATGACGGCTTCCTGTTCTTGCACGCGGACGTTGTTCACCGGGTCGCTGGTGTAGACATCTGTTCTTGGTAAGTCGTAGCATACAGCTCCGCCTGGGCGAGCTCGTCATAGAGGAGGCCATATGGTCCTCTGATGGCTCGTTTAGGTGGCCGCTGGTGTCGTATGTTCATGAGTACCTGCCATTCGTTTTTGGTTCGAAGTAAGAATTCATCCATCTTATCCACCCAGACCTGCTGTCGCCACTCGGCCATTCTCCTGTCCAGTTCTCGTGTTAAGACGTGTGTTTCTCGTCGATCGATCGGGTTTCTATAGCGAATCCAACGTCGCCTGCTGCTGTTTCTATGTGTCTTCGGTTCTTGGAGTAGAGGCGGGAACTCGTCGAAAGCTACTACAGGGTAGACCGTGTGAGTAGTTGCCCTCCGTTTGGCTACCTTTATCTTCTCCGTCAAAGTTTGTACGGCGATGTCGAAGGCTTCCGGTGTTGAAGCGTCTTGCGTCCGGCGGATATTGTTGTCAAGATATGTCCGAAATTGACCCCAGTTCAGAGTCTGTGAGGTGGAGGGTGGAAGGTTGGCCATTGCGTTTTCCACTATGCTGAGAACAGGTCGGTGATGAGACGAAAAATCGTCGACGGTGCGGAGCTGGAGGTTCGTCTCAATGTTTTTGATGAGAGCGATATCTAGGACGTCCGCTTCTTGCCGATCGAAGTAAGGAATCCGTGTGAGCTCTAGTAGACCATGGACTGTGATGCCCAGTTCTTCTTCCATGGCAATCAAAGTTCGTCCACGAGGGTCCTTTCGCCGGAAATTCCACTCGACGTACTTGCTATTAAGGTCACCTACTAGGAATATTTTGTCAAAATTGATGAAGATACTCTGTAGGTCGTCTGGCACCAGGTTTTTACAGGGGCTGTTGTACGCCGCGATGAAAGTGATGTTGCCTGCCGCCGATCGAACCGTTACTGCTGTTGCCTCCAGATGTTGGAGGTGTGGTAGAGTTTCATGATGGTGCCGCAGTTCCCTTTTAAGCAGAACTGCTGTCCCTCCACCTCGTTCGCCTTGTCTGTCCGTTCTATAGACGTACATGTTACGAAATCTGAGCTCAGTTGTTGGACGAAGGTGCGTCTCCGATACAAGTGCGATGTCGATTTTGTGACGTTGCAAAAATTCAGTGAATTCTGTTTTCTTGTGTTTCAGTCCATTGGGGTTCCATATACAGATTTTCGGGGCTCTCGTGGTCCGAGGGCGATCCGTCTTAAGGTGTTCCAAAGGCCTTCAGTAAAGAAAGGATCCCCACTAGTTATTGCTGCACGGCGGTGAGAAGTTTGGCAACATCAGAGAGCCCTGGAGCTATGGATTCCATCAAATGTGCTGGTGAGACGTAGGTTGCTGCGTGGGTGTATGAATAATGCTGGTGGTGTTGTCGAGGTGGGCGTGCTTCAGGAGGAGGCTGTGTTACTGGCTGCCGTGTGGCCGCCGGCTCTCCTTGTAATGTTTGCTGACGGTGTGGCGGCGGGTGTGTCGTCAGGTTGGAGTTCCGTATTACAAGAGTACTCCGTTGAGAAGGCTGTAGCGAAGATTTCCTGAGAAGTTCCTGGTACTTCTGGCAGTCACGCCATGTGGCAGGATGGCCCTTTTCAAAGTTCGCACATTTCGGTGGAGCCCCTCTGGGATGGGTACATGCTGAAGATCTGTGTTTCCCTCCACATCGAACGCAGAGAGCAGGCAAGGTGCAATAATTAGCTGTATGTTCGAATCGCTGGCAGTGGCGACATTGAACAGGACCTTCTCGTCTGTTGTAGGTTTCAATAAAGACTTTAGTATGTAGAAGGTATTTGATGTCGTAAATCTTGTAGTTTTCCTTTTGGGCCGGCAACGTGACACAGTAAGCAGCTTGAGGTCGTAATTCCTTGGTGTTGTCGTCTCGATTTTTAAACTGGTGGACGTTGATGACCGGGAAACCCTTCTCTAGCAGTGCATCTTTCAGTTCTTCCTCCGTAACTTCGGCGGGTAGAAGTTTTACAACCGCTTTGGGGTCCTTGTCCTCTGCAGCCTGATGTGAAACAAAGTGGATGTCATTCGACACAAAGAAATTGACGGCCCGTCGTTGATCTTCATAGGAGTGATAGTGATATTTCATCCTGTCTCGGTGGTAGATGGCCTTAAGACTGCCGTCAATATTCGCCTTCAGCGTCTTGTTGAGTTCCATGTAGTTCTTGGTAGGGTAAATACACTACTGGCCATTAAAATTGCTACACCAAGAAGATGACGTGCTACAGACACGAAATTTAACCGACAGGAAGAAGATGCTGCAATATTCAAATGATTAGCTTTTCAGAGCATTCACACAAGGTTGGCGCCGGTGGCGACACCTAAAACGTGCTGACATGAGGAAAGTTTCCAACCGATTTCACATACACAACCAGCAGCTGACCGGCGTCGATTGGTGAAACGTTGTTGTGATGCCTCGTGTAAGGAGGAGAAATGCGTACCATCACGTTTCTGACTTTGATAAAGGTCGTATTGTAGCCGAACACGATTGCGGTTTATCGTATCGTGACATTGCTGCTCACGTTTGTCTAGATCCAATGATTGTTAGCAGAATGTCTAATCCGTGGGTTCAGGAGGGTAATACAGAACGCCGTGCTGGATCCCAACGGCCTCGTATCACTAGCAGTCGAGATGACAGGCATCTTATCCGCATGGCTGATCGTGCAGCCACGTCTCGATCCCTGAGTCAACAGATGGGGACGTTTGCAAGACAACAACCATCCTCACGAACAGTTCGACGACGTTTGCAGCAGCATGGACTATCAGCTCGGAGATCATGGCTGTGGTTACCCTTGACGCTGCATCACAGACAGGAGCGCCTGCGATGGTGTACTTAACGACGAACCTGTGTGCAAGAAAGGCAAAAACGTTATTTTTCTGATGAATCCAGGTTCTGTTTACAGCATCATGATGGTCGCATCCGTGTTTGGCTACATCGCGGTAAACGTCCATTGGAAGCGTGTATTGGTCATCACCATACTGGCGTATCACCTGCCCTGATGGTATTGGTTACACGTCTCGGTCAGATCATGTTCGCATTGGCGGCACTTTGAACAGTGGACGTTACATTTCAGATGTGTCACGACCGTGGCTCTACCCTTCATTCGATTCCTGCGGAACCCTAAATTTCAGCAGGATAATGCGCGACAGCATGTTGCAGATCCTGTCTGGGTCTTTCTGGATACAGAAAATGTTCGACTGCTGCCCTGAGCAGCACATTTTTCAGTTCTCTCACCAATTGTAAACGTCTGGTTAATGGTGGCCGAGCAACTGGCTCGTCACAATACGCCAGTCATTACTCTTGATGAACTGTGGTGTCCTGTTGAAGCTGCATGGGCAGCTGTACCTGAACACACCATCCACGCTGTGTTTGACTCAATGCCCAGGCGTACCAAGGCCGTTATTACGGCCAGAGGTGATTTTCTGGGTACTGATTTCTCAGGATCTATGGATCCAAATTGGGTGAAAATGTAATCACATGTCAGTTCCAGTATAATATATTTGTCCAATGAATACCTGCTTATCATCTGCATATCTTCTTGGTGTAGCAATTTTAATGGCCAGTAGTGTAGTAACGGGTGGGACTTTGCTTAGTGAGTTCCGGCCAGAGCCAAATGTCCCCTCTTTATCTCCTTCTAGATTGACATCACTCGTGTGATCCATACGTTCTGGAGCATCCTTAGTATCTTCCGTCGCAATAGCCGCATAACGATTGGAAGTTTTCAGTTCTTCTGGACGTTGTCGCTTCCGAGAGTTGTTCTGCTTAGGAGAAGCATTGACTCGTCTTCTTTGGCGAACTACGAGGTGCATTCAAGTTCTAAGGCCTCCGATTTTTCTTCTAATTAACTACTCACCCGAAATCGATGAAACTAGCGTTATTTATCGACTTAATCGCTCTGCAGACGTACACATTTTTCACAACGCTGACGCTGATGTCAGCGGCGAAGGCTTCTTTATGAGTCTGTTTTAACCACTGTAAAATCGCTGAGGCAATAGCAGCACGGCTGGTGAATGTGCATCAACGGAGAGTGTCTTTCATTGTTGGAAAAAGCCAAAAGTCACTAGGAGCCAGGTCAGGTGAGTAGGGAGCATGAGGAATCACTTCAAAGTTGTTATCACGAAGAAACTGTTGCGTAACGTTAGCTCGATGTGCGGGTGCGTTGTCTTGGTGAAACAGCACACGCGCAGCCCTTCCCAGACGTTTTTGTTGCAGTGCAGGAAGGAATTTGTTCTTCAAAACATTTTAATAGAATGCACCTGTTACCGTAGTGCCCTTTGGAACGCAATAGGTAAGGATTACGCCCTCGCTGTCTCAGAACATGGTCACCATCATTTTTTCAGCACTGGCGGTTACCCGAAATTTTTTTGGTGGCAGTGAATCTGTGTGCTTCCATTGAGCTGACTGGCGCTTTGCTTCTGGATTGAAAAATGGCATCCACGTCTCATCCAATGTCACTACCGACGAAAAGAAAGTCCCGTTCATGCTGTCGTTGCGCGTCAACATTGCTAGGCAACATGCCACACGGGCAGCCATTTGGTCATCCGTCAGCATTTGTGGCAACCACCTGGATGACACTTTTCGCATTTTTAGGTCGTCATGCAGGATTGTGTGCACAGAAACCACAGAAATGCCAACTCTGGAGGCGATCTGTTCAACAGTCATTCGGCAATCCCCCAAAACAATTCTCTCCACTTTCTCGATCATGTCGTCAGACCGGCTTGTGCGAGCGCGAGGTTGTTTCGGTTTGTTGTCACACAGTGTTCTGCCTTCATTAAACTGTCTCACCCATGAACGCACTTTCGACACATCCATAACTCCATCACCACATGTCTCCTCGAACTGTCGATGAATTTCAATTGGTTTCATACCACGCAAATTCAGAAAAAGAATGATTGCACGCTGTTCAAGTAAGGAAAACGTCGCCATTTTAAGTATTTAAAGCAGTTCTCATTCTCGCCGCTGGCGGTAAAATTCCATCTGCCATACGGTGCTGCCATCTCTGGGACGTATTGACAATGAACACGGCCTCATTTTAAAACAATGCGCATTTTTCTATCTCTTTCCAGTCCAGAAAAAAAAAAATCGGAGGCCTTAGAACTCGAATGCACCTCGTAGTGTAAAATCGCCCTCTTCGTCAGTGGGCTGCACAGTCCAAACTTCTTCAGTGGAGACTCCCTCCATTTCGTCGTCGTCTTCTGGTGGAGGAAATTGTTCCAGGTCGTCTACTTGTTCTTCAGGCTGTGAAGTAGGAACTGTACTAGTGCGGTTGTCGTATACTTCCTGACTTTGCAGACTCATGTGTTGTATTTCACGTCTTAGTTCCCGTTTTTGACGATCGTCCTGTGTTATCTGATGTCTCTCGTCGTAGGGGTTTGACGTATGTTGTCCTCCGCTGTGCCTTCGCGTAACGCTCGTCGTGATCCTGTCCTCATTATGTTGCCTTTCAGAATCCGTTGTCGTTGCAGGGGTCGTCGCCACTGTATCCGTCCTGTGGGGGGCGGCCGGCGCGACGGCCGGCGGGCAGGCCCCAGCGGCCGGCCTCGGCGCGACTGACAAGCGACGCCACGACGTTTGGAACGCGGATTTACTGCAAACTTCGTACACTCGTAGTACTCCATGAGGACAAAAAGATGTGTAAGCAGTAGCGCGTACTTCTCAAGCGTTATTGAGAAAATCGCAAGATATTTTCTGTCGTCAAATATATGCCTGTGCGTGGCCACTTTTAACATGAAGCGGCAGCAGCCATGTGGTTCTGGCACGGTAGCTCAGCGTGTTCGGTCATGATGTTAGCTATGCTTTGTAATAAAAGAACTGACCAAACGGATCATCGAACAAACTGAACGGGTGTCATCGGACGTCCGCCCTGAACAAATTCGACGAACAATACAGAACAAAACGTTCTTTAATTTTTTTTATTTTTTTTAAGTGCGGTTAATGCCGCTGGATCGCTGCATCGAGTTCGGTTCGTCAGTTTTTTTTATTTTCAACAGTCATTTTCTTTATTATTTATATTACAATTGATATAATGGGGAAAATACGTGTAATCGGATGAACTTTTATGAAATTGGCAATGTTATTTGCAGTCTACTAATTTTTACTATCGCAAATAATGTAATATTCATAACTATCGACTAGTAAACGACCAAACACATAAAGTGATACTGAAAATGTATGCTTGTCCGTGATTTGAGAAATCCCTTTTACCTGGAAGGAGCCCGAAACGATTTATTACCTCCAAGTTTTGACCGGCACAGACGGCTTTCGAAAGATATACAATTAATCGTCGCTTTCGACATTACAAGTACAGGTTTGTATTTGTCGTAAAAACATGGAAAACATAAAGTTAAACGACACCAGCTGCATTGAATAAATGCTATGTTTCCGCATACGCAAGGTCTTTTGACGTTTTCCGTGGAAAAACAAACTTCGTTAACATTTTCAAAAACCTCTCTTTCAGACGATAATTTGGAAGCAAACCATGCATAACGCAGTAGTTCCTTAAAAATCGGCGCTGATAATTGGTTATGCAGTATCGAGTTTATTTTAATAGCGTCTTCCGAGAAGCGATTTCTCGTTCTCTTTCCATTAAATACGAACAGTTTTGAAGACACAGACAAGCATACATTTTCAGTATTACTTTATGCGTTTAGTCGTTTACTAGTCGATAGTTATGAATATTACATTATTTGTGATAATAAAAATTAGTAGACTGCCAAATAACATTGTAAATTTATTAAAAATTCATTCAATTACACGTATTTTTTCCATTGTTTCAATTATAATATAAGTAGTGAAGCAAATGACTGTGTTGAAAAAAAAATGACTAACGGAACTCGATCCAGCGATCCAGCGGCTTGAACGCCAACCACTTTTTTTTTTTTTAAAAAAAAAAAGAAGGAAAGACATCTTGTTATATATTGTTCGTCTAATTTGTTCAGGGCGGACGTCCGATGACACCCGTTCTGTTTGTTCGTTGATCTGTTCGCTCAGTTTTTTTTATTGCAAAGGGTAGCTAACGTCATGAGCGAACACGCTTTTTTTAACCTTTTTTTCCTTTATTAAAACAACCATATAAGTACATAAGCACAAAAACAAAATATTGAAGTGCTGGAACTGATTCAACACGAATTCATTCCTACAATAGACTGAAGAACACATTTAAATATAGTGCCATTTGTAAGCTTACAAAATAGAACATAAATAGTAGCGTCTTCAGTCCAGACAGAGACATAGATCCGAAACTCAAACATATATATAATTGATTGTCTTAACTGGAATGGCAGTTCTGTCATTTGATTCATCACCGTCCAAACTCAAAGTCATTTGGAGCACACAAACGGATAACAAGAGATGCACAGGTACATAAATTAATGAAAACGTCATAATGAAGTTAATAACACCATTGAGAAGTCGGGAGTAGTCCTAGGAACTGGTATAACCCCTTGCTCGTTGTGTATTTTGTTCGCTACATAGTCTTGCATGTGATTTGTGCCATTACCGGCATCGAGAATTACCCTACGCCTTGTTTTTCAAAAATTATGTCTAGCATGTTAGCAAACATCTTCCTGAAATTTGGGTAACGTTTCATCTTCCAGAGTGCCGTTCTCATGTAAGCCTCGAAACTAATGAGATTATCTTCACTATTGTGGATGATGATACATGTCACAAACTGTCCTAATATCACGGTGTTGTTCTTGGTAGCGGGAAAATGTTTCGCGTCCGGCCAGAGCAGGATGTCGGTGCAGTGGCTGGCTGGGCTGCTGCGGGTAATCAGGCCCAGCCTCTGCTGCACCCATTTCCAGTTAATGAGATGACCGCCACAAGTGAAGCGATGGCGTAAGGTGTCGACCAGGCCACAGCGGACGCATTTATCACTGTTACTTAAACCGATTCTATGCAACCTTTCATTAGTGGGTATAACATCGTTTACCACTTTATACCATGTGGACGCCACTTCAGCAGTGTGGACGGTTAAACTTATGTTGTCCCAAACTGCATTCCAATGAACACTCGGGTATTTAAGTTCAATAGGATTTCGGACTATTGGAGATGTCCATCTTTTTAATAACAGGTGCGTCGTCGGTAAATCCTGCGTGAAATAATGTCCATCAATATAGCTTACTTCAATTAAAAACTGCTTGACATGTCGTAGTTTGTAATGTATTTTACCTACATCAATGGGTGGATGCGTATCGGTGGGTTGTAAGGTTCGGAAGAGCCAACTGGTTATGCTGAGAGGTTCCTTGTCCAACAAATGGGTGATTCGTTTAATATATAACGCAGTACACTTTCGGTTAATGTCAGGCATGTTTAGTCCGCCGGCCTGTCAGGAAGACGTCAGCGTGGTGTATTTCACTTTGAACAGATGCCCTTGCCAGATAAATCTATTAGAGAGTTTCATCACGTGTTTGGCCTGCATCTTGGGGATTGGAAATAGTTGGGCCATATAGTACGCTTTACTGAATATATAACTGCTGAGGACTCGTATGCGTTGGAGAATGTTAACGGACCGCCAATTGTTTTCATAGATGGTACCTTGCATTTTATTGGTGACCTGCTTCCAAATTTTTGCATTCATTTTTAGCGGGCATTTGTCGATAATCATCCCCAGAGTGGTGTGGTTTTCGACACGCTTCGCCCAAGGTATAATAACTGCGTCGAATCCTCGAATGTTGACAAAGGTGCATTTACCGGCGTTGATTTTAGCACCGGAAGCACGACAGTACTCGTCTACCGCGGTCTCGAGGGGTGATACGTCTCCGTCGTTGCGCAGTAACACTCCGACGTCGTCGGCGTAAGCACGAACCACGAAGGACGTCCCGGCAATCGAAAGGCCTGCAAGTTTGTCATGAATAGAGCGTAAGAGCGGCTCGAGCGATAAAACAAATAACATCATGGCCGTGCCGGCACCACTCGGTTGCAGTCGCTTTCTGGTAAAAATGGCCACGCACAGATATATATTTGACGACCGAAATCATCTTGCGATTTTCTCAGTAACGCTTCAGAAGTACTTGCTACTGCTTACACATTTTGTTGTCCTCGTGGAGTACTACGAGTGTACGAAGTTCAAAGTTCCAAACGTTGTGGCCTCCCCTTGTGAGACGACTGGCTCGGACGCATGCGCTCCGTTGTCCGCACTCATCGGCATAGCGCGCTCAACTGACCTGAGTCCTTCGCGCTGGTAAATAATAGCTTTCGCCGGTGACCAACAGATGACTCTGCCTACGCTCAACGACCTGTGTCTTCTGTCACTTCCTCTTGGTAAGCTGCGGTGCTTAGCGTTTCATGCAACAATTGCTCGATAAGTATAATTGAACACATTATAGTTAAAATATATACTAATTTCACTATTAATACCGTTTCAACACTAAAGATAATACGATAGGATTACGTAAAGTTCGTCTTGTTTTACAACGTAACAAGGCCTGTTCTACTGAGGGCCGTGAGAAGTTCTTGGTAAAGCCTGGGGAACGCAGGGGCCGCCCTTTCCCCACAGACAGTTGGAAGAGCGAGCGTAGCAGCCGCGGTTGGAGTTAGGCGGAACACACAATCGCGCTCCGCTGCCAACTGTGCCGTGATAAATTACTCTCCGGCTGATATCGCAGCCCACAGCGCCTGCGGTCGCAGGCAGCTCTGAGCGGCGTTGCCGCAACGCTCCAGTAACCACACAGAGTCTCCTGTGAGACCGCCACCGAGCAATGCGAAGGCAAAATGAATTAAACAAAGTCGGGGAGGAGGAGATTCATTCGTAAAATTCAACGAAGCGCTGGCTAAATGATGAGCTATTGCTGGTAGGAGATATGTGATAAATTCTTGGCAGACGTCATCATGGTCGGCATATAAGTGGTTTCAGCGAGGGCGATTCGAGGAACGGACGTAAGTAATTGATGTAATTCGCCGATGTCGCGTTTCTTTCTTTTTTTTACATTGGAAACAGATCTCTTATCTCCGTGAGTTTTATTAGAACCACAGCCTGCACTGAAACGCCATATAACTTGATTGAGAATGATAAAAGACCGTGCGAGATGGCACTTTGATTAGAACAATGGCCTTGCATTTTGGTTTTCCGTTATTTTCCTAAAATGTTTAAGCCAAATGCCTTCATAGTTCCTTAGAACAGGCACGCGCGATTTCCTTCCTCGTCCTTCCCTAACCCGACTTTATGCTTCGACTCTAATGATCCCAATGTCGGTGGCACGTTAAACTCTAATTTCTCCTTCTTTAAACATTATGCAGCAGTTTATCACACAGTCGGCACTGTGCCAGAAGGTTGCACAAAACGATTCGTTTTCCGCTGCAAAGGAGGTTCTTTAGAACAGGTGTAACTGAGGCTGCTAAATAAAACCAGTCCTTGTTTCAGATGTCCGTGCTAGATTCCCATTTTAACGATACACGTCCTGTACCACATCCACCCTATCACATAGTTCTGACAATAAAAGCACATATTTGCTCATAGTCGATAACGTCATTCTCACTTACGTTTCACTTCCTGTCAGTAGTATCCAGCCTAAGTACAGAACTCACCAACGGCTGTCTAAGGTTCAGCAGTTTTTAACAGTTAATGAGAGTACTGAAATTACAAAGACAGTCACCAGTTTTGGTATGCTCGCTTAGTGCTACACGGTTCACCAATATTCTGTAATCCAAGTTACGACTGCGTAGCACAGCACTCGGAATTTATAGCCCATCGGAAGAAAGATACAAAATTCTCTAAAATTCTGGAAACTGGCAGACACCTTTTTTTTGCCAGATCTCAATCATTTTCTGAAGCGCTCTTCTTCTTAACAATAGTAAATTTGAATATTTTTATAAGGACATCTGAAAACAGATCCACGCGCTACCAGATCTCAATTAAGATCCCTTGGGACAAGCCCGCGCAAATGTTTCTCTGCGAACGTTCTGGGTTGTGATGGCATGGGACATTCTATAGCCAACCAGCTATTATAGTTCTTCGCTGGCAACCTGGCAAATTCACTCCTTCATTAGTCTTCAATTCCGAATTTACTTTAATCACTATCAACATCTAGCACTTCTCGGAAAGGAAATAAACTCATACTTATCGTGTCATTACTTGTCTTGCTGGAAGAAATAATGATATTATTATTACGATCCATCAACTGACTACCTTACATTATGTACATCATGTCATATACAGAGATAGCAAAAAATGTGGGAACACCCCGAGCAATACATGGTTCAACTTACACTGAAGCGCCAAAGAAATTGGTATAGGCATGTGAATTCAAATGGAGAGATATGTAAACAGGCAGAAGACGGCATTGCGGTCGGCAACGCCTATACGTATAACACAACAAGTGCCTGGAGCAGTTGTTAGATCGGTTACTGCTGCTACAATGGCAGGTTACGAACATTTAAAAGAATTTAAACGTGGTGTTATAGTCTGCGTACGAGTGATGTGGCACAGCATCTCCGAGGCAGCGACGAAGTGGGCATTTTACCGCGCGACTATTTCACGAGTGTGTCGTGAATATCAGGTATTCGGTAAAACATCAAATCTCCGACATCGCTGCGGCCTGAAAAAGATCCTGCAAGAACGGGACCTACGACGACTGAAGATAATCGTTCAATGTGACAGAAGTGCAGCCCTTCCGCAAATTGCTGAAGATTTCAATGCTGTGCCATCAACAGGTGTCAGTGTGCGAAGCATTCAACGAAACTACGTCGACAAGGACTTGGGAGCCGAAGACCCATGTGCGCTTTTAATGACTCCACGACAGAAAGTTTTACGCCTCATCTGGGGCCGTCGGCACCGACATTGGGCTGTTGATGACTGTAAACATGTTCCCTCGTCGGACGAGCCCCGTTTCACACTACATCGAGCGGATGGACGTGTACGTGTATGGAGAAAACCTCATCAATTAGGCATTTAGCAGGTGACTGTTCAAGCTGGTGGAGGCTCTTTAATGGTGTGGGGCGTGTGTACTTGGAGTGATATGGGACCCTTCATACATCTAGATACTACCCTGACAGGTGACACGTACATAAGTCTCCGGTATGATCATCTGCATCCATTCATGCCCATTGTGCATTCGGAAGTACTTGGGCAATTCTAGTAGTACAAGTCGACACGCCACACGTCCAGAATTGCTACAGAGTGGCTCTAGGAACACTCTTCTGAGCTTAAGCATTTCCGATGACCACCAAACTCCCCAGACATGAATATTATTGAGCGTATCTGGAATGCCTTGCAAAAGTGTTATTCAGAAGAGATTTTCGCCCCCTGATACTATTATGGATTTATGGACAGCCCTGCAGGATTCATGGTGTAGGTTCCCTCCAGCACAATTTCAGATATTAGCCGAGTCCATACCACATCGTGTTGCGGCATTTCTGCGCACTCGCGGGGCCCTGCACGATATTAAGCAGGTGTACCAATTTCTTTGGCTCTTCAGTGTAAATACAGAAGCTATCCTGGCCTGTTGTGTTTGACCATGAATAGCACGAGTGCAACGTTCTCAGTAAGCTGTGTCAGTCTTGGTCAAAACAGTGTTCTGTATAGTTGTGAGTGCATTATGTCGGAGCTCAGAGTATTCGAACATAGGCAAAACGTTGGTGCTTGTATGGCAGGTGCTTCTGTAAACAGGGGAGCCGAATTGTTTGGTGTTTCAAAAGGCATAGTATGTTAGATTAATACAGCATGCAATGAAAGCTGAAAAACATCATCCGCTATGTCACAACGTCGACTGAAGTGTGTGCTGAGGGTTCCTGCAAGATGGTCATTGAAGAGGATTTTGACGAAAAATAAGAGGATGACAACTGCAAAAGTCGCTGTAGAACTGAGTGTCTCACTCGCCAGACCTGTCAACAGCAAATCAACGTGAAGGAAGCTCCATAACATGGAAATTACAGGGCGAGCTGGAATTCCAAACTTATTCATCAGCGATGCAAATGCTCATAACAGGAAAAACTGGTGCCGAAGTCATAAAACCTGGACTATCGAGCAATGGAAGTGTCTGGTGAGTCTTGTTTCACACTGTTTCCAGCATCTAGCTTCGATGATAATTTGGATAGACATATAGCGGTATCCATGGTCGCCATAGTTACTCTGTAACGTCGCATTACTGAGAAGGATTATGTGGTCATTTTGGCTGATCAGGTCTACTCTTTGGTACGATGTCTGTTCCCCAATGTTGAGGCTGGGTTCCGAAATGACAGGTCCGCTATTCACACAGTTTGCATCATGGTTTTGTGAGCATGGTAAATTATCGAATCAACTCTGGTCACCACAGTCACCATACCTCAATATTATTGAGCATTGGGGTTTCACTGTGGAGAGGAGGGTGCGTCATTTGTATCCACTTCTACCATCGTTACCAGAACTGGCCATTATTTTGCAGGAAGAATGGCTTAAGATTTCGTGAAAACCATACAGAAACTATACTTTTCCGTTCTGGGATGACTGGAAGCTGTTTTGAATGCAAGCGGTTGTCCTACACCGTATTAGGCATGGAAGTTGCAGTGGCGACAAATGGAACAGGCGCCAACAGCTACCCGCACAACTTGTATCACAGCGGCGGCACTAGTCCGCGCGAGGCGCAGAGCTCAACAGAGGGCGACACCAGTGAAACGGCGAGCAGTCGGTCCAAGGTACATGCGCAGCCCTCATCAACGTACGCAGGGCGAACTATTTCCTTCCTCCGCCAAACTAAGTTTGAATCAATCAAACAGAAGTGTCACTCCGCGAGATGACTATTTAGGCTCGCGCCACGGAGACTGCCGGCATCGGCATCGGGAAGACCTCGCCTGGACGACAACGATCAACTCCTTTACTCATTGCCATCACCGCCAAGTGGGACTTTGTCAACGGGACTCCGCCGAGTGGAGGGAACTTTGTCTGTGCTACATCTCCCACACCTGGAAATGTAGGACTAAGTGCCAGTATAACGAACGTCATTCATAGAGACTCTAAAGGAGTGTTTTGGAGCACAGTTACGGGAGAATTCGCTTTGTCAACAAATTTTTTGTGATTCGTTTTTATTCAGAAATTAGTTATTATTTTACTACCATATCTGTGAATTCTTCCTTCTAATGGTTCATTCAAATGGCTCTAAGCACTATGGGACTGAACATCTGAGGTCTTCAGTCCCCTAGACTTAGAACTTCTTAAACCTAACTAACCTAAGGACACCACACACATACATGCTGGAGGCAGGATTCGAACCTGCGATCGTAGCAGCAGCGCGGTTTCGGACTGAAGCGCCTAGAACCACTCGGCCACAACGGCCGGCAGTTATTTTTTCCTTGCGTTGCAGATAAACGTGTTTAATGGTATATTGGGAGAACGTGTCACGTGATGTAATCAAAGTAAGGCACATTTCAGTAATTTGTTGTGCTTTTGTTGTTTATATGTTTTTGTCCACCCCTTGTATCTGACTCACTGCTCCATTACACTATACGATTCACACACTCAGTTATATCAACAAATTTCGCATCTATGTTGCATTCATACACTGTCATTCTGACAGCGTAATGTAAATGTAAATGCAAATGCAGCGTGGCTAGGGTCTCCCGTCGGGTAGACCGGTCACCTGGTGCAAGTATTTTTAGTTGACGCCACTTCGGCGACTTGCGTGTCAATGGGGATGAGATGATAGTGATAAGGACATCACCCAGTCCCTGAGCAGACAAAATCTCCGACCCAGCCGGGAATGGAACCTAGGCCCGTTGGTACGACACTCCGTGGCGCTGACCACTCAATTACTGGGGGCGGACGATAGCGTAATAAACCAAAATGATAATGTAGAATAACTAAAAAGAGTAATTCCTGTTTGAAAACTTAAATACTACGAAACTTCTACTGTTAGCAACAAAATACTCTTTAATAAAGTATTTAGCAACGAACGAATTATTATAAGCCATCATCCGATGTACAGGGCGTCCCAAAAAGAATCACTCGCTTTTAAATACAATTATTTATTAGGAAGAAAGTCTTAAAACCAACAAACTGCATACTAAATTACTCAGAAAAGACAGAAGTTTATAAAAATCCATCATAAATGTTCAATATGTCTTCCATTGGCCGAACGCACGACATCTAGCCGATAGCCGAATTGATCCCAAACTGAGCGTAAGGTGTCTTCTGTCACTGAAGCTACAGCAGCTGATGTTCTGGTTTTTAGTTCATCAATGTCACGGGGTAAGGGAGGAATGTAAACACATTGTTTAACATATCCCCACAGGCAGAAATCACATGGTGTTAAGTCAGGGGACCTAGGAGGCCAAGAGTGTAAGGTCTGGTCCCGCGGTCCTGTACGCCCGATCCAACGTTGAGGCACATCGGCATTGAGGAAACTGCGCACTTCCAGGTCAGCACTCGTAGCGACATCTAGCGGATTTTTTCTGGAACTCTAGAATAAGCCGATTACGTCTAGCGCTGTTTCAGGTACCTAGTGACATTTGTCTCAATATTATTATAAGTTAAAATCGGGTCATTCTTTTTGGGACACCCTGTATTTAGCAGAACGTAGCAATATTTCCGGATGTTGCTTCTAAGGGCAAGATTTAAATTTCAGCTTTTAGGTGATTTTATATCTATGAAATTATTTCCAGTATGGAAATGTAACTCATACAGCAGTTAACAGTTGGTGTTCTGAAAGGTTTTCTAAAATTTCAACTGTATTGGTGAACTGCAAATGACGTTTTTAATTCAAGGGTTGGTGAGTAAAGTGGGTAGCCCTCTTTGTACGCGTTTTGTTTCAGCGTTTTGTTTTTCAAGTAAAATAAAAAGTTAATTAATTTCTTGAGAGTAGGGGGCCACAGCTTCTATTGCAATAGAAAATGAAAATTATAACAGGCGATATCAATGTGATATCCTTTAAAAAATTAAAGTAATACTAAATCTGATGATATTGTTTTATCCTCACACTTTTGTCTCTAAGAAATCCTTTTTATGTCCACATCGGACGCTGCACCAGGTGGAAGTACCACTTGCAGTCGGAATATTGTCAACAGAGGGAATACCCGAAGGTTTCCCACTGAACCTACAACAAAATAATTTTGTGTAAGTCATTTTCGATATATTTCCCATCAGCATACATATGACAACTGAAATTAAGTTCGAACAAAATGGTTATAGAAATGTCATTTTGTTCGTCCAAAAATCGAGACATCAGCGTGAACTGAAGATAGACTTTTGAAGATATCTGCATAAAGATGGAGAATTCGGTTTAGAATTTCAGTATTAATTTCTGATAAAAATCTTACGTACCGTTCTCATGTTATGTTTCCTGTCAATGTGAAAAACCTGTTTTCGAGAAAAACGCATTCTAAGATTTGATTTACATTTTTTGTAATTAAATTAAACATGCCTCTAGTCTGCGATTCCTGGAGCATACGACAATCTTCTCAGGTCCAGAAGGAGATCCTCCTCCACCTTCTTCGAGGCCATGGTGTTCCTGTGGACCTCCTTTGGCAGCTTCTGTCATCCGCTGCTCTTCTCGCTCGATACGCTTTTCGTAGGCTTTTATGCAGAAGTCGTAACAGGCCGGGCCGGTCTCAAGCTCGAGCACGTCCATAATTTCCACAATTCCTGTTAGTCCGTCGTTGAAATTAGTTGTTGACTAACTTTTCTTCCATCGTGAATGATTTTCGGAAAACTTTCTCACGAATCGTCTTGTAACTCGATATTGAAGTTTCTGTCGAACGTCTGATGAAGACTACGATAAAGTAGACATCCAAGACAAAATTTTAAATTAGGAAAAACCGATTTTTTAAAGTTTTCAATGATGAATATCCTCTCAAATTATCTGTAGAGCGTATATATGTGACCAGCCGTGAAACTTGCAAGAGACATGCTTTGCATGCCACAGTCACTGAAAACTAGCAAGAAGAATCCTACAGCTTCCCAGTCGACAATTCATATTCCTTCACCGTACACTGGCAAGTAGCAGTATTTACAATGACCGAATCTAGGAAACAGCAGAGTTGTGTAAAAACCTGTGCAAATATGTGATGTCCATTTACTTGTGGATGATCACTCAAACTGAACATCGTACGTGTTGTGGAGAGTTTCCACTTTTAAGTATTTCTACGAGGGGCGTTCAACAAGTAATGCAACAAAACAAAAACAGTCTCGGTTGCGAAATTAGGGCATCATCAGATTGTCTGCAGAAACAAGAAACCGATCAACTTTATATAAATGGAGGAAAAGGGCATGGTCCTATATTGAACGGCTAGGCAGATAACGTGAACTAAATGTGTGTGCGCGCCAAAACAGACACTGCGCCGTGTTCAGCTCTTACCGCTGTTTTGTAAGCATGGCCCTATCTTGTACTGCCATGGTGGACCTAGCTGCTGTGCATAAGGTAACATACGATAAACGTGGAAAATTTTTCCGTCACGTGTTTGTACTTTCTCGGTGTTATTTTGGCTGATTCTCTCCTTTCACTAGGTCCACTTCATGATTTATGTGTTTCATGACAGATGGGTTACATATCTGGTTACTTTAGTGTCTATTTTACATAACTTTATGACTGATGGGTCACTTATCCAGCTACTTTTACATAAGTTTTTATTACTTTAGTCCACGTTGTCAGCCTAGCCGTGCAATATAGGACCATGCCCTTAAACAATTTAATGATGCCCCAAAAAAGTGAAACGCGTCATCGACATTAAATAATTTCGCAACCGAGACTGTTACTCTTCTGAAACACTTTTAAACCGATTGCTGTTCAGCCTGTAAGAGGAAATAGGAAAATTTTTAGTAGCGCAACACATGTTTTATTTTATAAAAGCCGGTTGGTTTATATTGTGGATTCCAGTACAGCATATTATGTCTCACTCTTTTGGCTACAAAGCTGAATTTTTCAACAAAATCTCCGTTCAATGCGACGACCTTACGCCACCTTACTGAAAGGGCCTGTACGCCCGCATGGTACCACTGTACTGGTCGACTTCGGAGCCAACGTCTTGCTGCATCAGTAACATCCCCATCATCCACGTACTGATTCCCGCAGGGTGCCTCTTTCCTGGGGCCAAACAGATAGAAGTCGGATGGTGCGACATCCGAGCTATAGGGTGGATGAGGAAGAACAGACCAGTGAAGTTTTGTGAGCCCCTCTCGGGTGTGCAGACTTGTGTGAGGCCTTGCGTTGTCGTGGAGAAGCAGAAGTTCGTCTGCATTCAAAAATGGTTCAAATGGCTCTAAGGACTATGGGACTTAACATCTGAGGTCATCAGTCCCCTAGACTTAGAACTACTTAAACCATGCTGCGATGATGACAGAGTCTACGCCCAACGATTCTCCGTGCTTTTGAGCACTGCCAGGTCTGCTTTGACATTCTGGAAGCGGCTATGGATGTCTGCGAAACTCTGTTATTACGACAAAAGAAGCTCAACTGCTTGGAACGCACTTCCGTTACAGATGCCATTTTGAAGGATAAGTATAACGCCGCTATCTATCGTAACTTCATGGAACTATGAAACTCGAGGGGATAAAGCAAGAATACTTCACGATGTTCCACTACAGATTCTGGATTTTTTCAAGCGAAATTGGCCGTGCAAAAAAAGGTGTTGAATTAACTATTTAACGAAAATTGCTGAAAAAGGCTCTTCGTGTACTGAACATAGCCCTCCTAGTACTACTAGGATCACTGTACATTGTAAGTATATACTGGATTGGTGCATAATTTCATAGTGTTATCCGTAAGTTTTAATAAACTCAACAGCTACACATAAATGAGGCTTCAGTCATCAATAATTAATTCCCTCTCACTATTTACGTCAGTCTGCCATCGCTGGGGCCATTTTTCCATTCTGCGACTGTGGAAATCACGTAGTTTTGAGGCGAAGAAGTCGTCGAGCGATATTCGGAGCGCAGTTTCATCCAGGAAGAAAGTGGTTCGAAGGTCGTTCGACAGGGAACGGAGAAGTTGAAAATCTGAGGGCACAAGATCAGTTGAGAACGGTGGGTGCGGGATGACTTCCCAGTATCTAACAGAATACGGGTGAGCGTTATCGTGAAGTAGCATCACTTTGTGCAGGTCTCCTGGTCACTGTTCTTGGAATGCGTCTGCAAAGCACAGTTTTTGACCATAAATGTCAGCAGTGACGGTTACACCACGGGGAAGCAATTCGTGACACATCACACCATCGCAGTTCCACCAAATACTTAATATTATCTTTTGTGGATGTGTACTGGTCTTTGTACGGGAAACTGCTGCTTTGTTTGGGCCCAACCATTTCTTTCTTTTCCTTACATTAACGTAAAAACACCATATATCGTCGCCAGTAACGATACAGAATAGGCATGGTCGGTGTTGTTCACGAGTCAACTGATGAAGAACAAGCAGATATGCACATATGTCCACTAGATGACTTTTGCGATTTTAGCTTAGAGCATGCGGTACTCCTACATCAGATTTTTAAATCTTCCCTGTCGCATGAAAATGTCGCACTATGGTGGAATGATCACAGTTCATTCGCCAGTTCTCGTGTACCGTGTCGTGTATCATTGTTGATTAATGCGTTTAAACGATCTTCGAGAAATCCCGAAGTTCTTTCTGGACGTGGAGAGCCACTAATGTCAAAAGAATCCTCCTTAAAACGAGAAAACCAAATTCTTGCCATGCACTGTCCAATGAATCTTCAAACACGGTACAAATGTTTCTGGCTGCCTCCACTGTTTTCACCTTACTATTGAACTCAAAAAGAAGAATATGTCGGAAATGTTCCGATTTCTGCACTTGGCACTCCTTTTTCTAGTGTCCACAGGACCACTCACTATCTTCTTCTTCTTTTTTATCGTCGCCTTGTCCCACGTCACGTAGGGTCGGCGTTGCTCTTCTGGATACTTCTCCTCCATAGTTCTCTATCCATTGCCTCTTCCTTCTTCCATCCTTTCTCCCTTAGGTCCCCGGATATCTTATCCTTCCACCTCATCTTCGGTCTTCCTCTCCTTCTCGATCCCTCAATCTCTACATCTTCAACTCTGTTTCCAATATACTCTTCCCCTTTTCTCTGTAAGTGTCCGTACCACCTGTGTCTGCTCTCTTATATCTTTTTCCCCATGGGTCCCACTTTCATAGCTCCTCTAACAAATTCATTTCTAATTCTGTCATTCCTTGTTATCCCACACATCCACCTCAGCATCCTCATTTCCGCCTCTTCCATCTTCCTTTCCTGGGTTACTGTGATTGGCCATGTCTCTGCCCCGTATATCATAGCAGGCCTTACCACCGACTTGTACACTTTCCCTTTCAAGCCAATGCTCACCTTCTTGTCACACAACACTCCACTCATTTTCCTCCAGTTGTTCCAACCGCAATTTATTCGGTGTTGTATCTCGCTTTCCAGTCCTCCATCCCTCTGTATGTACGACCCCAGGTATTTAAATTTGCAGACCGATTTCAGCTCATCATCCTGGATCTTGCAAGACCTCATATGCACATCCTTCAGTGCTAAATATTCTGACTTTGTCCTGCAAATTTTCATCCCCTTTTCTTCTAGCGCCTTTCTCCAATCCTCCAGCTTTTCCTCAAGTCTGTCGATTCTCTACTCAAAAGAACCACATCATCCGCAAACATCATATTCCACGATGCTTCCTTCTTCATATCTTTCACCAGCACATCCATAATCAGGTCAAAGCGGTAGGGACTAAGCGCAGACCCTTGATGTAACCATACTTTTACTGGAAACTCCTTTGTCATGCCCACACTACTTCTCACCTGTGTCATTGCTCCTCTGTACATTTCCTTCACTAACCTCACATACGTCTCTGGCACGCACTGCACTCTCATGCTTCTCCATATTTCGTCCCTTGGGACTCTGTCATATGCTTTCTCCAAATCAATGAAAGCTATATGTAGATCGGCTTGTAGCTCCCCGTGTCTCTCCACTATCCGCCTTAAAGCATTTATTGCATCAGTCGTTCCTCTTCCAGGCATGAACCCAAACTGTTCTTCACACACCACAGTCTCCTTGCGTAATCCTGCTTCTATAACTCTTTCCCAAATTTTCATTGTGTCTGCCATCAGTTTAATACCTCTATAGTTACTGCAGTCCTGCACATCACCTTTCCCCTTAAATATTGGGATCAGTACACTAATTCTCCACTCGTCTGTCATCTCATCCTGTCGCCAAATCTTCTTCATTAAATCCTGAAGAGGCTCAATTCCCTCTTTGCCGAGACACTTCCATACCTCAACGGGGATCTAGTCTGGGCCAACTGCCTTCCCATTTTTCATCTTTTCAACTGCCCGTTCGACATCATCTCTACTCATATCCACCATTAATCCGTCGTTTGCCCCTCCTTCCTCAGTTTTCACTCTTACATTTTCTTCATTCAGCAATTTCTCAAAATAATTCAACCACCTTTGGATTATTTTTCCTTGGTCATGCTGAATTATGCCTGTTTCATTTTTCATTTGTTTTATTGGTGTTAGATCCTTAGAAGCTTTATCTCTTGATTTGCCTTTTCGTATCAGTTGTCTCATATCCTGATTTTTCTGTAGCTGTTCGTATGCCTCCCTTACTGATACAGCATTAGCTTTAGCCACGGCTCGTTTTGCCTCCTTCTTTGCACTTTTGTATGCTTGCCCATCCTCAGCACATCCAGACATATCCCACTTCCTCTTAGCGTCTTTCTTTTCCTTCACAACCTTCTGCACCTCTTCATTCCACCATCATGCTTCCTTATCTTTTGGTACCCCTCTCCCAGATGTTAACCCAAACACTTCCTCTCCGGTCTTCCTTATAACAGCACTATTTATTTTTCACCACTCCCACACACTCTCTGCCAATTTTACCTTTCCCAGTACTTTTTCACTAAACTCCTCTCTCAAATTTTTATCCTTTAATCTCCAACACTTAATTTTCCTTTCACATTGATTTATGTGCCTCTGTCTTTTACATACTCTCATCTCACAATCCGCTACAATCAACTTATGTTGTGTTGCTATTTCTTCACCGTATATGACCTTAGTATTTCACACCTCCCCACTATTTTTCCTTCTACATAATATGTAGTGAATTTGGCCTTTATTTTCGCCACTCCTGTATGTTATTAATTTTTCTCTTTTTCTTTGGAAGTAGGTATTCGTAATCACTAGATCAAAAGCCACTGCAAACTCCACTATCTTTTTTCTCTCGCCATACCCCATCCTCGATGCCACCTCTCTTCCCCACCTTTCCTTCCGCCAACATGACCATTTAGATCCCCTCCGACTATCACTATTTCATTCTCTGGTATTCCGACCATTATTCCATTCAAATCTCTCCAAAATGCTTCCTTCTCGTCCTCCGAACATCCCGTTTGGGGTGCATAGGCTGTCAGCACTGTTACCATTTCTCCGCCAAACATCATCTTAACATACATGATCCTACCATTTACTCTGCTAACTTCACATACCTCTTCTTGAAGCTCTCTGTGCAGAATAACTCCAACTCCATTTCTTGATTCTGGGCTTGCACTACTATAAAGTAGCTTATAGCCTTCAGCTAAGATCTTTGCCTTATTGCCCTTCCACCTTGTCTCTTGTACACACAAAGCCTTTATCTTCTTCCTCTGCAACATGTCTATTATGTCTCTTCCCTTTCCCGTCATCGTTCCCACATTTAGAGTTCCACTCTGATCTTGAACACCTTTGGATCCTTCGCAAAACGCCTTCCCTGGAGATCGGAATGGGAAGCTATTACTCCAGAACATTTATCTTGAGAAGCATCCATCATTCCTCTTGTTTTGGCAATGTTTTTACAGCCGGATGCCCTTCCTGCCGCCAACCCCCTTCCCTTGTTAAAGAGGCAGAGGCTTGCTAGTTTTGGTCCAGCCTGGGTATTTTATTTCCCCAGTACCCATCATATCTGGTGATCGTTCCCCTATCCACCACCTGGGGAGGCGCCCGATGGGAGACCAGCAACTCCACACTATCTCACTATCTCCAAGTGAAAAATGACAACATGTAAACTCGAATAGCAAAAGTGAACTACAAATAAAAAATGACGATCAATAAATATACTCACAGCAGCCGGAATACCAATATGTAAAACAAAAACGTTATGAACTTTTGCACCAACTTAATATCTCACTTGTTTGCAAAACTATTTTTTTTTCAAGATATATGACTTTCTCACTATGAGTCTATTGCACACAATGATGTTTCGTTCAGTTTTATATTAGAACACTGTAAAACACATTCTTAGTTTTTGCACTGAGTACCACTGTGGTCATTGTGACCCCAATTTAAATTGTTCGATTGTTTCTTGAATGCAACATTTCGAAAGTAAAATGACGAACGTTATTTCGATCACCTGTATACGGATTTTTTGCTTCACTGAAAATGTTATTTCTCACTTTTTTTGTAGTAATTGTTAGGTTGTACCATTCCTGGTGCCACTCGAGTCACTATGACCCCATAAGCAAATTGAAAAATTATATGCTCCTTGTTTTCAAAGCTATTTTTATTCAAAATATATAACTTTCTCTATCTTGGCTGTATCGAATGATTTTTTGTTCATTTTTATGTTTATAGCACATTAAAATTTACTCATGGGTTATTGCACATAGTACCACTGGGTTGAATGTGACCCCAATATAAATATATTTGTGTTTCTTGAATTTAATGTTTATGAAAATATAATTAGTTTTATATTGAACAACCGTAATGTAGAGCTTGTGTAAAGTTTGGAAGGTAGGAGACGTAGGTACTGGCAGAAGTAAAGCTGTGAGGACAGGACGTGAGTCGTGCTTGGGTAGCTCAGTTGGTAGAGCACTTCCCCGTGGAGGCAAAGGTCACGAGTTCAAGTCTCGGCCTGGAACACAGTTTTAATCTGCGAGGAAGTTTCATATGAGCACACACTCCACTGAAGAGTGAAAATCTCAAACCATAAAGTATATTTTTATGTTAGTTCATTAAAATACTGCCAGGATATCCGGTGTAGACACCTTACGGGTCTACATGCTTCAAAGGATGCGCAGTGAGATAAGAGATCATGGTAGGATAGTTATAAAAAGTGTTTCAGGACAAAACAAACATAAGTCAAACCATAATAACGTGGACGTTTCTAAACAAGAATCATCACTTAAATCTGTGCTCTGTTTTTAGTTGTTCGCCCGACAAAGTTTAACGATGGTGCAGATGACACGCTCACCTTACAGTGTATTAGCAACATCGTTAATAGAAAATATTCTTCGATTGGGAATGATGTATGAAGATAGTAAAGAACCAGTGCCAGGCTTTCATATCACCACCCCAACTCATTTGACACATATTAGTGGCCCACTTAAATGAGTACGTTCGTCGGATTGGAGTACTGTAAATGGTGGAGAACTGGTGCTAGGGATACATATCGAGACAGACCGTTGCTTTGAAACATGGCAGCGAATAGATTTGCATGTTCCTGGTTGCCTGACATTCTCGTTTACCAACTCAGACTGCCCAATGTGTCAGCAAGGAACGGTATACATCTCGCTGCCATGTAACTTGACGTAAGAATAGTGGTTATAAAGAGTTGCGAACAGAGAGGGATCACAGAGAAGTTTCATGCTTTTCCAGTGGCAGTCAGATACTAATCCAACAGATACAGCTGCTACTAGTGCATGCAGACAGGGGCGGTGGCAAGGGGGTTGGGGCTATGGGGGCTATAGCTCCCCCTCCCAATGGGGTATCATATTACACTGGATAAAATGACTTCAGAAATCAGCGAATATATTACTTCAACAAATTCAATCATTTTTTTATAATTCTGTAGCAATATGGTTTGCAATGTATTTCAAACACATTTTAACAAAAGAATAAGAGCGATAAATAGCTTACTATCGATTCAAATAAATATCATTTAACTAAAAATGGGCGTCTTATTATTGATTAATATACATTGGATGTATATTAATGTACCACTTACAATAATCAAGAAAGCTAAATATACTGGGTACACCTACAAACACTTAAATTGCTGATCCCAGACAAAAACGTCGAAGTCACCGAAAGTAGTGGGGCAAGGTTCGTGTCATTCCACTCTCCATTGTTGCCAAATTTATTCAAGATGGCGGCGATGACGTCATCCAAGATGTCGGCATGTAGACTTGTCAACAGTGCATGACGTCATCCAAGATGGCGGATTTTGGCGGGAAAATAGGCAAATTGTGCTATGTCCACTAACCTAACCTCCAGAAAAAATGGCGGGAAGTTGGAATTTTGGGGGGGAAATAGACCAACTGGGCTACGTCCACTAACCTAAGCCTCGAGAGGAAAAAAATGGCGGGAAGTTTGAATTCCATCAGGATAATGCATGCAACACCTTACTTTTCTTTATTATTATTCATTATCATTTATTAACACTTATTATCATTTATTATTATTTATTATCATTTGTTATTATTTTTCATCATTTATTATTATTGACCTGCCTCCACTAGAAAATTCCCTCCAAATTCAAATTCCAACACGATAATGGCTACAAAATCTTAATTTTATTTATCATTTATTAACATTCATTATTATTCATTGTCATTTATTATCATTCATTATCATTTATTATTACTATTATATATTAATATAGGCCTACCTCCACTAGAAAATTGCGCCTAATTCCAACACGATAATGTCTCGAAAGCTGTACTTCTATTTATTATTATTATTTATTATTTATTCAAGATGTCTGGTTTTCTCAGCGAGAAAGCCATTTTCCTTACATCCATAACAAAAATCTATCACAAGTTCAAATCCCAACAGCATAATCGACCACACGTACGAACATTCTCCCTCACTTATCTTTTTTCACTGGTAGCCTATCAGAATCGCATCAAATAATAAACTGCACTTATAGAAACGTAAGTCACGTCCTTTGCTTTTGCAGGGCGGAAGGGACTGAAGACTTTATTTCAAGCAGTACGGTCATCACTTGTTCTCCAACACAATCAGCACACAGCTGGCCATGGTGGCCGAGCAGTTCTAGGCGTAGCGCCTAGACTGTAGCAGTCTGGAACCGCGCGACCACTACGGTCGCAGGTTCGAATCCTGCCTCAGGCATGGATGTGTGTGATGTCCTTAGGTTGGTTAGGTTTAAGTAGTTCTAAGTTCTAGGGGACTTGTGACCTTAGAAGTTAAGTCCCATAGTGCTCAGAGCCATTTCAACCATTTTTTGAACAATCAGTACACATCTTTGATATCGCAGTGCAGTCGCCACGACGTCCGCACTCCAACTGATTTAGTTCAAATCCTTGCCACCCCCTGGCCAGTCCGCCGCTCGTGGTCTCGCGGTAGCGTTCTCGCTTCCCGAGCACGGGGTCCCGCGTTCGATTCCCGGCGGGGTCAGGGATTTTCACCTGCCTCGAGATGACTGGGTGTTTGTGTTGTCCTCATCATTTCATCATCATCCAGGAAAGTGGCGAAATTGGACTGAGCAAAGATTGGGTAATTATACGGGCGCTGATAACCACGCAGTTGAGCGCCCCACAAACCAAACATCATCATCATCATCATCACCCCCTGGCCAGCGCATGGAGACACTCCCGACGCCTGTCACGTGAGGCGGCCGGCCGCTCGCGCCGGACTGCCGGTACACTGGAAACATGTTTTCGCTGGACAGGCTGGAACTTGCCAAGTTTGACGTCACAGCGGTCCCTTCTCCGCTAACCACGTGTGTTCGTCACCTTCGCACGTTTCCCCCCCAAAATTGTTTGCCTCGGAGCTGAATCACACAACGGTCGGCCGTTCCCTGCCACACTTCTGGCGCAAAAGTTGTTTTCCTGGGCACGTTCAAATCTGTCAATGCCGACTGCTCACCTTCCTCCACGTGTCCTTGTGCGAGCGAAAACGCAGTGCTACACTTTTGGTGGCAAAGTTTGCTCGACAGTGGTATCCGCCATGACTGTATAACAGCACGTTTGGTCAGCACTAGAACGCTCGCTAATTTACTCTCTCTCACGCGCGCGTTATAATTGTACAAACGCTGTGCCGCCGCTCCGCTTACGTCACACACCGTCCATACACACGATGGACATAGTCTTCTGTAAATACCTAAAAACTTAATTCCATTTAGGTTTTAATCATACTAAATAATTCAATTTACAATTTCATATACGTATGCAAAGGTGTTCAGCTACCTAATTTCAACTACTTTTCGAGGACCAGACAGCCACCTCTTCCTAGGAACCAGCGCCAAGTTTGAACTCTGGCAGTAAAGAAAGGTCACTTCCACTTTCTCTACCAACCTAACAAAATTGTTGGTAAGAAAGGGCACTTCTACTAACCTCAGCCAACAGACTGCCACTTCCTCCTAGGAACCAGCGCCAAGTTTGAAATCTGCCAGTAAACAAAGCTCACTTGCGCTTCCGCCACCAACCTAAGAAAATTGTTGTAAACGAAGCTCATCACCACTAAACTAAGCCACCAGCACTCAACCTCTTCCTACATGTTTTGGGTAAAAGGACTCACCCTGAACTTGGCCCATGGATGGAGGAATCAATTTACTTTATTTAGGAATGGAGTGTATGTATCACACCGACATGTTCCACACCATACCGACCTGCAAAACACTCCTACATAACTCATTTATAATGCTCTAGACACACGCTTTCTAATTGTAAACAGTTAAAAATAAGTCATAGCACAGCCTACAGACATGTGAACCGTTCGTAAATAATGCGAAACATTTACGTCCAAATAGCCACACAACTAATTTTCGGAAATAATTTCGGTCCATAGGCTGATGGAAGATGGAAAGAGTGTACTTTCTTTATTTGGGACATATCTTTTTGAAACTTTTGCATCTCATAAGTTTCGATATGTAAGGCTGACATAAGGAAGGTTCTGAACTCCAGTAGTGCACTACACGTGGCAACACAACCACACCCACCAAGATATTCATTCCAATCCAGACCTCTAACTCCTCTACAGATAAATTTGTCCAGTTATTTGTTGACTCACTCAAAGTCTGACCAGATTGCAGTTTTTGCGCAAAAACCACTCAGACTGCACAGTGCTGCTCGGGGAAGTAAGGAAGGACTGCATTCTATTTATTTGGAGCCCTTTTAATTAGCCGTGGAGTATATTTGTCACAAAACACCCGCACTGATCCGACTGTGATCATCTGACACAGGCCACAAACACATAAACAACTCCTAATTTCACCACACAATAGCAAACAGCTCTTAAATAATGCAGTACTAAATATCAGCAGACGAGCTCCGTACTCTTAAACTATCCAAATAAAGCACCGCACACTGCACAGACATGCTCGCAAAATAGTGCAACAGACGCGCCCAAACACCCCCAGCTGCACAAACCGACCAAAAGTCTCTGCTCGGCCTCCCCAAGCGGAGAAACTGATGTCGCCTATGCGCCTTAGATTAGGCTCCAAGGCAGGCCGTACGTGCATGAGGTCGGTGAGGAAGGGGTTTCCAGAGTCTCCAGCCAAGTTCAGCTTCCGAGCGCTCGTGACAGCCGACCAGAAAGGGCACTCTCCTCTGACACATGTGAGAGCTGCATTGTTCTTCTCATGTATACCGCCGGCGTCTCAGGTCTGGACCTGCCTTCACATCTATTGTCAGAATAGCTCGTAACTCGTTGACACACACGATTAACATGGCCGGGAAAACATTTACTACTCGCATGCAACCGAGATGGTGACGGAAAACCAATCACTCTGATCTGCGCTGCAGGCGCGTGTAATCCTTGAGAACACTCTATTTATTTTTTCGAACATCTTATTTAACCTATCACAAAACACCCATCCAGATGTGCCCTGGGCCATGTTGCACAGCCCACAGACACACACCCAATCATAACTTCAGTGCACACTGTAGCAAACTGCTGCTAAATAATTCCTCACACAGATATGTAGATACGCTCAGTACTCGTAAACTATCCTAATAACGAATAGCGGAACCTGCAGATCCGCTGGCAAAATAACTCAGCAGACGTGTGCAGGTACCCCCCACTCCGCACCTTGCCCACAGTATCGTGAAGTCATCCATCCGTGTGATTTCAGACCTCGCACAGCCCCCGCTCGGCTTCCGCAAGCGTGAGTTGGCGCGGTGAATGCGCTCATCAGCGGTCAAAGCACACACATACGTCCATCCAGGGCCGTGATCCATCACAACCCCGAGCCGAACGTGGGTGAACGTCAACTTTACATCAACGTAGTATTATTCCAAAACGCAGCCTCCATATGCTAGGCACATCATAGCAGCACATGTCTTTACCTCCTATGACACAGTAGCACACGCCGCATTGCTCCTGACACGACATTAAATAGCCCTTTTTACTAAACATAAGTACACATCCCTGCTCTCGCCTCGGCGCTTGACCAGCCATCTAAAACCTTCTCAATATTCTTCTTACTTTACAACATTTTTTTTTTTAAATAAGATCTAATTTACTCCTCCCACTGCACCTAACCTCACACCCGTCCCACCATCAACATACGCAAACGTCCTCAACCCTATCTTGACACTCATATGTCGCCCCACAAACCATGTCCATCAATCAATTTACCATTCTCATCCCCTCTTTTCGAATTGCAGACGTAGCCTCTATCTAAACACCAATCAACTCATATTTCTTGCACTTTCATCAGTAAAATTAACTTTACACACACCCAGAAATACCAAACGCAATTAAAGAGTCAAATTTTTATACAGAGCATCAAGCACATACGACACCCACACCAATATTCAAAGCCTGGTCCATATTTACCACCTCCACCTTGAATTAAATATTATTACCATTGCCGCAACATTCTGGCAGCGCTCGATTTGTACCTATTTTTCCGCTCTTAACTGTTGTCTCTAGCGGTCGAATATCACTATCTATAGATTGCATAAATTTCCACATTAAAAAAATCTCGCCGCGCCGTTTAGAGACTCTAAATCCGAACACACAGCATCATTCAACAACTATCACTTGCTCTTATCTAACAACTCATCCATCAGGTCTGGGGGCCAGGTCACCCCTTTCTTTCTCTCTTTCTTTCTTTCTTTCAGCAGCAGACAGCTATTTTTTTACAGTGGTAGCTAAACTGCGCCATCAACTTAACATCAACAACTGCGAAACGTATATTCAAATACATAAACACTCTTACTCAATTACACAGCGGTCCCACTGAGGACATGACCTTCAATATTACAGTTCTTAATCCAAAACCACCAAAACAAGTACTAAATGCTCAAACTAATCCCATAGCGCCTTACAAAGCAAGCGTCCAAGCGCCGGCGGTGGCATGTCAAAGCCACATAGCTGTCCATCTAAACAGCCGTCCACTCAGCCCCAGGACCAGCATGCTGATGTGGGCTCTCCCTATACCTGCTCTCCACCTGTTGTCTAACGAAATACAGTGCACAAATGGTTCCTGAATAGCACAGATCTCTATCTCCCCCCTTGCATCTCCAACAGGACATGTAAACAGTGTCTCCCCCAGCCAGCGAAACCGACGTCATTCACCCTTCACTGATAATTTTCACTCACAAATCTTAAACACTCACATATATAAAACCATATTCACTCCTGCCAAAACTCAATAATAAAAATGCATTCTCCCTTTCTAAGCATAGATGAGTATGCATTTACCTTCACCCATCTGATCTCTGCAATTTAAGTCAGAGGAAGACATATCTATTACCTTCTGCAACCTGTCTATAAACAGAATGATCTCAGTTACTACAACAGGACCTTGTTTTGACCATTCGCCGGAAATACGCGCAATGTTGTACGCCCCAAACTAGGTACAAGTACAACAGATCCTCAACATTCTATCATCTTTATCCTCTACCATCAAACAGTGAAAAAGTCGCGAAGGCACCAATGCGATCCACCTCCAATACGAACAAACGGAATTCACAATACTCCCCGCAAATAACTCACAGTGCGACCTTCCAGGAATTACTAACGGCTCTCCAAGTCCGACACCTCAAACTACAGATGAGTATATGAACAAGATCATATTAAATATACACACGCTGCAGAGACCCCTTTAAAGTTTGATCACCTACTCTCTAAGTGAATGAGAAGCTGCCTCTGACCATTGTTCAAACAGTGTTTTCTAACACACTTTTGCACACTGCCAAGCATTTCGTCTTTCTGCCGTGACTTCGAAGTCAGTGTCTGATTCTAAACAGACATTAACACGGACTGATGCACGGCCTCTCACTGGAAACTATACCTTGCACCTTGTAAGTCATATTCTTACAGTCGATAGCATAACATTGAATGATTTTAAATAAAAGAGTATCATTGCGAACATTCATAGATGACTGCTCAGCACGTCCATTCACACTTAATTCTTGAACATATAAAGACGATCAAATTATACCAGACAACACTATACATATTTCTAAAACCTTGCGCATAGCACTCACTCAGTCTCTCTGCATATGGCGGTCACAGAGCTATCTAGTCCTCTTATGTTAAAAGACCATCCTCACCTCGGCATTGACCAACCTACCCCGCTACATCGCTACCCAATTATTCCTCAACCGAGCTGACGAATGCAGCTACATTCCCCCTCTCTTGACTGAATAGAGCTTTCCTAGTCCAAACCACTCCAAGTGCATCACATCAATGATAATGAATGTTAATAAATGATAATGAATAATAATGAATAGTAATAAAGAAAAGTAAGATTTTGCATGCCTTATTCTGTTGGAATTCAAAATTTCCGCCATTTTTTAGGTTAGCGGACATTGCCCAAATGGTCTGTTTTCCCGCCAAAATTCAAACTTCCCCACCTATTTTTGTGGAGGTTAGGTTAGTGCACATAGCACAATTGGCCTATTTTCTCGCCAAAATCCACCATCTTAGATGAAGTCATGCGCTGTCGACAAGTCTACATGCCGCCAACTTGGATGACGTCACCGCCGCCATCTTCAATAAATTTGGCAACAATGGCGAGTGGGCTGACACGAACCTTGCCCCACTACTACAGAACACCAGGGTCAAATCGTATTATTTTCCCGAGCATACACATTCTGTAGACGCAGGAAATGCCCAAGATTTCCGCCCCATATTACCACTTGAAGGGCTTAGTCCTGCATACTGTTTAAAATACAGTGAGGATGAAGTGATCCAGGCATCCGAGAAATGTGAATAGTTTTTGGGAAGTTCTTCACTTTTAATGAAAGGAGAGCTGAAACTATGCAAGTAAAAGCGGATTGATGAAAGTAAAATACCTGGTACAGAAACTGAAGCTTTGAAGAACTGTGACAAGCAGTTTTTCCCAAATGTATATGTTTTATTTTAAATATTTGGGACTATTCCTGTCACCACAAGCACTCCTGGACGATGCTTCTCTACTTTGATACGAATAAAGACTTATTTGCGTAACACTACGAAAAATTACTTTAAGCAACACCAAATTTTACCAATTTTTCGGGAGGGGACCCCAGCTCTCCTTTTGTTAAGCGATATTCCATTCCCCTAAACCCCCTCCCCACCAATTAGACTCCCTCCCCCCTTGACTGATTTCTAGAATCGCCCCTGAATGCAGATTCGCCTAATCTGTTACCGAGTGAGCACTACGAAGGGAACTGCATTAAACAACGGAGTCGGTTAGCTCGCTGTGGCATATAACACTGCATGCATTCTGTGGGTGAAAAGAACACAGAAACTGCATAGTAGCTGATAGAAAGCGTGTTGTGTGGTCTGTCGAGTCTCGATTTCACCTCTTTTTGGTTTACGCAAAGCTTTCATTGCACCGACGCTCCAACGCTGTGTTTAGCCCGTAATGTGAAGAGTGTGTACTTCATATGGTTCAGCGACGTCGCGAGAGCGACGTGAAAAGGGGAGGGGGAGGGGGGAGGGTGGTGCTCCGTATCGTGCCTTCTGTACCAGGTGGCACAGTTCAGCATTTTCTTGTTGTCCTTTCTACTACACCTTCACGATGAGTATACTGTGAACACTCCAGTTCTGAAAGAAGACAAAAGACGCGTTTACATGGCTGCACATATTAATTCCAGATTTAACGAACGCTCACCACCCTATCGCATCTCGATTGGCCGCTAAATCACCCGATCATAGTCCCACAGAAAATTTCTTGGGCTCTTTGCAACAGCAGATGGAACGTAGTATCCTCGCAATAAAGTAGCTCCACCAGATGTAGTCATCAGTGAGCGGCTTCAGCACATTATGGCAACTAGAGGCCGACTAAGTTACATTGGCATATCTTCTGAGGTCAATAGCTTAGTTTTGGTACTCAACGAAAGTGATGTTAGCCCTCTTTTTATTCGATTTGTTGTACTCCATATTTGTACAATGGATATTTTTCAAACGGAAATATCCAACAGTCGATATGTTACGCCACAGAGGTTCTGAGTACATGCGTGTACTCAGAATGTGAGCATGGTTTTCAGTAGCATTGTCGTTACCAGTGTAGGATTCACTTGGAAGTAAGTTAGAGAGCCCGGTATCGGTCACGCTGCTGAGCGGTCCGGAAATAACTAGCAGAACAGAGAGATGCAAGCGCAGAAGTTGTTGGTTTTTGAAAATATGATTTTGTGGACATTGATATGAGAAAAAAATATTCACGTAGTGTGGTTACTGCATTTCTTGCTACTTCATCATGAGTTTTAGAAAGGAAAATATTTAGCGTGATATTTTATTTACTGGTTCGGTTTAGTTACTTCGACTGTCGAGACATGGTCAACTAAAGTTATTTGCTTACATACCTTAGACTCAGAGTTATAAATTCACCACTAATTTACCGTTTCAGTAACGTATTGTATGCCAGAGACACGTTTCTTAAAAGAAGTGACTTTTGTGATGATGGTTGAAACTGTTAAGGAGTCTAGTGTGTAATACAATTGTCTGTGCAAGTCTCTTTTCAACCATTTAATGAGTGGAGTTCCTTCCGACGTCTCCTCACGAAAGTTTAATTTTCTGCCGCGTGTCACCGCGTTGCACTAAACGGAACGCAGTCACTCAAAACATAGAGCATGATGCGCATAGCATAATCTTTTTTTCTTGCATTGCACTTAGGAATGTTTTTCTCTAGCTAGTTTGCTGCTGCGCTCCGTTTTAATTTTCACGACTTTCGAGCAGTACCGAGTTTCCTTTGCCACTAGACAAGTCATGAAATCTTTGTTTATGCCAGTTTAACGACACAGTCAGGACACAGTAATGTCATTGACAAGTAAGCATTCCACTTCAAATTTAACTTCGGGGTTAGTTTAGGTAAAGTTCAGTTCATATTTTACTTCATGTTGTGTGTTGGGATTGCAAGACATATATTGTGACTTCAGGCACTGTAGCACTGTGCAGTCCGTTACACAATACAGAATTTCACACGACACTTTATTTAGTATAGACTTTTAGAACTTTGATTTCTTTTTGACGAAAGTTGATTGTAATTCAGCTACACAATGCCAGATAAATTGGGCGACACTTTTTATCACATAGCGTTTACATAATCAGATAGCTTCCATTGTTCAGGTACGCATTCAACACATTAAAGTTAAGAATAGCCAACCAATTCTCCTACAAATGAAAGAAAAGAAAATAAAACAGTTGCAACCTGAAGGAGCTGGCGGGCTCTCTCCCTACCAAAAGGATGGCAATATCAAGGTTAGACGCGGTGTTACACGGCGTTAACATGATGTCTCCTTGGGGGTTGGGGGTGGTACTAATGTTGTGAAGTTTGTTGTTGTATTTTGTTGTTAGTTTTGATCCATAGTTCGAGCCTGGCAGAATTGCTGTAATTACTACGGTAATACATGTTACAGTGCGTCTAGAAAATTCTGTTTTTAATCGTAGGAAACACACTACTGGCTATTAAAATTGCTACACCACGAAGATGACGTGCTGCAGACGCGAAATTTAACCGACAGCAAGAAGATGCTATGATATGCAAATGATTAGCTTTTCAAAGCATTCACACAAGGTTGGCACCGGTGGTGCAAAGCTGACATGAGGAAAGTTGACAACCGATTTCTCATACACAAACAGTAGCTGCCTGGTGAAACGTTGTTGTGACGCCGCGTGTAAGGAGGAGAAATGCGTACCATCAAGTTACCGACTATGATAAAGATCGGATTGTAGCCTATACCGATTGCGGCTTATCATATCGCGACATTGCTGCTAGCGTTGGTCGAGATCCGACGACTGTTAGCAGAATATGGGATCGGTCGGTTCAGGAGGGTAATACGGAACGTCGTGCTGTATCCCAACAGCCTCGTATCACTAGCAGTAGAGATGACAGGCATCTTATCCGCATGGCTGTAACGGATCGTGCAGCCACGTCCCCATCCCTGAGTCAACAGATGGGGACGTTTGCAAGACAACAACCATCTGCACGAACAGTTCGACGACGTTTGCAGCAGCATGGACTATCACCTCAGAGACCATGGCTGCGGTTACCCTCGACGCTGCAGCATAAACAGGAGCCACTGCGATGGTGTACTCAACGACAAACCTGGGTGCGCGAATGGCAAAACGTCATTTTTTCGGAGGAATCCAGGTTCTGTTTACAGCATCATGGCGGTCGCATCCGTGTTTGGCGACATCGCGGTGAACGCACATTGGAAGCGTGTATTCGTCATCGCCATACTCGCGTATCACCCGGCGTGATGGTATGGGGTGCCATTAGTTACACTTCTCGGTCACCTCTTGTTCACACTGACGGCACTTTGAACAGTGGACGTTACATTTCAGATGTCTTACGACCCGTGGCTCTACCCTTTATTCGATCGCTGCGAAACCATACATTTCAACAGGATAATGTACGACCGCATGTTGCAGGTCCTGTACGGGCCTTTCTGGATACAGAAAATGTTCGACTGCTGCCCAGGCCAGCACATTCTCCAGATTTCTCACCAATTGAGACCGTCTGGTCAATGGTGGCCGAGCAACTGGCTCGTCACAATACGCCAGTCACTACTCTTGATGAACTGTGATATCGTGTTGAAGCTGCACGGGTAGCTGCACCTGTACACGCCATCCAAGCTCTGTTTGACTCAATGCCCAGGTGTATCAAGGCCGTTATTACTGCCAGAGGTGGGTACTGATTTCTCAGGATCTATGCACCCAAATTGCGTGAAAATATAATCACATGTCAGTTCTAGTATATTTGTGCAATTAATACCCATTTATCATCTGCATTTCTTCTTGGTGTAGCAATTTTAATGGCCAGTAGTGTTTATCAAGACAGGTCGCTGTTTTTAAACATGGCAGCGATAAGATTTGCATGTTCCTGGTTGCCCGACTTTTTCGTTTACCAACGCAGACTGCCCAACATGTCAGCAACTAACGGTACACATCTCTCTGCCATGTAATATGACGTATGAATAGTGCTTATAAAGAGTTGCGAATAAATAACGATCGTAGAGATGTGTCTCGCTTTTCCTGTGGCAGTCGGATACTAATCCTACAGATACAGCTGCTGCTAGTGAATGCAGACAGGGGCGGTGGCAAGGTGAGGTTGGGGTCTATGGGGGCTATAGCCCCACCCCCTCCCACCCCAATGGAGTATCATATTATACTGGATAAAATGACTTCAGAAATCAGCGAATATATTTCTTCAACAGATTCAATAACATTATGTAGCAATATAGGTTGCAATGTATTTCAAACACATTCTAACAAAAGAATAGTCGCGCAATGTAGCCGAGCAGTATAAGGCGCCTTGTCACGGTCCGCGGCTCCCCCCGTCGGAGATTCGAGTCCTCCCTCGGGCAATGGTGTGTGTGATGTTCTTAGCGTAAGTTAGTTTAAGTTAGATTAACTAGTGTGTAAGCTTAGGGACCGATGACCTCAGCAGTTTGGTCCCATAAGACCTTACTACAAATTTAAAAAATTTCAATTTAAACAAAAGAATAAGAGCGCCAAATAGCTTACTATCTAAACCAATAAATATCATTTAACTTGAATTGGCGTCTTATTATTCATTAATATACATTGCATGTATATTAAAGTACCATTTACAATAAATTTAAATATGCCGCGTACGCCTACAAACACTTAAACTGCTGATCCAAGACAAAAACTATGAAATCGCCGAACACCTTGGTCAAATCGTAATATTTTCCCGGGCACACACACTCTGTAGACGCGTTGTAGTTCGGGCAACGCCCTAGATTTTCGCACCATATTACCACTTGAGCGTCTTATTCTGCGTACTGTTTAAAATACTGTGAGAATGAAATGATCCAGGCATCCGAGAAATAAGAACAGTTTTTGGGGAGTTCTTCGCTTTCAATGAAAGGAGAGCTGAAACTATGGAAGAAAAAGTGGATTGATGAAAGTAAAAGACCTGGAACAGCAAGTGAAGCTTTAAAGATTTGTGACAATCAGTTTTCCCAAATATATATGTTGTACTTCAAATATTTTGGACTACGCCTGTCACTACAAGCACTCCTTGACGAAGCTTCTCTACTTTGATACTTATTTGCGTAACACAATAGGGCAGGTGAGACTAAATAGATTGGTTGGCTCTTGCAAATATCCATAAAGAAAGAGATATGAACATTGAAAATATCATTGACATATTCGGTAGAAAGAAACAGAGACAAATGAGCAAGACAAATTGGGCAGAAGACGGAAATATCCAGCGAATTTTGCTACAGAACTTTTTTATATTCGTGTCAAGTTCAAGTTCTTAAACTCATATCATCTTCTATATTTAGAAAATTAATGTAAATTTATTTGTTGTAAGTTGACCTTTTCATCGTTTATGTAATTTATAAAATCTCCCATGGTGAAAAAGGTTTTCTTTACCCTGAACTGCGAAACAGTTACCAAAAACAACTTTAAGCAACGCCAAATTATACCAGTTTTTCGGCAGAGGACCCCACCTCTCCTTTTTTTTAAGCGATATTCCATTCCCCTAAACCCCCTCCCCCCCATTACCCCTAACACCCCCCCCCCCATTTGACTGACTTCTAGAATCGCCCTTGAATGTAGATCCGCCTAATCTGTTTCCGAGTGAGCACTACGAAGGTTGTTGTTGTTGTTGGGATGTTTAAGGGGGACACACTACGAAGGGAATTGCATCCAACGGAGTGGGTTAGCTCACTGTGGCATATAACACTGCATGCATTCTGTGGGTGAAAAGAACACAGAAACTAGTTGGTCGCTGATAGAAAGCGTGTTGTGTGGTCTGTCGAGGCTCGATTTCACCTCTCTTCAATTGACGCAAAGCTTTCAGTGCACCGACTGTCCAACGCTCTGTTTAGACCGTAATGTGAGTGTAGTTCACATGGTTAAGCGATATCACGAGAGGGGTGGGAAGGAGGGGGTGATGTGCTCCGTACGTATCGTACCTTTAGTTATGTGCCAGTGCCATATTTCAACATTTTCGGTGTTGTCCTTTCTTCTACACCTTCATGATGAGTATACTGTAAAAACTCCAGTTTTGCCACGAGACAACAGGAGTGTTTATAGGGCTGCACATATTAGTTCCAGATTAACGAACACTCGCCACCTTGTCGCATCTCGATAGGCCAGCTAAAACACCCGATCCTAGTCCCATAGAAAATTTCTTGGACTCTTGCAACAGCAGATGGAACGTAGTATCCTCGCAATAAAGTAGCTCCACCAGATGTAGTCATCAATGAGCGGCTTCAGCAGATTATGGCAACTAGGGGCAGACTAGGTTACTATCGCATACCTTCTGAGGTCAATAGCTTAGTTTTGGTACTCAACGAAAGTGATTTGAGCCCTATTTTTATTCGATTTATTGTACTCCATATTTGTACAATGGATATTTTTCAAACGGAAATATCCAACAGTCGATATGTTACGCCACAGAGGTTCTGAGTACATGCGTGTACTCAGAATGTGACCACGTTGTCAGTAGCATTGCCGCTACCAGCGTAGGATCCACTGGGAAGTAAGTTAGAGAGTCCAGTATTGGTCACGCTGCTGAGCGGTCTGGAAATAACTAGCAGAACAGAGAGATGCAAACGCAGAAGTTGTTGGTTTTTGAAAATATGATTTTGTGGAGATTGATATGAGAAAAAAAATTCACGTAGTGTGGTTACTGCATTTCTTGCTAATTTATCATGAGTTTCAGAAAGGAAAATATTTAGCGTGATATTTTATTTACTGGTTCGGTTTAGTTACTTTGACTGTCGAGACATGATCAACTAAAGTTATCTGCTTACATACCTTAGACTCAGAGTTATAAATTCACCACTAATTTACCGTTTCAGTAACGTATTGTATGCCAGAGTCACGTTTCTTAAAAGAAGTGACTTTTGTGATGATGGTTGAAACTGTTAAGGAGTGAAGTGTGTAATACAATTGTCTGTGCAAGTCTCTTTTCAACCATTTAATGAGTGGAGTTCCTTCTGACGTCTCCTCACGAAAGTTTAATTTTGCGGTCGCGTGTCACCGCGTTGCACTACACGGAACGCAGTCACTCAAAACATAAAGTATGATGTGCATAGCATAGTTATTTTTCCTTGCATTGCACTTAGGAATGTTTTTCTCTAGCTAGTTTGCTGCTGCGCTGCATTTTAATTTTTACCACTTTCGAGCAGTACTGAGTTTCCTTTGCCACTAGACAAGTCATGAATTCTTTGTTTATGCCTGTTTAACGACACAGTCAGGACACAGTAATGTCATTGACAAGGAAGCATTCCACTTCAAAATAAACTTCAGGATCCGTTTAGAAGAAGTTCAGTTCATATATTAGATCTTATGCAGACATTCTTTCTCTTGCAGTGCAGTGTTACAATCGGGTATATATCATCTAATGACTGGAATTTTATGTAATCAGTTCGCACACGTAAATTTACAGGGCGTTTTAACACGTATTTTGGACGGTTATTTTTTTCAAAGTTCAGCTTGTAATTTTATGCAGCATCTTTACTCCGTGTAGTGTGTTGGGATTACCAGACATGTACTGTGACTTCACGCACTGTAGCACTGTTCACTCCGTTGTAAAATACAGAATTTCACATGAAACTTTATTTAGTATAGACTTTTAGAACATTGATTTCTTTTTGATGAAAGTTGATTGTAATTCAGCTACACAATGCCAGACACATTGGGCGACACTTTTTATCACATAGCGTTTACATAATCACGTAGCTTGCACTGTTCAGGTACGCATTCAACACACTCACATTAAAGTTACGAATAGCCAACCAATTCTCCTACAAACGAAAGAAAATAAAATAAAACTGTTGCAACCTGAAGCAGCTGTCGGGCTCTTTCCCTACCGAAAGGATGGCAATATCAAGGTTAGGGGCGGTGTTACACGTTATTAACATGACGTCTCCTTGCGGGTTGGGGGTGGTACTAATGTTTTGAAGTTTGCTGTTGTGTTTTGTTGTTCGTTTTCATCCATAGCTCGAACCTGACAGAACTGCTGCATTTACTACCGTAATACATGTTACAGCGCCTGTAGAAAAGTCTCTGTTTTTAATCGCAGGAAATACACTATTGGACATTAACATTGCTACACCACGAAGATGACGTGCTACAGACGTGAAATTTAACCGGCAGGAAGAAGATGCTGTGATATCGAAATGATGAGATTTTCAGAGCATTCACACAAGGTTGGTACCGGTGGTGCAAAGCTGACATGAGGAAAGTTGACAACCGATTTCTCATACACAAACAGCAGTTGATCGGCGTTGCCTGGGGAAATGTTGTTGTGATGCCTCATGTAAGGAGGAGAAATGCGTACCATCACGTTTCCGACTTTGATAAAGGTCGGATTGCAGCCTATCGCGATTGCGGTCTAGCGTATCACGACATTGCTGCTCGCGTTGGTCGAGATCCGACGACTGTTAGCAGAATATGGGAACGGTCGGTTCAGGAGGGTAAGAAAGGAACGCCGTGCTGGATCCCAACGGCCTCGTATCACTAGCAGTCGAGATGACAGGCATCTTATCCGAATGGCTGTAACGGATCGTGCAGCCACATCTCGATCCCTGAGTCAACAAATGGGGACGTTTGCAAGACAACAACTATCTGCACGAACAGTTCGACGACGTTTGCAGCAGCATGGACTATCAGCTCGGAGACCATGGCTGCGGTTAACCTTGACGCTGCATCACAGACAGGAGCGCCTACGATGGTGTACTCAACGACTAACCTGGGTGCACGCATGCCAAAACGTCATTTTTTCGGATGAATCCAGGTTCTGTTTACAGCATCATGATGGACGTATCCGCGTTTGGCGACATCGCGGTGAACGTACATTCGAAGCGTGTATTAGTCATCGCCATACTGGCGTATCACCCGGCGTGAAGGTATGGGGTGCCATTGGTTACACCTCTCGGTCACCTCTTGTTCGCATTGACGGCACTTTGAACAGTGGACATTAAATTTCAGATGAGTTACGACCCGTGGCTCTACCCTTCATTCGATCCCGGCGAAACCCTACATTTCAGCAGGATAATGCACGACTGCACGTTGCAGGTCCTGCACGGGCATATCTGGATACGGAAAAAGTTCGACTGCTGCCCTGGCCAGCACATTCTCCAGATCTCTTACCAATTGAAAACGTCTGAACAATGGTGGCCGAGCAACTGGCTCGTCACAATACGCCAGTCACTACTCTTGATGAACTGTGGTATCGTGTTGAAGCTGCATGGGCAGCTGTACCTGTACACTCCACCCAAGCTCCCAGGCGTATCATGGCCGTTATTACGGCCGTAGGTGGTTGTTCTCGGTACTGATTTCTCAGGATCTATACACCAAAATTGCGTGAAAATGTAATCACCTGTCAGTTCTAGTATAATATATTTGTCCAATGAGTATCCGTTTATCATCGGCATTTCTTATTGGTGTAGCAATTTTAATGGCCAGTGGTGTATATATTTTTGGCCTTAGTTACTGCATGCAGGAATATCCTTCTGATAATGATACGTATCTATGCTGTATGGAAAACCACATTGAACCCATTTTTAACTCCCGAGCTAATATTGGCGTTGCTTACTTAGTTTTATTGTGTAGTAGGCTACTTGTGTTTGATACCAATGGCAAATTCTGAACTGATCTCTCGACCTGCCAAGGGCCGTACAGTGGGGGAATGACGTGGCCTTCCGCAAGTGAAAGGAACAGTCAATATAAGTAATTCGCGTGCGCTGCAAAACGTCTGTTGTATTTTTCTTTAGGTAAGTTGAATGGTGATACTTCCAAAGATTCCGCAACTATTGACACGATTTCAGAGTAGAAAATTAGCATAGGTTCCGGAAATATCAGCCATGCGAAACCCAACTACCTCTATTTTCACATGACATACGAGAAGCACTTGATTTCCAAAATATATTTGACCCAGAAACACATCAGTACTTATTACCTTAAGTGGGGTCAGGTAGTTAAACTATTTTTTTTTTCAGTGGACAACATCTAATATATCGGTTCACTGATGTATATCCAACGACCTGTCCGTGGAACGGATGATCGTCACTTTTTTGGAATTTTTATTTTCTATTCTATTCTAGTAAAATATAACTTACTTAGCTCTTTGTCTTGTAGTTGACTTCATTGTCTTCTTACAGAGGCATGATTATGTGCGGAGGTCTCATTTTCACGAAGAACATCCACTTATTTTACGATTCTGGAAATCTGATGAGTCACTTAACACGAAACGGAATAAATATTTGCACTTCTGAATGTTAGTACTTAAACTCTTGAAACGTATGAGTAACAGAATGTAGCATTCACACGTTTCCTTGAACTATTAGTTTCAACTGTAATGCCTGCTTTGTCTCGCATTGCACAGACTGGTCACCATAGCACAGTTCGAAACAGGACTCATTACTGAAGACAGTTCTACTGCAGTCAATGAGACTCCATGCGAAGACGTGTCTGGAGAAGCTCTGTGAAGTGGTGATACCAACGCGTCGCCCGCCATACGGCCCGACAACCAGGACTGATGGAAGGGGTTTCTTTTCATATCATAGCATGACTCCATTGGTTATAGTCCGCGGCATCTTTACAGCACAGCGATATGCCCCGTATTATTGCTGCACGCTGCTTTCCGTCGTGGGCTTACAATTCAGCAAGACAACGCCCGACCGCGCACGGCGAAAGTTCTGCACTTGTCTTCGTGTTTGCCAAATCCTACCTCGGCCCGTGAGGTCGTCACAACTATCCTCAACTGAGAACGTTTGCAGCATTACGGTCAGGGACTCCAACAAGCTCGGGGTTTTGACGCTGCAGGGCGCCAGTTGTACAGAATTTGCACGATATCCCTCACGAGGACATCCAACAGGTCCAACAATCATTGCCAAACCGAGTAACTGCTTGCATAGGGGTCGTTCGAATGTTTCCCTGGCTTGCATGACCTCAGATCTCTCACCCGGCGAAAACATCTGGTCGTGGGTTGCTGAGTTTCTTGCACGCCACCACTCGCTAGCTTCTACTAGGAATGAATTGTGGCGTAGAGCTGAAGAAGTATTTAGTAACGTATCCATATTTGGCATCCAAAGTCATTTAGACTGAATGCTCAGCCAGGTTAGAACACTCTTGCTGCTAGTGTGAACTAAATTTCACTCTCTGTGCAACCCCTTATAACCTACAAACTGACTTACACGTTATTTCTACTATACTGTATAGGCATATTGCGTAGTTTTCTATCGTTCCTTGAGTTGCAGTTTTAGTGTCCAGCATTGCGTAGTATGGCGCCAAATTCATCCGCCAGCTGGACTCCGTAAAATAAACTCGAGGAACAAACGACGTAGCTGGGTAATTCCTAGAAAGGCAGTCGGCTCACAAAAGATACTGCTCTCATGAGAGTACTGCGCAGCGAGAAGAGTGTGTGTTTGTGTGTGTCTGTGCATGTGCACTAAGAGCGCCACCGGTGCGCGCAATAAGGTCAGAGAGTCCGGCCCGGAGCACAGAGCGCGGCGCGGTGAAGACGTTAGGTTGCCGTAAAAAACAGCGGAAGAGCGCCTCGGCAAGTGGCGCCGCCGTAAAGCGCACCTGTGCACGGGAATGCTCGCCTTTCTAGAGGGTCTGACGGCCGCTGTAGCCACTTCTTTCCCTCCCGACAAGAGCTTTACCGCTGCCTCAGCAGGCGAAGTGGTACTAGCCAGCGCTCAGCAATGCAACAGCCAATAAGCCTAGAATCTGCATCTACATCTACAGCTACAGCTACATAGATACTTCACAAGTCACCGTTCTGTGCATGACGGAGGGTATCCTATACTGCTACTAGTCTTTTCCTTTCCTGTTCCACTCGCCGGCCGCGGTGGTCTAGCGGTTCTGGCGCTGCAGTCCGGAACCGCGGGACTGCTACGGTCGCAGGTTCGAATCCTGCCTCGGGCATGGGTGTGTGTGATGTCCTTAGGTTAGTTAGGTTTAAGTAGTTCTAAGTTCTAGGGGACTTATGACCTAAGATGTTGAGTCCCATAGTGCTCAGAGCCATTTTTGAACCTGTTTCACTCGCAAATAGAGCGAGGGCAAAGCACTTTCTATATGCCAGCATATGAGCCCTAGTTTCTCGTATCTGGTCCTTTCGCGCAATGTATGTTGGCGGCAGCCGAATCGAACGGTAGTCAGCTTCAAATGTCAGTTCTCTAAATTTTCACCATCCGCGTTCCTCGAAAAGAACGTCGCCTTCTCTCTAGGGATTCTCATCTGAGTTCCCGAAGCATCTCCGTAACATTTATCAATTGTTGGAACCTACGGGTAACAAATCTAGCAGCCGGCCCCACTGAACTGTTACAATGTCCTTCTTTAATCCGACCTGACACAGATCCCAGACACTCGAGTAATGTTCCAGATTAGGTCACACCACCGTTTTGTTTGTGGTCTCCTCTACAGATGAGCCACACTTCCCGAGAATTCTCCAAATAAACCGAAGTTGACCATTCGCCTTCCCTACCACAGTCCTCGCAAGTTCGTTTCATTTCATATAGCTTTGCAACTTTACGACCAGATATTTAAATGAGGTGACAGTGTCAAGCGGGACACTACTAATACTGTATCCGAACATTACGTGTTAAGTTTTCCTCCTAATTTGCATGAACATAAATTTTTCGCTATTTAGAGCTATCTGCTAGAAATTTTGTGTAAGTCATCTTGTATCCTTCTAGTCACTCAACTTCGACACCTTACTGTACAACACAGCATCATCAGCAAAACAGCATACTGCTGTCCACCCTATTCGTCAAATCATTTACGCATACCCTTTACGTATAGCCTTACCCATGTAGTCTTCATCATCCGGTATCTTGTCAACGGCCGGTGCACACAAGGGTAATATACATACCAGCACTTGTCAACAAAAGTTGGGCAATTTGTTTACGCTTGCCAAGTAAGGCACCCGTCAAAATTTCGGCCATTTTGGAGGCGCAGTTGTTTGACAGTCGTTTTAGTGAGTTGATGCCCTGTTTTTGTGAAAATGGACAAAATCAAGTATCTATCTGTCATTAGTTTACAGTTTTGCAGGGTAGTATGCATACGAGAACTGAATACGAGTTGGACGTTGTTCACGAGAACTGAACCATCATTTACGAGCTTGAAATTCCGCGAAGTTGGATTTTAATTGGGCCTTCCTATCTTGGGTGGCGATGAACTTTCGGGACCACGAAAAACGGCAATCACTGACGATAACATTGCTCAGGTTCACCAAATGGTGCCAGAGAACCGTCGAGTTAATGTGAGACAGATATCAGAGGCTATGAGAATATCCAAATAGTGTGGCTGTCCCATATAGATTGAAAATTTCGGGACAGAAAGCTGACTGCACACCGGATGCCACGGCTGCTCACGGATTGTGGTTTCAATTGCTTAACCAACCTCCTTACTCACCTTTTTCTTCGTTTCCTCATCTAGATATTGAGCTCGGAGGACAGAAATCTTCGTCGAATAAAGAGGTCATCACTCCTTCGTAAACAACTATTTTTCAGAGAAAGACATTTTTGAACGGTTTAAAGAAATGGGAGCACCGCAAGTAGAAGTATATGGACTTACAAGAAGATTATGTTGAAATTCGAAGAATTGTGTGATGAATGGTTACTAGCTCTAAATTTAGAGAAATGTAAGTTAATGCAGATGAGAAGGAAAAACAAACCCACGATGTTCGAATGCAGTATTGGTAGTGCGCTGATAGACATAGCAACGTTGGTTAAATATCTAGGCGTAACGTTCCTAAGCAATAGGAAATGGAATGAGCATGGTAGGACTGTGGTAGGGAAGGAGAATGGTCGACTTCCGTTTATAGGAATAACTTTAGGGAAGTGTGGTTCATCTTTAATGGGGACCGTATATGGGATACTGGTGCGGCCCATTGTTGAGTATTGTTAGAATGTTTGGGATCTGCACCAGGTCGAATTAAAGGCGGGTTAAAGGAAGACATGTAACCTGAGGTACGCTCCTAGATGTGTTGCCGGTGGGCTCGACCAACAGGCAAATATTTTCTAGATGCTTGGGGAACTCTTATGGAAGTCAATGGAGGGAAGGCGACGTTCTTTTCGAGAAATACTACTGAGAAAATTTAGAGAACTTGAATTTTTGGGTAATTACAGAGCGATTCTATCACCGCCAACGTACAATTCGCGTGAGAACCATAAAGATAAAATATAAGAATTTAGGGCTCGTAAGGAAGTATTTAGACAGTCGTTTTTTCTCGTGCGGTGAATGGAAAATAAAATGAAATGGTAGTGGTGCAGGGTACCCTCCGCCGCTCACCATACGGTAGCTCGTGGAGTATCCTTATAGATATAGATATAAATTTCTTTGTGAGCTCGGAAACTTTTTCACACTACCTTCGCATACAGACGAGGTAAATGCTCTATTTTAGGATTCCATATGGTGTAAACGATTGTCTACATTTGTAATATCTCGTCCTACAAAAAAGCATCACCCAAGAGTGATCAATTAATTTACAGGAAAGTAGGCTGGCAAAGTTCAGACAATCACTAATACACGAGTTAGGACATAGTCACAGTAATGTTTTCCAGCGATTCAAAAGTATTTACTTTATTTTTATTAAAAAACAACCACAGCTATTCCTACAAGTGAACATGTAACGTCCTCACATTCTTCTTAATATGCAATACGATAGCTAGTCACAAAGACCTGATCATCACCTCGCAAAAATAATGTAATGTAATTCGTCTTCTGTTTGCTTCTTGATAAATGCCTGCAGTCTGCCGCCATCCCGCACGCGACGGTACCGTAGCACGGTGCTAGAGAAACCATAACAAAATGGTGCAGCCCTTTGAGAAAGTGGAGTAAATGCTCTCTGTGTCGGTTTCAACGTTTGAAGGGATCCAATAATGTGAAAATTCATGCTGAAACGAGGATGATGTAAATGAGCGGCAGCAGAATACATCACCTGACATAGTGGACAGGTAGACCAAAAGCTTGCAGTCTGGTCAACCAGGTCTGAGTGACAAAGAACTAGTGGAGAACGCCTCTCTGTGAAAAACTGGAGATCGCGAAGGAAGTTGAGACCCTGGTGCTTGTAGACCTACGTATGACAACCGAGGAGGTAGTGGCTCCAGACGGCCACTGGGCATTACTGATAGAAGACCATCGTGTTCGGCGTGTGGCTCTGGCGAATGGTACTGCGTCTGTAACAGGTATTTGACCAGCAGTTGACACCCCAGTGACACGGCCAAGTGTTACAAAGCGGTTACTTCAAAGACAGCTCCGAGCCAGACGTTTTGTAGTGTGCATTCCACTGACTCTGAACAACCACTATTTGCGGCTTTAGTTGTACCAAGCGAGAGCTCATTGGAGGGCACGTTGGCAATCTGTTGTGTTTTCTAATGAAAGCTGGTCCTGCCTGAGTGCACCCTGAATGCAAATTTGTACTTCGGTCTGGTGATTCGGCAAGCTGTGCTGCTACTCATGAATAGCATTTCAGTGTGTGTTTTCTGACAGGGCATCGCTCGCCCACCTACCGATGTTGTAACCCAACATCCTCTGCAGAGTGTCAACATGTTGCCTGGATCTTCTCGATCACCAATTCTGTCTCCAGTCGAGCACATATATGACATCATCGGGCGACGACTCTAGCGTAATCCACAAACAGCATTAACTGTTCCTGTATTGACCGACCAAGTGCAACAGGCACGGAACTCCATCCCACTTACTTATGTCCGGCTCCTGTACAACGCAATGCATGCACTTTAGCGCGCTTACATTCAGCATTCCGCCGGTTACGCCGGTTTTTAATGTAACAGCATTTCACATATTCAATGACTTATGTAATGCTTACTTTAATCTGCCATCTTGCACTGTTAACCACTTAAATAAGCCTCCTAGACAAATTTGTTCTTGAAATTTCGTTATTCTACATTGATTATGTCCTGTAGTTGCGATTTTTTGTCAGCATGTGTGTCGACCACGTATAAACATCTACCACATTTTGCCTCATCCAGTCTATTATTCTGAAATGGCACTAACTGATTTTTTCCTCTTGCCTGAGATAAGGAAACCGTTTTCGTTGCCACGCGTTGTCAAATGTTCTTACATGACTGTGGACATGACCGTGTTGTGTTTTGCCTAATTAAATAGATACGGCTCTATTGGTACTATTACATGTTCAAAGGCAGAGAGTAAACGTTAGGAAAGGATAAAACCGAGACTCCACATGTTATCATATTACATGGTAAACAAACTGTTACTAATCCTTAAGGATACATGTTTTATCAAAAAAAATAATAAGTTGTCAGCGTTATATTCAGAAACTATATGCAAACCATGTGATCGTTACAATATGTGCAAAACACAGTATTGAAAAGCAAGGACTGAATCTGTAAGAATAAAGTTTATGTCGCGATCGTATACATTGGAACACTGACTCAGAAGACATAGGTCAATGACCAGAAAATGTTAGAAATATTGCAATAGTCACATTGCTGAAAAGATACATGTGTCAAATTTTATAGAATACACATTCCGTGGCTCACAATTTATTACCGAATAGGTCCATTCTACGTACAACACACCTAAGCGTCAGAAAATGCTCAAAAATATATCATTCTACACATAAATACTCAATTAAATTAGGGAACAATCGTTTTTAAACGAGGATACTGTTGTCAAAGGCTTGTAAAAGCGTAAACTGCATTTACGTTTCACAATATAATACGAATGTGAAATATTCGAAAATACACGACATATCACGACGCACACAAGGTTTGACCAAATCAATGAATAATTATGTGAAGGCGACACGAACAGTAAAATATTAGAATACGTATGGTCCCACACAAAGCAGAATCCGGAAGTCGGCTTAAAAACGTAAAGAAACGTGCGAAATACACTGGTGTTTCTCTTATCTGAATTTGTGCTACTTTCTCCACTAGCGTACCCCAGGCGAACGTTGCAACGCCAGTTTAGCACAGTCAAAATCGTGTAAATATTAGGGCAAAAACTAACCCCCCTTCTTCTGTTTGGGATGGCTAAGAATGAAATTAGTCCTCCTTGTTGCGTGCGGTTGGTTGTGGTCTGTGAATATATAACCCTATTTATAAAATAACTACTTTTCAGCTCCAGTCACATTTTTATTTCAATATTTATTGACACGACGCCCTTAGGCAAAATCTGCCACCATGATATGTCGGTCATTCATAAATCAGTTGTTGTATTACTTCCTTCTGTGAAGTGCGAAAGAATTTTTTACTTTGTGAGCAAATGAATTTATGTTCCGGTGTGTTGTTGCGCTTTTAGTGGGGACATATCCGTAATTCGCACCCAGAGAAAAAAAACACATACTGCGCACTTTCTCATACATTTGATATTTTGTAAATTTCGTACTCCAGACGTAAACCAATTTCAAGAAATAATATAATATTTGGCATGTTCTAGCCAATCCATTCTAAAAACTTTATCACAAAACGTGAAGTGACGATGTCGTACCCGTTCGTGCGCCCTGAGTGCAAGATAAGGACATATTCCACCTTTATGGGCTACAGTATTTCGTAAGTTAATCTGGCACCACTAGAAAAAAAAATCTTTCGCACGCCACTGAATCTGTAAAGAATTGACTTCTAAACAACAGTTAGGCATCTAATGGCAGCATATAGGAAAAACACAGTTTGTCAATAAATATTAGTAAGAAAAAAGACTAGCTGAAAATAAATTTCTTTTTTAAAATTACAGTACTTCATTGTCACTTAAGGTTCTCTCACTTCGCCGTTGTAAGTCATTACAAAAAGAAGCAAAATTAAAATTATACGTTGAGAAGTTTTCCCAGTACTCCGCTCTAGCAACTATTACCAATTAAAACGAGACTAAAATATGTAATTCAGGCCAATATTGCTTCACTAAGTAGCTGTTCACGCTGGTGTGGCCGCCCTTTACCTTTCCCGGCACGTGCGTGTGGTTGCGGTTGTACACTTCCTTTTCTTTTTTTTTTTTGGGTGGGTGGGGGGTCATCAGTCTTCTGACTGGGCTGATGGGATCCGCCATGAATTTCTCTCCTGTGCCTACCTCTTCGTCTCAGAGTAACGCTTTAACCTATGTTCTCACTTATTTGCTGGATGTATTACGATCTCTGTCTTCTTCTACATTTTTGGCCCTCTGAAGCTCCATCTAGTACCTGGGAAGTCATTGCCTGACGTCTATTCAGATGTTCCATCATCCTGTCCCTTCTCCTTGTCAGTGTTTCCCACATATTCCTTTCATCTCCGACTCTAGCGCAGAACCTCCGCATTCCTTACCTTATCAGCCCACCTAATTTTCAACATTCGCCTGTAGCACCACATCTCAAATTCTTCGATTCTCTTCTGTTCTGGTTTTCCCGCAGTCCGTATTTCACTACCATACAATGCTGTGCTCCAGACGTATATTCTAAGAAATTTCTGCCTCGAATTAATGCCTATGTTTGATACTAGTAGAATTCTCATGGCCAGGAATGCCCTTATTTCCAGTGCCACCCTTCTTTTGATGTCCCCTTTGCTGCGTCCGTCACTCGTTATTTTGCTGACTAGGTAGCAGAATTCCTTAACATCTACTTCGTCACCATTAATCCTGACGTTAAATTTCTCACTGTTCTCATTCCTGCTACTTCTCATTACCTTTGTATTTCATCATTGCTTCTTCTATGTACAGATTGAACAGTCGAGGGAAAAGGCTACATCCCTGTATTACATCCTTTTTAATCCGAGCACTTCGTTCTTGTTCGTCCACCCTTATTATTCCCTCTTGGATCTTATACATATTGTATATTACACTTCTCCCCCTACAGCTTACCACTATTTTTCTCAGGATTTCGAACATCTTGCACCATTTTACATTCGCGAACGCTGTTTCCAGGTCGACAAATCCTATGAACATGTCTTGATTTTTCATAGTCTTGTTTTCATTTTCACCCGCAACTGTCTCTCTGCTGCCTTTACATTTCATAAAGCCAAACTGATCGTCATCTGGCACATCCTCCATTTTCTTTTCCATAATTCTGTACATTATTGTACAGCAACTTGGCAGAAACTTGGATGCTTGAGCTGTTAAGCTGATTGTGCGATGATTCTCGCACTTGTCAGCTCTTGCAGTCTTCGGAATGGTCTGGTTGATATTTTTCCAAAAGTCAAATGGTATGTCGCCAGACGCACATATTCTACACACCAACGTGAATAGCCGTTTTGTTGCCACTTCCCCCATAGATTTTAGAAATTCTGACGGAATACTATGTATCCCTTCTGCCATAACTTGGTCGTAAGTCTTCCTAACCTCTCTTAGATTCTAATTCTAGTATTGGATCCCCTATCTCTTATAAATAGACTCCTGATTCTTCTTCTATCACTTCAGGCAAATTTTCCTTCGTCGTAGAGGCCTCTTTCCACCTATCCTCTCTCTTCTCTGCATTTTACAATGGAATTTCAGTTGCAGTCTTAATGTTGCCACCCTAGATTTTAATGTCGCCGAAGATTGGTTTGACTTTCCTGTATGCTGAGTCAGTCCTTAAGATAGTCATTTCTTCACTTTTTCATGCAGCCATTTTGTCTTAGGTTCCTGCACTTCCTATTTGTTTCATTCCTTAGCAATTTGTATTTCTGTTTTCCTGAATTTCCGTTTGTACTTCCTTCTTTCATAGATCAAATGAAGTATTTCTTCCGTTACCTATGGTTTCTACATCTACATCTACATTTATACTCCGCAAGCCACCCAACGGTGTGTGGCGGAGGGCACTTTATGTGCCACTGTCATTACCTCCCTTTTCTGTTCCAGTCGCGTATGGTTCCAGGGAAGAACGACTGTCTGAAAGCCTCCGTGCGCGCTCGAATTTCTCTAATCTTACATTCGTGATCTCCTCGGGAGGTATAAGTAGGGGGAAGCAATACATTGGATACCTCATCCAGAAACGCACGAAACCTGGCGAGCAAGCTACACCGCGATGCAGAGCGCCTCTCTTGCAGAGTCTGCCACTTGAGTTTGTTAAACATCTCCGTAACGCTATCACGGTTACCAAATAACCCTGTGACGAAACGCGCCGCTTTTCTTTGGATCTCCTCTATCACCTCCGTCAACCAGATCTGGTACGGATCCCACACTGATGAGCAGTACTCAAGTATAGGTCGAACGAGTGTTTTGTAAGCCACCTCCATTGATGATGGACTACATTTTCTAAGGACTCCCCCAATGAATCTCACCCTGGTACCCGCCTTACCAACAATTCCTTTTATATGATCATTCCACTTCAAATCGTTCCGTAAGCATACTCCCAGATATTTTACAGAAGTAACTGCTACCAGTGTTTGTTCCGCTATCATATAATCATACAATAAAGGATCCTTCTTTCTATGTATTCGCAATACATTACATTTGTCTACGTTAAGGGTCAGTTGCCACTCCATGCACCAAGTGCCTATCCGCTGCAGATCTTCCTGCATTTCGCTACAATTTTCTAATGCTGCAACTTCTCTGCATACTACAGCATCATCCGCGACAATCCGCATGGAACTTCCGACACTATTACTAGGTCATTTATATACATTATGAAAAGCAATGGTCCCATAACACTCCCCAGTGGCACGCCAGAGGTTACTTTAACGTCTGTAGACGTCTCTCTATTGAAAACAACATGCTGTGTTCTGTTTGCTAAAAACTCTTCAATCCAGCCACACAGCTGGTCTGATATTCCGTAAGCTCTTACTTTGTTTATCAGGCGACAGTGCGGAACTGTATGGAACGCCTTCCCGAAGTCAAGGAAAGTAGCATCTACCTGGGAGCCTGTATCTAATATTTTCTGGGTCTCAAAGTTTCCCTTGCCAGCTTCTGTGAAAGCCGTTTTTAGAGATATCCATTCCTCTCCAACTGTACTGCCTAATGAGCTATTCCTTATTCTTGTATCTACAGCCTTAGAGAACATCAAGCGTATCTTATTATTGCTTAGTACTTCTGTATCCCACTTCTTTACGTATTGATTGTTCTTCACTAATCTCTTGAACTTCAGCCTACTCTTCATCAATACTACATTGTGGTCTGAGTCTATATCTCCTTGTACGTACGCCTTGCAATCCAGTATCTGACACTGGAATCTCTGTCTGACCATGATGTAATGTAACTGAATTCTTTCCTTATCACCCGGTCTTTTCCAAGTATACCTTATTCTCTTATGATTCTTGAACGGGGTATTCGCTATTACCAGCTGAAATTTATTACGGAACTCAACCAGTCTTTCTCCTTTCTCATTCCTTGTCCCACGCCCATATTTTCCTGTAACCTTTTCTTCTGTTCCTTCCCCTACAACTGCATTCCAGTCCCGCATGACTATTAGTTTTTCACGTATCTTTATGTACTGTATTACCTTTTCAATATCCTCATATACTACCTCTTCACCTTAAGCATGCGACGCCGGCATGTGTATCTGAACTATCGTTGTCGGCGTTGGTTAGCTGTCGACTCTGACAAGAACAACCCTACCACTAAACTCATTGTAGAGCACTCTCTGCACTACCTTCCTATTCGTAACGAACCCTACTCCTGTCATACCATTTTCTGCTGCTGTTGACATTAAATTGTTCTCGTCTGACCAGAAATTGTTGTCTTCTTTCCATTTCACTTCACTGACCCCTTTTGTATCTTGATTGAGACTTCGCATTTCCCTTTACAGATTTTCTGGTTTCCCAACCACATTCAAGTTTCTAACATTCCACCCACCGACTAGTAGAACGTTGGCCTTTCGTTGATTATTCAGCCTTTTTCTCATTTTCACTTCCCCATTGGGAGTCGTCTCCCGGTGGGGACTATTCCGGAATCTCATGACTTTGTTTTGAATTACTGCCATGTGTCCTGTGAATAAAAGTTATATGTCTTTAATGCAGTGGTTTCCATTGCCTTCTGCATCTTCATGTCGTTGGCCATTGTTGAATCTTCCGCCTTTAGGGGCAGTTTTCCACCCCAAGTGCAAGACAGTGCCCTAAATCTCCGTCCGCTCCTTTGCCCTCTTTGACAAGGCCGTTTGCAGAATGAGGATGACTTCTTACGCCGGAAGTCTTGGGGACTACAACTGTTACGTGTCTAGAGAAGAGCTGTACACAATTACTTTCATGACCATAGAAGTCTAAGAAATCACCCTTTTCTGCAATAAGAGATGCCTTTCTCTAATAAAATGCGGTGATAGAGATATTTCAGAAACAAAACAATTTATCAACAAACCCACCGAATTTTTTGGGTCCTCAACACAATAACATGCGATTTGCGTGTAGTTTAAATGTCTATCATATTCTCGATATAGATAAAACATGCAGAGTCTAAACTTACTCTGAAACGTTTCCATCTGATACCAAACTCCCGGTTTACAAAAGATATTTAGAGACCAAACTTAGCAAGTTTCAAATGGCTCATGTCCAACGATAGTGAAAAGTATTTGAAAATTCGACGACACTCGCAAATATTTCAAATCTTATTTGAAATGTCCCACAGCTAGGAAAACCAGTAGAATTTCTCCAAATCCACAGGCGCCAATGTTTCAGCGCTCATCTCCCTACACTCGCTAGTACGATCGTCCGCAACCCAGCTGGCAAAAGACTGCCTCCACAAGCGCCCCTCCGCCCTTCTGCTCCTCTATCAAGGTGTCTGTTTTTCAGTGTTGGTTCGCCATTTCAGAGTTCTTCGGTTTACACGTGTGCTCTTCAAGTCAAATTACGCGTCTTTCCGGCACTCATCTTTAGATGCCTTTGTAAATGTTCTGCAACTATCTCCTATAGCCTGTGTAATACTGAAATCATGCTTTGCAATATAAGAGTTTACACAGAGTCTTAAAAATAGTATAAATTTATTTTTTCATATACTGAGGAAGCTTATATTACCAGCTTTTATGTGGTGGGTGATATTGGGAGAAAGCTCCTTATCTTGCGTGCTAAGTAGGGTGTATCCGTGGTCTATGGGTAGCGTATTCGATTCATAATCAAAACGGCTTCAGTCCCGGGTTCGATCCCCGCCACTGCTTAAATTTTGATAAATAATCAGCATTGGCGGCCGAAGACTTCCGTCATAAGAAGTCAGCCTCATTCTGCCAACGTCCTTGTCAAAGAGCGCGGAGGAGCGGATAGAGGTTCAGGGCACTCTCTTGTCCTAGGGGTGGGAAATTGCCCCTAAAGGCGGAAGAATCAGCAATGATCAACGACATAAGGATGCAGAAGGCAATGGAAACCACTGCATTAAAGACACGTAACGTGTATCCACAGGACATGTGGCCTGTAATTGAAGAAGTGTCATGGTGATCTCTCCTTTGGCAAAAGATTCCAGAATAGTCCGCCATTCGGATCTCCGGGAGGGGACTGCCAAGGGGGAGGTTACCATGAGACAAAGATTGAATAATAAACGAAAGGATAACGTTCTACGAGTCGGGGCGTGGAATGTCAGAAGCTTGAATGTGGTAGGGAAACTAGAAACTCTGAAAAGGGAAATGCAAAGGCTCAATCTAGATATAGTAGGGGTCAGTGAAGTGAAGTGGAAGGAAGACAAGGATTTCTGGTCACATGAGTATCGGGTAATATCAACAGCAACAGAAAATGGTATAACAGGTGTAGGATTTGTTATGAATAGGAAGGTAGGGCAAAGGGTGTGTTACTGTGAACAGTTCAGTGACCGGGTTGTTCTAATCAGAATCGACAGCAGACCAACACCGACAACGATAGTTCAATTATACATGCCGACGTCGCAAGCTGAAGATGAACAGATAGAGAAAGTGTATGAGGATATTGAAAGGGTAATGCAGTATGTAAAGGGGGACGAAAATCTAATAGTCATGGGCGACTGGAATGCAGTTGTACGGGAAGGAGTAGAACAAAAGGTTACAGGAGAATATGGGCTTGGGACAAGGAATGAAAGAGGAGAAAGACTAATTGAGTTCTGTAACAAGTTTCAGCTAGTAATAGCGAATACCCTGTTCAAGAATCACAAGAGGAGGAGGTATACTTGGAAAAGGCCGGGAGATACGAGAAGATTTCAATTAGATTACATCATGGTCAGACAGAGATTCCGAAATCAGATACTGGTTTGTAAGGCGTACCCAGGAGCAGATATAGACTCAGATCACAATATAGTAGTGATGAAAGGTAGGCTGAAGTTCAAGACTTTAGTCAGGAAGAATCAATACACAAAGAAGTGGGATACGGAAGTACTAAGGAATGACGAGATACGTTTGAAGTTCCCTAACTCTATAGATACAGCAATAAGGAATAGCGCAGTAGGCAGTAGAGTTGAAGAGGAATGGACATCTCTAAAAAGGGCCATCACAGAAGTTGGGAAGGAAAACATAGGTACAAAGAAGGTAGCTGCGAAGAAACCATGGGTAACAGAAGAAATACTTCATTTGATTGATGAAAGGAGGAAGTACAAATATGTTCCGGGAAAATCAGGAATACAGAAATACAAGTCGCTGAGGAATGAAATAAATAGGAAGTACAGGGAAGCTAAGACGAAATGGCTGCGGGAAAAATGTGAAGACATCGAAAAAGATATGATTGTCGGAAGGACAGATTCAGCATACAGGAAAGTCAAAACAACCTTTGGTGACATTAAAAGCAACAGTGGTAACATTAAGAGTGCAACGGGAATTCCACTGTTAAATGCAAAGGAGAGAGCAGATAGGTGGAAAGAATACATTGAAAGCCTCTATGAGGGTGAAGATTTGTCTGATGTGATAGAAGAAGAAACAGGAGTCGATTTAGAAGAGATAGGGGATCCAGTATTAGAATCGGAATTTAAAAGAGCTTTGGAGGACTTACGGTCAAATAAGGCAGAAGGGATAGATAACATTGCATCATAATTTATAAAATCATTGGGGGAAGTGGCAACAAAACGACTATTCACATTGGTGTGAAGAATATATGAGTCTGGCGATATACCATCTGACTTTCGGAAAAGCATCATCCACACAATTCCGAAGACGGCAAGAGCTGACAAGTGCGAGAATTATCGCACAATCAGCTTACCAGCTCATGCATCGAAGCTGCTTACAAGAATAATATACAGAAGAATGGAAAAGAAAATTGAGAATGCGCTAGGTGACGATCAGTTTGGCTTTAGGAAAAGTAAAGGGACGAGAGAGGCAATTCTGACGTTACGGCTAATAATGGAAGCAAGGCTAAAGAAAAATCAAGACACTTTCATAGGATTTGTCGACCTGGAAAAAGCGTTCGACAATATAAAATGGTGCAAGCTGTTGGAGATTCTGAAAAACGTAGGGGTAAGCTATAGGGAGAGACGGGTCATATACAATATGTGCAACAACCAAGAGGGAATAATAAGAGTGGACGATCAAGAACGAAGTGCTCGTATTAAGAAGGATGTAAGACAAAGCTGTAGCCTTTCGCCCCTACTCTTCAATCTGTACATCGAGGAAGCAATGATGGAAATAAAAGAAAGGTTCAGGAGTGGAATTAAAATACAAGGTGAAAGGATATCAATGATACGATTCGCTGATGACATTGCTATCCTGGGTGAAAGTGAAGAAGAATTAAATGATCTGCTGAACGGAATGAACAGTCTAATGAGTACACAGTATGGTTTGAGAGTAAGTCGGAGAAAGACGAAGGTAATGAGAAGTAGTAGAAATGAGAACAGCGAGAAACTTAACATCAGGATTGATGGTCACGAAGTCAATGAAGTTAAGGGATTCTGCTACTTAGGCAGTAAAATAACCAATGACGGACAGCAAGGAGGACATCAAAAGCAGACTCGCTATGGCAAAAAGGCATTCTGGCCAAAAGAAGTCTACTAATATCAAATACTGGCCTTAATTTGAGGAAGAAATTTCTGGGGATGTACGTCTGGAGTACAGCATTGTATGGTAGTGAAACATGGACTGTGGGAAAACCGGAACAGAAGAGAATCGAAGCATTTGAGATGTGGTGCTATAGACGAATGTTGAAAATTAGGTGGACTGATAAGGCAAGGAATGAGGAGGTTCTACGCAGAATCGGAGAGGAAAGGAATATATGGAAAACATTGATAAGGAGAAGGGAGAGGATGGTAGGACATCTGCTAAGACATGAGGGAATGACTTCCATGGTACTAGAGGGAGCTGTAGAGGGCAAAAACTGTAGAGGAAGACAGAGATTGGAATACGTCAAGCAAATCATTAAGGACGTAGCACTTGCAACTCTGAGATGAAGAGGTTTGCACAGGAAAGGAATTCGTGGCGGTCCGCATCAAACCAGTCAGTAGATTGATGACCAAAAAAAAAATATCGGGCGATCGCAATTATGATCGCGATTTATGATGTGGCTTAATGCCGCGTTTCTCGAATCATATGGCGTGCACCATAGGTTTTGCCTCTCAGTCGAGGCATCTTCAGACATACTTCATCAAGCTGCATCGATTTTCTTATTTCCAATACACGTTAACATTAATTTTTACAGAAGGTACTGCAAAAGATGGGAAAAATCTAATAATGCCAAAAATATATACACGATCCCGTCAAATTAATAATGTTCGACATCAACGTGCAATAACCCTCACAGGCGGCAGGTGGCAGCTTTAGCAGTGGGGGGTAAATACAGTGTGTCGGGGCGACGCGGTCAACAATGCAGTCGTTGTGCAATGCAGAAACAGAGCGATTTGTCTGACGTCCAAAAGGCCATGGTCGTTGGCTTTCGACACAAGAGTGGACGCATTTCTGGAACGGCTATGTTTGTAAGCTCTCCGTGTGCCACAGTGATTGGAAGTATAACGTGCACCACGGACCATAGATGACAGGTTCGAAAGACCGCTGCGAAGACGTGTAAGGTCGAATAGACGCGTAACAGCAAGTGAATCCAGGGGTACCAACATTGTCTCCTCAACGATCGCTCAGCGAGCACAGCTGCGGGTGGGTCTCCTCAGCAGGCGCCTGGTTCGTCCACGCGTGCTGACTGCTGTTCATCGGCAACGAAGGCTGACATTTCGACGCCAGTACCGCAATCGAACACCAGCTTAGTGGCGACAGGTAGCGTTCTCATGTGAATCACATTCTGTATTCCATCAGGCTGAAAGCAAACAGACTGCAACAATCGTTGGAAGGGACCAGGCCGGAAAAAGAGCCGTTATGCCTTGGGAATGTTTACGTGGCATTCCCTGAGTGACAATATTCTGGAAGGCACAATGGATCACCGCGAATATGCGTCTCTTCTTGGGGATCATGCCCACCTCTAATGCAGCTTTTTGTCTCGGCACGACGGTATGTACCAGCAGGACAATGTAACGTGTCATACAGTTAACAGTGTACGTGTAATGTTCGAAGGGCTCTGGGATGAGTTTACTGTACTCCCATAACCACGGAACTCCCCGGATTAAAACCACATCGAGGATCTGTGGGACCACCTTAATCGGACTGTCCGCGCCATGGATGCTCAGCTGAGAAACCTGGCGCACCTGGCCATGACACTGGGGTCAGCATTACTGCACGTACCCGTCGGTACCTTCCAGAACTTCACTAAGTCTCTTCCTGCACATATCGTAGTGGTCCACACTGTAAAAGGTGGCTATGTAGTCTGTTGACAGGTAGTCACATTAATGTGTGTATTAATGTCGAACTCTTCACGCAACGTTAGTACCCAACAACGAATTCTGGTGCTTGTAAGCTGCCGTTCATCTGTGTATACTATATATAAGGGAACAAGTGTCTGGCGCATTTTTAAAATCGGTTACTGCTGCTACAATCACAGGTTATCAAGATTTAAGTGAGTTTAAAGATGGTGTTATAGTCGGCGACCGACGGCTGGGACACAACATCTCCGTGGTAGCGATGTGGTGGGGACTTTCCCTGACGACCATTT